>NC_083726.1:7428560-7731590 GCF_028564815.1 Eubalaena glacialis
AGCACAGGGAAGGGGTGGGCCAGGGTCACTCAGCAAGTCTGATGGGCTAAGACTCTGGGTCTCCCTTGGGCACTGTTAGTGGTAGAGGGTTGGGGATAGTTGTGTGTCTCTCCCCTGGCTTGGCAAAGTCAAAGAGACAGAGCTAGAATTCCCCCCAGAGCCCCTCCCTTCTCTGCCTGGAAGGGATATGACAAGGGTGGCTGCCCACTCAGGGCCTAACTCCCTCTGCAGCTTCCCTGCTCCATGGCCCTGGTCTTTTCTTACACACCTCCTGACACAGGGAGCTTGCTGTCTGATCAATCCAGCTCGGAGCAGCCCTACCATTACAAAGCACAGCCTCCTGCAGAGCTGCAGCCTGTCCCCCAAGCGCCCCCACCCGCAGGCTACGGTCTCCCTGCGCTGCCAGAGAGGACAAGTTGATTCTTCCCAGAGCCTGCTCAATGACTGTCCCTGGATATCTGAGGACAGAGATCATGCTGCTCCAAGGCTGTCTTGGGCTAAACACCCTCCCAGGATACTTCTGGTCCCTTCTCAACACGGATCCCTTGTCCATGACAGTGCTGAGAAGGGAACTGGAGGTCAAAGCCAAGCCCCTGCTTTGCTGCCCCACCAGGGCTTGAGGCTCCTCTGAGGAGGAGGAATATCCTCTAAGGTGGTCTCTACATCTGAGGGCCCCCTATCCCCCGACCCAGGCCCCTCTCACCTGCCCCATGGAGAGGCTCACAGCTCCCTGGGGCCCAAACCAACCTGTTAGCCCAGAGCATTTGCTGGCTTTTATTGTCTCTGCAGGGGACAACTGTGCCAGGCAACACAGTGACACAGTGGGGCCAGCAGCAGGCATGACACCTCCACACACGGCTCAGAGCCTAGTTCTGCTGCCTCCCCAGGAAGGGCAGCAGCCAGCTGGCCAGCGGTCCTAACCCAGCGGGAGAGTCCAGCCCAGGATCCCTCCTGCTCCCCACAGCGTCTCTACAGGGTTAGGTCTGCAGCATAGCGCCCTCTGAAGGCTCCCTTGGCACCCCTCCAGGGAGGTCCCTGGGAAGAAATGCAGCCCTCTGCGGCCCAGTCCCTGCAGCTGGGGCTCAGAGCCGGCTCCAGGGGGCTGAGCAAACTCGGCCTCCCCTCTCACAGGGGCCAGCTCTCACCACCAGTCATACCGCTGCATTCTCCTCTTCCTCCCGACTGGCCTCCTCCTGGCCCCTTGAGCCCTGGGCTGCTCCAGGGCTATAACTCGGACTGGGATCTTGAGATCCGAGGGCCTTTTCGGATCTCTTTCCGCTTCTCCTCTTTCTTCCGGCGTTTCTCCTCTCCTCTCAGGGCCTTCTGGAAAGGGTCAGTGCTGGTGATGAACTGAGGGGAAGAGTAGAGTGGTCTGATTAAGTCTGCTGGCAGCAAAGAGTTCCCTCTGAGCTAGGCCGCTGTGGGGACAGGAAGGTCACTTAGACACAGGCCCTGCCCTCGGGAAGCCTGCAGACATGGAGATAGTTAAATGGGCTTGGGGAAACTGCTGAGCGGGTCTTGGAAGATAAGCAGGAGCTTGCCAAGCAAACAGGACGAGGGAAGAGGACATTCCAGGCAGAGGGATGGGTGCTGAACCTGCATGGTGCATCTGAGCAACAACAGAAAGACTCCACTCAGGGTGAAGGGGCTGAGTGCCGAAGACCACCGCAGACCCCCAGAACCCTGAGGAGGAGATGGCAGCCAGCAAGAGTAAGACAACAGGGGTCCTGCTGCTTGCGAACAAGTTGCAACGTCTAGGCAAGGGAGTGTACGGGAAGCAGGTGGGCCAGAGGTTAAACTGGCAGACCCTGAAAGAGGTGGAAAGAAGATGACAGTGGTGCCTAGGCTCGTGGCTTCCACAGTGGATGCACGGTGGTACCCAGGAAGGAGATGGAAACACAGGGCGAGCTGGGTAGGAGGAGGATGAGGACTTCAGCCGGGGTCATCCCCAGGCCCTCTGCTCTTCTTCCCCCACTCTCCAGACCGGCTCATCTGAACCCAGGGCTTCCGTTCCACCTCTATGGTCAGTTACCACTCAAATGTGCATCTCCCTATCTAAATGCCTGTCTGACACCTCCACTAATGTGCAAATGTGCCCCAAGCCCAGCATGGCTCCATCTCCCCAAAACCCAGTCCCCTTCCAGAGTCTCTGTCCTCATGAACAGCAGTGCCCCACAACCCAGTCGAGGCAAGTAGGGCAGAGACCAAGCATTCCCCCCACCCCCACCCCTACCCCTCACAGTCCATTGCCAAGGCCTGGCCCATTTTACCCCCTAAGTCTCAAACCCGTCTACTTCTCTCTGTCTCACCTATCCTGCTGCTACCCCCATCACCTCCCCCACCACCCTCCTGATAAATCTGGGCATCTCCCAGGATCTCTCCACACCCTCTTCGGTCCCTCTTAAGCCATTCTCCTCACTGCAGTTAGCTATTTTCAAAATGTAAGTCTGACTCCTGCTTAAACCCTTCCACGACTCTCCGTTACTCTCAGGACAAGGTTCCACACAGCTGCATCTGCAGGTCCACCCTGCCCCCCTCTCCCCCTCCCTCACTTCTGGTCCCTCGGTTCCTTGGCTCCCACTTCCAGGCCTCTGCACGTGCTGTGGCTCTTCCCAGCCCCCACCCCCTCTGCCACATTAGCTCCAGCTCAGCTGTCACCGTCTTTGGGGACCTGCCCTGGCTCCCGGCTGGGGCTGCCTCCTCTGCTTCCTTCTCAGTGCTTCTCCCCTGCCACCACCTGCATCTGTGACCACCTGCTTCGTGCCTGTTGCCCCCACTGGACCACACTCTCCACGAGGACAGGCGGATCGTGTCAGATGCTGCTCACTGAGCCACAAGCCCCCAGTGCAGGGCCTGCCGGGATTATAGATGGCACTTAGCATGTATTTTTTAAATGAATGAATGAATCACGTTAGAATATGAGATACAATAGTACCCAAAACTCAGGTAACTTTGTTGGGAAGTACACCCATTTTATTTGTTCATACGATAAATCTGATGTTTGATCAAGGTAGACGTTAAAAACAAATTAGGGGCTCCACCTTGTGGAGTAATGCACCTACCATGTTAGACTGAACCACAAGTCTGGAAGACGGGGTGAAGTCAGAGAAGTGCAGCCCAGAGAGGGTAAGTGATCTGCTCAAGTCACACAGCTAGTCCCAACTGGGGCTAGCCCCCAGGCCTCCCACTTCCCTGACCAGTGCTTTCCCTATCACACTCTGCCTCCTATCCCTACAAGTTAATTCTGATCCTCTTGGGAGGAA
The DNA here is from genome assembly GCF_028564815.1 of Eubalaena glacialis. Lineage (NCBI taxonomy): Eukaryota > Metazoa > Chordata > Mammalia > Artiodactyla > Balaenidae > Eubalaena > Eubalaena glacialis. Next base: position 7,431,824 of record NC_083726.1, read on the forward strand.
GGAGGAGCTGGGAGACCCCTCAAGCCACAGAGGACTCCACACTCTTGGCTCTGGCTTGGGGAAGGACAAGTCAAGAGATCCTGGCCCCACCAGCCCCAGCTAGGTGGGTCAGAAGAGAAGCAATGCCTATCCCTTTCCTGGATCTCCTCCCCGCTAGGCCTGGCTAATGCCTACTTTAAATTCTGATGCTAACCTCGAGTGGACCCTTCGTGCTGCCTGACAATCCAGAATGTTTCCCTGCTCTACTCACTCTCCTGCTCTCCTAGACACACCTTGTCCTCGAACCTCCATCACTCCTCCCCTCCTCACTCGCAGCCCATGACCTTGCTTCCTGTTCCAAAGAGGATGGAAACACTCAGAAGACAACTTCCGCAAGCTCCCACCACCATACCCACCAACCCACTTGCTGCTGTGCCCACACTGCTCTTCCAGGCTAGGCCACGCCTCCCCCCGGGCACCAGCTCTCCTCTCCCCCCTCCCTTCCTCAGGGATGAGGCTCCAGCAACTCTCCTACCCCTGCACCATCGGTTCTTCCTCCCTAATGGGTGGGTGGGGGGGGGGCCCCATCAACATGCAAACGTGCTGTAGTCTCTCCCATCCCACTAAAATTTCCCCTGGAAACCACACCCTCCTCCAGCTAGTCTCCCATTGATCTGCTCCCCTTGAAAACAAAACCTTTATGATAAGCTACAAGGATATACTGTACAACATTGGGAATTATAGCCATCATCTTGTAATAACTTTTAATGGCGTATAGTCTGTAAAAATACTGAATCACAGGCTTCCCTGGTGGCGCAGTGGTTAAGAATCCACCTGACAATGCAGGGGACGCAGGTTCGAGCCCTGGTCCGGGAAGATCCCACATGCCGTGGAACAACTAAGCCCGTGCACCCCAACTACTGAGCCTGTGCTCTAGAGCCCACGTGCCACAACTACTGAAGCCCACATGCCTAGAGCCCGTGCTCTGCAACAAGAGAAGCTACCGTCGTGAGAAGCCTGCGCACCGCAACCAAGCGTAGCCCCTGCTCGCCGCAACTACAGAAAGCCCACATGCAGCAACAAAGACTCAACGCAGCCAAAAATAAAAATAAATAAAATAAACTTAAAAAAAAAATGAATCACTATGCTGTACACCTGAAACATAAAAAAAAAGAAAAACTCTTCAAAAGCATCACCTGTACTTGATGGGATGCGTGCACTTCCTTTCCTCTCATTTTCTCCAAACTCAGTCTTCTGTCCCCACCACTCAACCAAAACAGCTTTTACTGAGATCTCTGATGGCACGTCTCCATGCTGCTAAATCCAGTGGCTGATTCTCAGCCGCATCTTCCTTGATCCTCCAGCAGCATCTGACAGGAAGATCACTTCCTCCTTCCTGTCACTTTCCTCACATGGCCTCTGGGAAATGATTCCCTCTTGGGTTTGCTACACTAGCACTGACTGATCCGTCTTGGGGTGCTTTGCTAGTTCCTCCTCATTCTCCCATCTCTAAGTGCAGGCACATCTCAGGCCTCAGGCCTCAGACCACTGCTATATCTGCCCTGCCCTTCTGCTACTCTCACATTTGTAGCTCTAGCTTGAAGCTCTCCCCTGAAATCCAGTCATATACCCAGTCGCCTCCTTGACACCTTCATTCAGATGCCCATCAGGTCCAGAAACGAGGTCTTGATCCCCGATCCAGCCCTCGACCTTGTCCCACCAGTTTGCCCATTTTAGAAATGGCAGCCCCATTCTTCCACACACTCAGGTAAAAAATCGTCGAGTCATCCTTAATGTAGCTCTTTCACTCCAGATCTGCTTCCTTAGTGAATTTTATTGGCTCTGCCTTCAAAACAGAACCAAAATCTCACCATTCCTCACCAGCGCCATTGTTGTCACCCTGGTTCAAGCCACCATTAACTCCCAAATAGACAAGCGCAGCATCCTCCTTACCAGTATCCATCTCCTCCCTGGTCCCCCTCACTATTCTCCACACAGCAGCCAGGCTGATCCTTTAAAAGGTTAAGTCAGAGACCCTCACCCTGCTCCTATGTGTCTTGGAGCCAAAGCCCTTGAGAAGACATGCAAGGGTCCTGTGCTCTAGCCTACAACTCTGACCTCACCCCCTCTCACACGCCCCACCTTTCTAAATATGCTTCCAATTCAGGGCCTTTGCACTTGCTGCTCCTTCAGCCTGGAATGTTCTTCCCCCAGAGACAGAGCTGGCTCCCTTGCTGTTTCACGTCTTTGCAGTAAGAATCTTCTGTGTCCAAGTCATGTGAAATAGCAACTGTATTCCCACGTTATCCCTGGAATTCCTTAACCACATTCCTCTGCTTTTTTTCTCCGTAGCCCTTATCACCACCTATCATACATTTTTTATTGACTGTCTGTCTCCTCCAACTAGAATGCCATTCCCAGGAGGGCAGAGCTAGAATACTTCTCTAGTGGCTGGGATTCAGTAGATGCTCACTAAACGTTGAACAAATGCATGTGCTATGCCTCTGAGCCTTTGTGCAAGCTGGTCCCTCTGCCTGGGAAGGTCTTCCCTGAGCTGGTCAACCCGGCACTTCTTACTTATCCCAGCGCCTCCGCCCCCTACTTCCATAGGCTCCCTCGCATGGGTCCTTCCCTCTTGCACTGGTACAGAGATCATGCTAGATTGGGACTGTGTTTCTCTGCTACCTTCCCCAACAGACGGTGAGCATCTTCAGAGCAGGGAGAGGGCCAGCTCCCTCTGGACTGGGACAGTGGCCAGCATGAAGCCTGATACAAGTTGGCTCTAGTGATGGGTATGTAGTAGGAGGGGACTCCCGGAACACCCACTGGTATGGAGAGAGTGCCCAAGGTGAGCGGAGCAAACCTGGGCTGTTGCTGGTAGACAGGTCCACACGGGATACCAAAAAGTGAGTAAAATCTTGGGACCGTCCCCAGCCAATAAAAGTAAGGAAAGTATGTTGCTTCTGCGGTATGCCCAAGCAGAGCACATTATGATGAAGCTAAATTACATCTATCCTGGAGCCCATTCTCTCTCACCCTCATGCTCTCACCCTCCTCATGTATGAGAGGCATTCACGATCTGCAGGGCAAGGAGAGCCAGTGACACAGCAAACAAAGCATCTCCATGGGAGCCCCCTCATTGGGAAAGGCAATCTGCCATGGCCTTGAGCATCCCTGCATGTTCTTGCCGCGTACACCAAGAACCCAGCCCTGACTGTTCTTACCCAGGCCATTTATCAGGGTTGTGACTGCAGCAAGCAACCTTGAAGGATGTGGCATCTTGGTTTTACATGAAGGGGAGGCAGCTACGCTAGTGTGGAAAACCATATCCCCCACTCTGTCACCTGAAGCAAAGCCACTAGTTCAACAGGGCCCTCGAGTCAGAGGTTCCTCTGAATACTCAGGCCTGTCCTCTGATTGTTCACCTAAATTAAGAGCTAATGGTGCTGTGCAGAAGAGTTAACATAGCTGGCCTCACTGCTATCTTTTAGGCCTGCTTCCAAGGTTGGTCTTTGGCTGGTGTCTGGGAACTTGGTTTCTGGGAGAGATTCCCATCACCCTAACTGATAAGAGTGGCTCACTGCACCTAAACTGTGCAAAAATGTGGTTTATGCTAAACACCCACTTTCCTTCTGGAGTCTGGAATTTTGGTATGTGCTCGGCAGAGGGTGCCTACGTGACCAGTTCCCAGTAAAAACTCTGCGCACTGAGTCTTTAACAGGCTCTCCTGATAGACAACTTTTCACACATATTTTTATAACCTGTTGCTGGGGGAATAAATTGTGTCCTGTGTGACTTCACTGGGAGAGACTCTTGGAAGCTTGTGTCTGGTTTCCCTTAGACTTCACCCAAGGAGCATTTTCCCTTTGCTGATTTTACTGTGGATCCTTTCACTGTAATAAATCATAGCCTCGAGTACAAGTACACACTGAGCCCTGTGAGTCCTCCTAGCGAATCATCAACCTTGGGGCGGCTTTGGGAACCCTCGGCACAGGTGACCATGGGCAGCAGCAGCCATCTAGCCCCAGGGATGACACTGGAAGACCAACTGCCATAAAGGCTAGTAAGGCAACAATCTGAATTAAAAGCTGTCACTCCTGCCTAGACAATATTCCTAATGACCAGGCATGTTGTATTCTTACTGACTGTTGTCAGTGTCCGAGCCATCTGGTCTGCCAGATGAGCAGGATACAAACTGGCAGATCAAAGGTGGCCATCCCTCTTGGGGGCCATGAACTGTGGAAACAAACTGTGGTTGACAATGGGACAGTCTGGGTCACTCGCTTAGATGCTCATAGCCAACTCTCTGATGAGACCAACCAGAATCAAAAGGCTGATCAAGCCTACACAGCCCAGTTGACTGGCACTGCCACCTACATGCATCATTGTACTAAATGTGGCAATACACTCACCACCATGGACTGACACAAAGCAGAGGACTCTGTATTTCTGGTTCAGCTACTTAGAGTCCCTGGTTGGAACAGTATGGCCCAAGATCATTAGAATAATGACCACTTGGGGGACTTTCCCTGGCGGTCCAGTGGTTAAGACTCCACGCTTCCACTGCAGGGAGCACGGGTTCGATCCCTGGTCGGGGAACTAAGATCCTGCATGCTGCGTGGCACGGCCAAAAAAAAAAAGAAAGAATAATGACCACTTGGTTGAGTACACTCCTTGCCAAGTCCCCCTGTGGGCCAAGATGGTAGACACGTGTCTGTGGAAATCTTGCAAAAATGCCCTTGTCCCACTCACATCTGACCCTTCTGAACAAAAAGTCTAGGTGAAAGTACGGAATAATTGGAGAAAAGTGAAATTATAGGTCCTGGGATGTGACTTGTTGATTTTGTACCAATAATCTGGGGAGGGAGTGCCTTAGATCCCAGGAGGTGTGTGGAACAATTAATCCTCTTTGTCCTTTAGATCCAGCACTGCCGCCTGGCAAAACAATCCTAGGGTCCACCCCAGCCAAGCGGCAGCTGCAGTTGAGAGTCAGACCAGCTGTCCAGTGTGTCATTCTCAACCACGTGACAGGAAAATTCACATCGACGCAGTCAGTCCTGAACTATTCTGCTGTGCCTGATACCATCAAAGGCAGCTCCCAAAGTAACCCCGTGCAGACACACAGACCAGCACAACCTTGCTTCAGCCTGACACACACATCCACCTGCTTCTCCTGACCCCTGAGCGAGCCCGGTTGTGCCATGTAGGGCAACTGAGGCTGCAACTCAACAGCAACACTGCCTCCAGGGCTCAGCCAAACAATGCAATGGTGACCCAAATCAAGTGGTAACATGTAGGAGACAGTGGGCCACAGAATGCCTCTCCACTGGGGATGAGCGTTGCTTCGGGTCTATCTATTGGCCCCTGTAATCACTGGCAATGACATCAAAGATCAGCAGCTCAGTCTAAACCCTTGTATGGGTGGTAACAGATGATAGATTGGTCTTAGACCGCATGCTGATTTTCTAATGTAAGACCTACTGCCCCCGCCCCCGCAGGACTTACCAGAGCTGGCTAAGCCCAGGACCCTGGAGCACATGGCTGAGACCAACACTGCGCGTGGCCGCATCCTGCTGCTTAGAGCCCTACTGACAGCAGTCTGAGACAAGCTGAACAAATGTGGTCCTAGTCTCTACTGATCAGATCAATCATGGAATAGGACATTCATGTAGAAATGTGAGTTAAGCCAAGACACGTAGGGCTGATGGATGGACTGTGGGGAGGCAATCTCCATCGCCCTGCACGTTCTTGCTGGTACACTGGACCACTCTGTACCTGGGCCATTTCTCAGGCTGTGTTTGCAGAAAGCAACCATGAAGGATGAGCTGATGTCTGCCTGCAAACAAAGACTTGGTTTGCTTCTGTTCATTATAAAGGTGGTGAATTTCCCAAGCTTGGTGCTCCTAGACTTGATGCAAACCCACTGCATGCGTGGCATTTGCCTGGGCCCCTCTGTGTCACCCTCCTGGCACTTGGGGAATAAGGGAAACCCACATGACCAGGCCAACAGCAACTGCTTTTGCTGCAATAAACTCTGATGTCTCTAACCTGTCAGCATCCATGAAACAGCAGCAAAATCCTAAACCTTCAGAGGTCCCTCCCTACACCTGAGGGGAGCTTGTGATTTGAGGAGTACAGTGCTCCGGCCCTTCCTCCCTGCCGCTCTGGCCCTGCCCTGCCACCTCTGATCTCTTCCTCCCCTCTACTGTGTGTCCGTATCTGTCGTGCTTCCCCTGCAGCTTCCAGCTCTCAGAGCCCACCTCAACCCCTAGGAGGAGAACATGTACAGGAATGTGGGACAGAAGCCTGGCTGGGTGCTCAGAGGCTCAAGGGCAGAGAAGCATGGCCTGACCTCCCATGGCTTCCCTGACATTCGCCTGATGGGAACAGTGCCTACCGTGCACTGGGATGGATGTGTTCATAGTCTCTGACTGGCCCTCACAGCTGAGGTCCACACTGCACGGACAGACAGGGAGCTGAGGCTAAGACAGGGCCAGCAGCTTGCCCGAAGGTACCAGTGAGCGAGTGATACTCAGGCCCAGACCCAGGCACTTCTGGCTCCACGTCCAAAGCCTTCATACTCCACTCTAGGTGCCCCAGCCCCTGCAGGCCCTGGCCTCCCAGGGCTCAGCAGAAGCCAAGCAGACATGGCCACAGGTCCCAGCAGCTCACCTCTGTGTGGTCTACTTTAAATGGGTTCTGGAAGTCAGAGTCTTTCTCGCTGATTCCCAGCTCCTGGGCCATCTGCGGATGAGGAAAAGCTAGTCATCCTCTGCCTTCTCCTGCCTCCTGCTCACCCGAGGGCCACTCCCTCCGAGGCCTGAACAGATGTGGGCCAGGTGGTGACCCCTAGGGACCCAGGTCAGCATAGAACCCCATGAAAGGGCACCTCAAGGTGGCCCAAGGCTTATCACAGAAAACGCAACCAAGGGCTGACATTCAGGCCTCACAAAAGGCAGATGCGTGGCTCACAGCGTACCATCAGACAGAGGGCTCCCGGACCTCCTCCGCCCCAGTCCTTACCAGGCTGAGGATGGGCGAGTGGGGGCCCTGGTCAAAGACGCCCGACTGGTTGCAGAAGCTGATGCCCCAGCGGATGAGGAGGTTCCAGTTGGAGTTGTGGTCAAAGCAGTGGTGCACGATCCTTGGGAAGCGCAGCACCACATCACCGAAGAAGGCCGTGTTCTCCACCACTTGGGAGAAAGCTGGTGAAAGGACCCTGATGAGTGGCCAGGGGAGATGCCCTTCTACAGCCCTCCTGGCCAGCCCTACGCACCCTCCAGAGAACAGAGGCAAGCCCACTAATCAGAGAAGGGGAACGGTGCCTGAGGCCCACAGGCTGCTGACCACATGTACAGTGCATGCTAAGGGCTTTATGTCTACCAGGTCACTGAATCATCAAAACCACCTTTAGAGGGAGATGTGTCTACTATTCCCATTTCTCACATGGGAACCTGAAGCTGACAGCTCGTGAGTAGCAAACCTGGGCTGCAAACCCAGGGCTGTCTGACTCCAAAGGACATGCTCTTTCCCCTGTATCTCACAGATCAGAAGACTCGTTTGCCATGGGGACCAGAGAGGTGGGTGTCATTTTGCACATGGAGGCATATGCATCCCATGAGGCTTCGCTGGGCCTAACCTCCCCAACTTGGTATCCTAATGTCCAGAGCTGGGCCCTGGTGTTAACACAACTACAGTGTCTGTGAGGGGTCAGTTCTGTTAGGATGGCCAGGGAACATATCAGGGTTTGTTTTCTTTTTAGTATATGCCCTATTTTATTTTATTTTAAATGCTTAAGTTCTTATTTTGAAATAATTTTAGACTTACATAATACACCACAAAATTCCTTCACTGGGCTTCCTCTAATGTTATCATCTTATATAACCATTGCACAACTATCTAAACCAGGAAATTAACATTGATACAATACTATTAATCAATCCATAGACCTAATTTGAATTTGGTCAGTTTTCCCACCAATATCCTTCCTCTAAGTCAACAAATCAGTTTAGACTGAGTTTAGTGTCCATTATGGTGGCAGGTCCCCCGACCCAGGCTAGCATGAAGAATAGTAACTATACACCCAGCCCTGGTGGCAGCCCCTGTTTGAGTGACCCCTATAGATACGGCCCAGGCAGCCCTCACCAGCACTGGCCAGGCCACACAGAGATAAGCAGACTCCTACAAAGATATGCCAGGTTGGGTCTGAGACAAGTGGGGCAGGGACCCCTGGGCTTCAGAACAATCTTGAACCGCAAAGAACTCAGGAGTTCGCTTGGTTTACAGGTAAGAGCCAGGCAAACCACCTGTCCTCTTTCATGTGGAAACTGGAGGTAATAGTGCCTTCCTCAGTTATAGTGGAGATCAGAGAAGATATTTGTAACATGCCCAACATTCAATATGTAAAAGCTCCTTCCTCCTGTCTCAGACAGTGTGACCTAACAAACTCTACTGTTAGAATGTAACCAGTTAATGGGGAGAAATTACCACTGGAGAGAAATTCTTGGAAGAGGAGATGAAGGGATTCAAAATATTCTTTTATTTATCTATGTTGGTCTCACCTTGTCTCAAAAAGGATTTAAGGGGGTTGAGGCTTTTAGAACAGTAGTAAAGAGTGATGGTAACTGCTCCCATGGGCCAGTCACTTCAACAGGCCTCAGTTTTTTCTCCTATAAATGGGAACAACCCTTGCCATCTCTACCAGGAGGGTCAGGGTGGTGAAGGCAAGGATTTCTGGAGTGGAAGTGGGCAAAGGCTCCTCCCTAATTCCCCCGTCTCAAACACCTAACCACACGACAGAATATATCTGTGTCAGGGACACAGAAACTGGCTCTGAAATGAGCCAAAAAACACTCGGAGAATCATATACTAAGTGCCCAACCACCCAAAGAGACTCCTTGGAAGGTGCCACAAGAGGGTACGTCCAGAGAGCGAAAAAAGAGTGACAAGAACAAGAGGGAAGGAGCAGCTAGAGAAGATCAAGGATGGAGGGGGGAAGAGGAGAGGGCGAGATTGGGAAGACCATACCATCCTTCAGTTTCTCGTCCTGGGGGAAGGGCCCATCTGGGAGCACATCTGCAGCAATGAGCACTGTCCGGGAGTCCTCCAGCACCTGAGGGAACCCCACCTGGGCTGAGTGGTTTTGAAAAGGTCTTCCCAGACCGGCCCCAGCCCCATTTACTTCAACCCTACTTCAAATCTTCTGAGGGGCTTCCCCGGTGGCGCAGTGGTTAAGAATCCGCCTGCCAATGCAGAGGACATGGGTTCGAGCTCTGGTCCGGGAAGATCCCACATGCCGCAGAGCAACTAAGCCCATGCACCATAACTACTGAGCCTGCGCTCTAGAGCCCGCGAGCCACAGCTACTGAGCCCTCGTGCCACAACTACTGAAGCCCGCGCACCTAGAGCCCGTGCTCTGCAACGAGAAGCCACCGCAATGAGAAGCCCGCGCACCGCAATGAAGAGTAGCCCCCGCTCGCTGCAACTAGAGAAAGCCCGCGCATAGCAACGAAGACCCAACATACCCAAAAATAAATAAATAAATAATAAAAATAAATTAATTACAAAAAAAAAAATTTTTTTCTGTGCATGCGCTTCCACCTCATTGAATACCATCCCCTTGGGGAACTCCTACACATCCATCAGTGCCCAGATCAAACACCAGGCCTGCCATGAGCTGCCCGCTGCCTGCATGCACCTTAAAGAGCCCCTTGAGCATGACATCAAGGATCTTGTACTGCTGGTGGACATCGTTCAGCTGTGCTAGGTTTTTCAGCGCCAACAGCTGCTCCCGCCGCTTCACCTCAAACATCTTCTTGTCTGAGCAGCATTAAGTTAAGGAACTGGCACCAGTTCTCCTGCCTGGATAATCCAGTGGTCCCGATCGAGGTGGTCCACCCTGGCCAGCAAGGCTCTGCCAGGGGCATAGATGTGCATGCCTGGGACTCCCCAGGGAACGAATAAACTCTCTGAGAAGCATATGAATCCTGCAACGTATCCCTCATCCACTTCAGAGGATTCCACACCTGACAACCTGAATACAACCCTCAGGACCTGGCTCCTGCCCTCCCCTCCCCATGGTCTCTCCCCAGTCTCCCACAGCCACTCACTGCTCCAGAACCTCCGCCCCTCTGCTCACACTGTACACTCTGCCTGGGGTGCCCCCCACCCTTCTCTATGAGTTTCTATTCTTTCAAGACCCAGCCCTTGGGTAGGCAGCCCAGTATGCCAGGGCTTGGTCTCCGGCCAGGGTCTCACCCAAAAAGAACGAGGCACGTGTACAATCCTCAGAGTCCTCATGGCTCTGAGATATATGCCTTGCCTTCTCAATTTAACATATGGGGAAACTGAGGTTCAGAACAGAACTGACTTGATCAAGGTCTGGTTAGAGCACCTTACTTTTTCTCTCCTGTTCCTATTAGGGGGGTCTGCTCCATCCCTGGAATCTCCCAAGGGGTTGTGGGTATAGAGAAACCTCATTTATAGACCCCTCAAAAACACCTCCAACCCCAAAGGATACAGATCTTCAGGCTCGGGTCCAGGGAGGTCCTCAGGGTGTCTGTGACTCCTGTCCCAGACAGTAGCAGGACAGAGAGGAAGGCCAGGAACTGAAGAAGGTCCATATCCAAGACGCTGGAGCTAGGGGAGTAACCCAGAGAAAGAAGGTGAGACCCAGAGCTTGGTGTTATATGAAACAGAAAGTGAGTTGAACAGCAACTTCCCCTGACATGACACAGCCTCCAAATACCAAGAACCCAGCTTTGGGAAGCCCTGGAGCCCCAGTTCCCAGTCCAAGGCCAGTGACCAACAGACACAAAATAAAGACATGGGATGATAGGAGGGAGGGAGAAAGATAAAGTCAGCAAGGCAGGGATGCTTAGAGAACAGGGATCAACGCCTGGAACCCTGCACTGGAGCTCTGGCTCTGCCTGACTTCGGGACCTCGGGCAAATTGCTCAGCCTCTCTGAGCTTCATCTTCCTCACTGCAAAATGCGGATAAGGAAGTCATCTCCCTGTTGCAGAGACAGAAGGCTGGGTGAGGCACTGTGCCTGAGGAAGGAGGGCCTGGTCAATATCATTGCCTCTCAATTCCCCCATCCTGGCCTCTCAGGAGGCCCAGGCAGTCAGAGATGTGAAACTTCTGGGGTTTCCCACCTTTCCTGACTTCTGTCATCAGAAAGGAAGAAGGCGTGCAGGGTGGGAAGGGAGGAAAGACAGTCTTGGGATAAGACAGCTGTTATTCTCTTAGGAACCATAGGCACCACAAGCAACACCTGTTCCTATCTAGCCAACATTCTCCAATTGCCTACTGAGTACCTGTCATGTTCTAAGCACTGTTCTAGAGCCGGGAATACGGCAGTGACAAACAAAATTCCCTGCACACTGGTACTTTCATCTCTAGTAGGGTTAAGAGACAACCAATAAAGTTGTAAAACAAGCACAGAAAGATGACAGGGAATCAGCAAAGTGCAATATTAAATACAGTAGTCAGAGGCAGCCTCTACTCAGATGATAGCTGCCCAATTGTACCCACGTGGAGACCAAAGCACAGAAAAATGAGGTGACTGCCCAAAGACACTCATGGATTCTCAGGCTAAACCAAGAGTCTTAATGAGCACAGGCTATCTCAGAGCTGGCCACTGTTCTACTAGGACACCTAGCTGTGTCCTAGAGATGCTCAGTTATTGACAGTGAGACCCCACACAGATCAACCAGAGAACCGCCCCCACCCCACGCTGATGAGACAACTGAAGCCTAGAGAACGGGAAGAAATAGTTCAAGCTCACCCAGAACCCTTACCTTCCACCGTCACGCTCCAGACTCAAGGGAACCAAACACTGGTTAAGGCAGAACTTGGGGTCAGGGGAAATCAGACAGCCGGTAATGACTGAAGCAGGAAGAAGTGGGAAAAGAAAGCCGAAAAAGCGGACTGCGTGGGGCAGATCCTGCTGTCTCTACTGTTACTCCCACTTATCCGCCTCTCAATCCCGCTCCCTGCCCCATGAGTCCCCAGAGCTCTTCCCGGCTGGGCGTGCGACTGACTCCGAGGCCATTCTGCAGAGGTGGCTTGGTGGTGAATCCTGAGCCGGCAACCCGGGCTCGGAGACCAGGGTCGCTGCCCCTAGCCTTTAGAGCTCCGGGAAGAGAAAGTCTTTCTAACGAGGAGAGGCGTCCGGGTCCGCGAATCCCAACCCCCACCCTGTGCAGCCAGTTCTGGGCCCTCGGTCCCACCCCCGCCCCCCAACGGGAGCCTGCCTGCCCGGCGCCCCCGCCCCCACCTACCAGGCCGGGCGGGCGGGCGGACAGGAGTCAGCGTGCACCTCGCCTCGAGGGTCCGCAGACGACCGGCAGAGGCGCAGAACCTGAGTGTCCCAAAGCAGCCACGCAGGAACTGCCGAGCACCGCCCCGCCCACCGCGCCGCCCCCGCCCCCGCCCAAAGATCGTGGGCCGCGACGGCAGCTCCTTGACCTAACTTCCGGCCCCGCCCAGTAGGCTCCGGCGCTAGCCCTGCCCGAGGGCCGTGGGAGTTCGGTCCCGCCCACCCTGCGTGGCGGCTTGCGCACTTGCCGCGCTAAGGTCGGGTTGGAGGAAATAGTCAGCCTGCGGTGTGTGTCTAAAGTGAAGAACGCGTCAGCAATAATGAGGCCCTAACCCCTGCCGGCCGGGCGGCCTCCCCAGCGCCCTCCCCGAAACTGTTTCGTTAGCTGAGTGTTGTTTTTTTTTTAATATTTATTTGGCTGCACCGGGTTTTAGCTGCGGCGCGCGGGATCTTCCTTGCTGCATGCAGGATCTTTAGTTGCGGCATGTGAGAATCTACTTCCCTGACCAGGGATCAAACCCCGGCGCCCTGCATTGGGAGTGGGGAGTCTTAGACACTGGACCACCAGGGAGGTACCAGCTGAGTGTTTTTTAAACTGCAGTTGTCAAGATCAGTTTAGTGGGTCGTGGCTAACACTTTTTTGTTTTTAAGTAACGTGCAGTGCAGAGTTGGGGCATACCCTGCTCACCCCTCGGATCCACCAAGTTCTAACCCAAGTTCGTGGGGTCCTTCCCTGTCCTATCATTAGGACGGAGTTCAGCCCAGTTTTGCGTAGGGTCAGTCCAGCCAGACGCAAGGGCTAGCCAGTTACAGGCACGGGGCCCTGGCAGACAGGCGGGAAGGGAGTTAAAGGCCCTGGTGAGCTGAGCTCAGAACACGCGCGGGCAGTTGTGGAGGGCAGACATTGAAAGAACTGCATACGTGTGTGCACAAATACACGCTCTGAGGAGGGCCGGGAGAGAAAGGAACACAGGGGACCTACTCTAGCCAGGGAAGAGCTGAGCTGGGGCAGTTTCCCTCAGCTAGGAAGGCTGAGAAGGTTTTGACCTGCTCACCTTCCTTGCCTGGAAATTGTACCTATCTCCACTTTCACCTGAGGTGAAGCAGCAGGTAAAGTACTTCCCAGAGCACTTGGACCACAGCAGCACCAAACACATGGCCTTTCTCTGCCCCTTCTGCCCCAAGGATGGCCTGACTGACGTTTTCAACTGAGGTAACCAGCTGGCGTTAGCAGAACAAATCCCTCCCCCTCTCTCCCTGAGGAGGCCATCCATCCTGGCTGAGGAAGCAGCTGGAGGGAGCCAAGATAAGTCCAAAGTGAAATGTTTTTGGAGAGCCCACACAGGCATGTGAGTATATCACTATTTCCTGATTCTATTTCAACAATGGAGTAAATGGCTCCAGATGAACGGCTGCAGTTGTCATCCATTTCCCCCAAACCACTGTGCCCTGACTTTGTCTTCTCCAGGTCTCAGTTCTGTTTCTGGGCCTTCAGGTCCTGAGGGTCAGTCTCTGATGTGGGACAGGGATACAGCCACTCCTCCCAGGCAGCTGGCAGCAAACATGAGAGGAGAACAGCAGAGAGGTGGGGCCAGCCATGGGAGAACCACACTTCCAGGGCCCAAAAAGGCAAAAACAGTCAGACAAGAGCAGAGGTGCACCTGAGAAGAGTGGGATGGATTCTAAAATTGAGACCTGAACACCTGGGCTAGGTAGTTGCTATACATCAGGGAACGGTTCCATGGAAAGGGTTAGGAGGAGAGCCAGGGAGGCCACACACACACCTCCAGACCACAGTGTCCCTGGAGCACCACAACGACCCCTCAGAGGGCCGGTGAGCACTGCCCACAGCCCCAGGCTTTCTCAGGGACGTGCCAGTCACCCAGCACCCTCCCCCACCATGTTGTGCTTAGGGCAGCGTCTGTGCCAACCGGGCTTGGGCAACTTTCTCCAAAGCTCCTGGGGAAGGACTAGCTCCCTTCTGAGTTTGGTGATATGACTTGGAGATGGTCATGTCTGGGGTCAAATTCTGATGCTATCACTGTGTGATTCTGGGCCTGTCATTTAACCTCTCTGAGCTAAGTTACAACTGTGTTAACACTCCTAGCTACTGTGAGGATTAGATACAGTGCATGTAACATGACTGGCCCTGGGTAGGAACTTATAAACAGAGCAAGTCATTGTCATTGCTACCACTGTTACTCTCACTGACCCCTGCTTGCCTTAGAAGACGGGGCTGTAGACAGTGCAACTCTCTATCCTGAAGCATGACGCTATAGCTTCCCATTGCCTGGGTGACCTTGCCCAGGCCAAAGCTCCCAGATGCAAGAAAGGATACATCATGTCCTGTAGGGGCGGCTGGGCCATGGAGGCCCTGGGGGAAAGACCCTCCAAGGAGGCCTGCAGGGTCTGGGCCATGCTATGATCAGCCAGGAGGCCCATGCTCTGGACCTAGGGGGAGAAGAAGGTGGGGAAGACAGGCTTTCTTAGTGCCCACTCCATAGAAGCCCTCTCTACCCTCCACCCCCTGCACTCCTGACCTCCCATTGGCTGCTGTGGCTAGAGCTCCCCGCCTCCACAGGGAAGATGGTATGGAGGGTCTGGCCTCACAGTGGCTAAATAGCATCCCCTTCCCACCCACCTGCAGGAAGAAGCCACGCAGAGCCTGGAGTGTGGTGCTGGAGAGGGTAGAGAGGTCAGCCAAAGCTGCGCCTTGCAGAACATGGCCCACCTCTTCACGAGAGAGGATGCTGCTGCTCCGGAACCGCACAAACTGGCCCAGGGAGAGAAGCCCCAAACATGTAGTGATTCGGCATCTCCTTCATTCACAGGTATTTGCTGTGCCCTGCCAGGCTGGGGGCATGGATCTGAAGCCCACAGAACTCTGCCTTCAAGAGCTCAGTGTTGGTAGGCAGGGGTGGGGTTGTGTCACAGGAGAGTGAGGTAATGAGGAGGATTGCAAGACCCTGAGAGTTTGCTCTGCTGACCCCTTCAGTCCCCCCACTCCCACCCTGCCCCTCACGCTAGACTATGTGTGGTTACCCAGACACACCACCACATGCTCATATACCTGCTGTTCTCACTTCAATACTGTACCTGCAATACTTTTCCTTCTCTTTGCCTATTAATCCTTCAAGCCCCAGCTAAAATGTTACCTTCACTGCTGAATGTTTTCATTTTATTAAAGAAATACAGGCATTAACTGGGTGCTTACTATATTCTTACTCACTTCTCCCTCCCAGCTCTGGCAGAAGCAATTACTCTTTTCTCTGGGTTCCTACAACAACCATTGATTTATTCATTGATCCACTTCACTGTCATTCACAGGCTCCCTGCCTTGTTTATTCAGTGGGCACTTACCATGTTCTAGGCACTTAGCATTATCTTCTACTCTTCCATTAATAACATCATATTTTAACTATTAATTTCCTTGTCTACCTCCTTCTCTAGACTGAGGGACCTTTAAGGCAGAACATTTGGCTCACTGACATCTTTGGTACCTAGCACAGGATCTGGCAGGTGGTGGGCAGGCCCTGGTCAATGTTTCATGAGTGAATGAGAAAGAATGTCTGGGTAGTCTGGTTAGAGGAGATGTGGGCATTCAGAGGAATTCTCTAGGCAGGCTTCTTGTAGGGTGAAGGCTCATCCAGCCTCTCTACCTTCTTGGAGGATGACATTCTTCAGACCACAGGACCATCCTTTCTGCACTTACCAGGGTCATGAGCCTCAAGATCTCAGCTCTGAGGAAGGAATTCTCTCCAGCATCCAGGAGGGTAAATAGCAAAAACCGATTCCAGGGCTGGGAGGCCACATGGAGTGCTATGGGAAACACCAGTCAACCGTGCGTTCTTAATGCTGCTTTTCCAAAGGCCTTGGAACATTGCTAAAGAAAACTTTCTCCTATTGGCTCAAAAAAGGGTTGCTCAGCAAAGGCAGGGCATTGGACAAGCTGACCCCAGGGGGTTTCTTTCTCCTGGGCTTCTATCCACCCATGCTGCCTGGCACAGGGAGACCACATATCCCACTATTGTGGGAGGCAGGCAACAGGAAGAGCTCTGCCACTTAAGAGCTATGTGACCTTGGTTGGGGCAAGTTGCTTAACCTCCCTGAACCTCAGTGTCCTCATCTGTATGATGGGCATGGCAGTGCCTTGCAGTATTGTTAAAAGAATTAAACAAAATGAGTGGGAATCAGGGAGTTCCCTGGTGGCCTAATGGTTAGGATTCTGGGCTTTCACTGCCATGGCCTGGGTTCAATTCCTGGTTGGGGAACTGAGATCCTGCAAGCCACGTGGCTCGGCCAAAAAAAATGAGTGTGAATCACAGAACAGAGGATGGGAGTCTGGGGTGGGAGGGTGGCAGGTGCTGGCCCCCTCCAGTCTCCCCCATGGGAACATCAGAGAATGGGGAGGGTTTCTACCGACGTCTGGACTCCGGGCATGCAGGTAGTCAAGCAAGGCCTCCAGGCAGCCGACACAGGCATGGGACAACAGAGGGTCCTTCTGCAAGAAAACAACAAAAACAAAAAACCCACAGAAGTTCACGTCAGGTTTTGCTACCAGTGGATATTGGTGCCAACCAAGAAAAAAACATTTGGTTTTCAAAACAATTTAGATTTCAGAATTTCAGATTTGGGATTGTGGCTCTGTAGATAATCAAGAAATGTTTGTTGGTTTCATCTCTCACCCACACACAAAGCACAGTGCTTATACTGATGATTTACCTACATTGGAGAGACTGTCTTGCTTCAGAAAAGGATGGGCCCCGGGCCCCATTAAGAGATTCACAGATTACAGATTCTGTAAGAGCCACACAGTTTATCTAAGCCAGTGCATGTAAATCTTTTTTTAAAGCAGCAGAACCTTTCATCAAACAAAATTTTATGCTCTAATAAGCATAAGAAAAGAACTTAGGGTTAGGGAGATGCAAATTAAAACCACCTTGAGATACCACTACACACTCATCAACAGCTAAAACTGACTGACAGTACCAAGTGTTGGCAAGAATGTGAAGCAACTGAAACTCTCGTGCACTCCTGATGGGAAGGAAACATGGTGCAGCCACTTTGGAAAACAGTCTGATGTTGTTTTTTGTTTTTTTTAAAAATTATTTATTTATTTACTTTTTTGGCTACGTTTGGTCATCGTTGCTGCACACGGGCTTTCTCCAGTTGCGACGAGCAGGGGCCACTCCTCATTGCGGTGCGCAGGCTTCTCATTGTGGTGGCTTCTCTCGTTACAGAGCACGGGCTCTAGGCGCGCAGGCTTCAGTAGTTGTGGCACGCGGGCTCAGTAGTTGTGGCTCACAGGCTCTAGAGCTCAGCCTCAGCAGCTGTGGTGCACAGGCTCTGTTCTCCATGGCATGTTGTTCTTCCCGGACCAAGGATCGAACCCATGTCCCCTGCATTGGCAGGAGGATTCCCAACCACTGTGCCACCAGGGAAGTCCCAGTCTGATGGTTTCTTATAAAGTTGAACATACACTTACCATATGTGGTAGGCATTTAAGATGGTCCCATGACCTTTGCTCCCAGATGTGACTCCTGTGATTAGGTTACATTACATGGCAAAAGGGAGATTGTTTGGTTGGGTCCAATCTAATTACACCAGTCCTTTAAAAGCAGAGTTTTCTCTGGCTGGTAGCAGAAGAAGAACCAGAGAGTCCGGAAGTGTGAGAAGGACTCAACATGCATTGCTGGTTTGAAGATGGAGGGGCTGTGTGAGAAAAAATGTGTGCAACCTTAAAGAGCTGAAAGAGCCACCCACCCCCAACAGGAGGAAGAAGTGGGTTCTTTCCCAGCTCTCCCAAATAAGCACCCAGCCTGACCAATACCTTGGTTTCAGCTTTGTGAGACCCTAAGCAAAGAACCTGGTCGAGCCCACCCAGACTTGTGGCATAGAGAATTGTCAGATAATAAATGGGTGTTGTGTTAAGCCATTACATTTGTGATATGTAGTTACACAGCAATAGAAAACTAATATGTCATTTGACCCAGCAATCCCACTCCTAGGTATTTATCCAAGAGAAATAAAAATGGATATTCACAAAGACTTGTACTTCAGTCTTTATTCACGATAGCCAAAAATCTGGAAGTCCCAAATATCTAGCGGTAGGTGAGTAGATCAACAAATTGTGGAATAGCCACATAATGGGCTACTACTCACCAATAAAAAGAAATGAAGTACTGATAACACACAACAATATAAATGAATCTCAAAAGCAGTAAGCTAAGTGAAAGAAGATAGACACGTAAGACCACATACTGTATGATTTCATTTATATGGAATTCTAGAAATGGTAAAACTGTAGTGCCAGAAAGCAGATCAGTGTTTTCCAAGGGTCAGGGAGGGGGAGAGGGGACTGACTAAACAGGGGACCAAGGGAACTTTTTGTGGTGATGGAAATCTATACCGGGATTGTGGTGGTGTTTACAAATCTCTGTATGTTTGTCAAAACTCATCTAGTTGTACACTTAAAATCAGTGAATTTTATTGCATGTAAGTTATATCTCAATAAAACTGATTTTTTAAAATGTAAAAACAAACTAACAACAACCACAAAAATCCTATGCTCTCCTCATGCTATTCTTTGGAAGGCAGCAACCTGGAGGTTAAGGTATGGGGCAGACTTGGGTTTGAAGCCTTGCTTGGTCACTTACCATCTGTGTGATCCTGGCCAAGGTTACTTGATTTTGCTAAGTGGGGATAAAAAGATTACTTGGGGGCTTCCCTGGTGGCACAGTGGTTGAGAATCTGCCTGCTAATGCAGGGGACACGGGTTCGCGCCCTGGTCTGGGAAGATCCCACATGCCGCGGAGCAACTAGGCCCGTGAGCCACAACTACTGAGCCTGCGCGTCTGGAGCCTGTGCTCCGCAACAAGAGAGGCCACGATAGTGAGAGGCCCGTGCACCGTGATGAGGAGTGGCCCCTGCTTGCCACAGCTAGAGGAAGCCCTCACACAGAAACGAAGACCCAACACAGCCAAATAAATAAATAAATAAATAATAATTAAAAGGTGCTAATAATTAAAAAAAAAAAAAAATTACTTGGGCTGCCGAGAGGGTAAGATGAGCAATGCATACAGAGGGTTTAACCAGTGCTTGGCACAGAGTTAACACTCAAAAAGTGGTGACTATACTGAAGGAAAAAAAAAAAAATCAGTTGGAAATTAATCCCAGGCAATGACTTGTTTATTTATGTATTTATACTATACAGGTAAATCATAGGATAAATATTCTTCCCACTGTTTAAGATTCTACTAAGATCCTATAATAAAATAATTCTGTTATATATTTTTTTTAAATGGTGAATATCTTAGTGAAAGGTAAAATAGGGGAAACACTCTCGCTCTTTAACAACCTCTAAGTCTCCTTCACAGGATCCCTAAGGTCTTTAAGACCTACAGTTTGAAGTGGTTGAGCTAACTCACTAACCTCATTTTACAGCTGAGAGAACTGAGGCCCAGAGAGAAAATACTTGACCTGAGGACACCTGGGTGGTAGGTGGCAGGTCTAGAAACAAATCCTAAGCCTTGTGCCCTTTCTCCTTCTCCAATCTAAAATTAACTCTTAACCAGTGGGCACTTCCACCCTTTTCCCAGGTACCCAAGATTAGCCAGTTCAAATGCAGCCTCTCCTGTGGAGCCTTCCTTGATTCAAATAATAGGTCATTTTGCCATTAATTATAATTTCTTGTGTTTCCTACAATCTGTGAGTGCTTAAATGGCTGAAACGGCATCATATTCATTTCTGCATCCTCATTCACTCATTCAACAAACATTACTGAATGCCAGTTCTGTGGGAGGCTTTATGCTGGGTAGTGAGTGTAAGGGAATCATTTTCCCCCTCTCTATGTTCTGAATATTAAAACAGGAACTTCAGCCCTTTCAGAAACATTAAAGAGAAAGCATTTGCCCTTCCTCCCACCTCTAACTGGCTCCTCCTCACCCAACGAGAGATTTATCTAACAAGTGAGATGCTAGCTTAACACCTACTGAGCCATCAGGGCAGGACTAAGGTATTAAAGGTCATGCTCCCATGAACTCAAACTCTTAAGATCTTGGCCAGCTGGCTAAGTGTCCAACATGGACATTATGGAAATGCGAACACAATTTACCTGCCTATGGGCTCCTGGTCTGGCCCAGGGGAAGGAGGGTAGTTAAAAAATCCTTTTGGATAAGATATGATAAAGCAAGCATAGTAAAATGTTAATGGTAGAATGTACATGGTGGGTATATGAGTGTTCACTGTAAAATTCTTTCATCTTTGCTGTATGTTTGAAAAATCCCAGACTAAAAAAAAGCCCGTTCTGACCTTAAGTCCCAGCTACATTCTACTATGGTGTTTATCAGCAATAAAGCTGATGCTTTGGTTCTCATTTGATTCCTGATTTCCCAACTGGATTTGAACCCACAAGGGGAAGGAGACACAAAGATTAATCAGACACAGTCCCTACCTTTGAGGAGCTCACAGCCTGGGGAAGACCGATATGAAAATGGGAACTCACAACAGAGAGAGGTAAGTGCTATATGTGATAGAGGTTTGATCCATGAAGAGCACAAAGCCTTTGAATAGATGTGCTGGCAGGACAAGACTCGGCATCCGCACAGCCCGCACAGGGCCCACTTCTGGAGCATTCTCTACATCCTCACATTTCCCCACTTCCCCCAACCTGTGCACAGGCCCAGTGGGGATCAATCCTTGAACATAACCTCCCACAATCAACAGCTGTATCAAATATGTCTGTCATTATCTGGGCGGCCAGTGGAGACCATTCGAATCAAGGCCCCGCCCCTCCCCCGAGGAAGTCTCTGCAACTCCTCTCACTCATTTGCTGGTTGCCCCCACCTCCCTCTTCTTGCCCATGATGCCTTGCCATCAGACCAGACCATGTGGATCTGTGACCGTCGGTCTTGGGCAAGCTTTAAGGAGCAGGAAAAGAGAGTCCAGGTCTAACTAAAACAGCATAAACACCTGGGACCTTGGTCACCCTACAGTGACCAGCTCATATTTGAAAATAACAGACAATAAGCTCCTTGAAAGAGAAGAAAGTCTCAGGGAATCATGGGTGGGAACGGGCCAGAGGGCCAGGGACAGGGAATGAGTCCATATCAGAGAACAAAATTGTGCTGCCATCAAGATCAATCCGATCTCTGATGCCCCCTACCCTCGGGGACCTAGGACAAGTCACTTGATATTTCCAGCCCAGCTCAAGCACCTCCCCCAGAAAGCCTTCTCTGACAGCCAGCCTCACAGTCACCCTACACCAGCCTGTAATGTACGCCCTGTGCCCCCACTGTGCAGCGCTTCCCTTCAACCCAGCACTGCCCACTCTGTGTTAGCACCTCTTATCCACATGGCACCATCCACCGCCCCCTGAAACTGTTAACTTCTCAAAGGCGGGAATCTGATCGATCTCCATGCCCCCACCACCCTTCACAGTATGTGATCGCTGGATAAACAATGATCTCCAAGAATCCTCTAAGCTGTAAAACACAAACCCCTCTGAGGTGGACATCTACTGTTTTTGCTTGTCCAGGATCCATTCCTCCTCCTTCTAAGAACAGTTTTCCCCTCTGAGGTGGACATCTAATGTTTTTGCTTGTCCAGGATCCATTCCTCCTTCTTCTAAGAACAGTTTTCTCTTGCAGAACCATTCCTCTCTTATGTTGAGTCCATGTGAGTTAGGGAGAGCTGACCATATGCCGCAGCCTCCAGGAGAGGACACTCACCCAAGCCAGGTCAATCAGAGCATCCCATGTTTTGAGCATAGTGACTGCCACATTACCAAGCCAGGCTAATGAGACTCAATTCTGGGGACTACTAGGAAAGAGAAACTTTCTTTCTGCTGGAAGGACATAAGCCAGGAGCTGCTGCTGGTCATCCTACCATCCCATGAGAATAAAGCTGACAGAGGAATGCAGAGCCAAGAGATGGAGACAGAGTTCTGATGACACTGTCTGAGCCTCTGGGATCCCAGCTGTGCCTGAAGCCAGTTTTGACCCCTGGACTTCTCAGTTATGAGACAATTTGAGTTTCATTTCTGTCACTGTAACTTTAAAACCAGTCAATCCTCTCTCTAGGCCTTGGTGGGAATACCAGGATCTTGACAGGCAGCCACCCCTTCCTGCTGTCATCCTGGGAGAAGCAGGCTCCACTGCCAGGGTCCCACTCCACAAAGGCCTTACCTGAACCAGGAGGTTCTGCAGTCCGATGACCAGGGACAGCACTTGTGATGTTCCCAGTGGAGCTAGGACAGTGTCCTCAGGGGCTGGCGGTGGCTGGGCCCCTGAGGGCAGCAGGGTAACCAGGGCAGAGGAAAAGCTTTGTTGCAGGGCTGTCCGCAGGAAGCGTAAGATGGCAGCTGAAAGTAGAAAACTCCTTACACCCAGTTCTTGCCTCATTCCCCAACTCCCCACCAGCTCTGTCACAGGGGGAGGACAATGGGGATAATAATGGGGTGACCACGGGCTGGTCTGGGTGGGGTGGTCTCATCTCAGAATCTAGGGGAAAGGTTTTTCTTCTCCTGCTAGAGGCCCTTGGTCCCACACCTGAGAGCAGTGCAGCCTTTTTCTTCGGAAAGCTGAGGGCCTTCAATACTTGGTCCAGTTCCACAGACAGTGTCCGATGAACCTGGCAGGGCAGAGGGTAAAGGGATAACCCCCACATTCTGGGAGCTTGGGCAGAAAACCACCTGCTACAATATGTCTTTTACCCCCCCTACACATACCCGCTGCATCCAGAAGGACAGAGGCCACACAGAGTCTTGTGAGCCTCACCAATCCTGGATTCAGGAGCTTGAGGAGGAAAATCAAGCCCAGACCTGGAGAACCCTGCTTCTCCCAAATTTCCCCCAACCTCAGAGAGCTCCTGCACCAGGGAGTCTTTCCCAGCCTTAGCTGTGGGTCAGTCTCCTCTTCAGCCCACCAACCACCTAAGTCAGATCTGGAGTCCGATGGCCCGGAATCAAAATCCTGGCTCTGCAACTTGCCAGCTGTATGGCCGTGGGCAAGTCACCGCACTGCACTTCTCTCAGCCTGCCTTACTTCCTTCACCTATGAAATGGGAACAGTGCCACCTGCTTTCACTGCCTCCAGAGCTATCGTGAAGAACAGCTGAGGATCAGCATCGTGAATGTGCTCCTTAATGTCAAAGCAATGACCATACTGAGGGGTTAGTTTGGGTGACAGGTTCAAAGCTGTGAGTCTCTCTGCTCTCCTTACCCAGAACATAAGCTGCCTGAAGGCAGCTTTTCCTCTACTTGGATCTACAAGTGCTTGGCACAAAGCAATTCCTCAAAAATGCTTGTTAGGGCTTCCCTTGTGGTGCAGTGGTTAAGAATCCGCCTACCAATGCAGGGGACACAGGTTCGAGCCCTAGTCTGGGAAGATCCCACATGCCACGGAGCAACTAGGCCCATGCACCACAACTACTGAGCCTGCACCCTAGAGCCCGCGAGCCACAACTACTGAGCCCACGTGCTACAACTACTGAAGCCTGCGTGCCCTAGAGCCCGTGCTCCGCAACAAGAGAAGCCACCGCAATGAGAAGCCTGCGCACCACAATGAAGAGTAGCCCCCACTAGCTGCAACTAGAGAAAGCCGGCGCGCAGCAACAAAGACCCAACGCAGACAAAAAAAAAAAAAAAAAAAAAAATGCTTGTTAGCTGGTGGAATTGGCAGGTTCCAGGCAGAAGAACCAACTTGTACAAAGGTATGGAGATGCAATACTAATCTAAGATGTAAATAGAGGAAGCTGTGTGTGGAGGTTATATGGGAACTCTGTGCTATCTGCTCAATTTTTTTGTAAATCTAAAACTGTCCTAAAAATAACAGCTATTAAAAATCAACCAGAAACAAACAAAAAAAGTACTGAGATGTGAAAGAGCACAGTTGACTGGGAGAAGAGCAAACACTTGGTCAGAAGACAGGAAAGGAGGGTAGAAAGGCAGAAAGTAAGGCTGCAGAGAGGCCTGGTAGGGTCTCAGCAGCCATAAGGAGAACAAAAAGGCTGCTGAAGGAGAGTGAGCAGAGGGGAAGTGTGGACAGACCGTGGCCACAGGGATAGGAGAGGTGGAGCAAGGGAGAGGCTGGAGGCCAGAAGATTGTGAACAGGCCATGTTAGTGGTGAGGATGAATGATCAGGCCTGAACTAGGGCAGAGGGGAGGACTTAGAGTAGAGGTAGTTACGTAATTGGCTAGTTATGAGCTGAGGGCCAGGGCAGAACCAACGACAAGGTGCAGGCTTCCATCCAGGCAGGTGACTGCAGGGGTAAGGGTGGGCCCAATAGCCTCACATAGAAAAGTAGGAGAGGTTCCTGTCCCAAATCAACCCCATTGGCAACTACCTGAGGATCTGCTATAGCGTAGATGTGCCACAGCTTACTGAAACCCTAGAGGCCAAACTTGAATACTCACTTCACTTCTACACAAATGAGTGTGTGCCTGGCATTAGATTGGCACAAGGCTGGGCACAGTGCGAGGATACCTCAAAGGCTAGGAGATGGTTTCTGTCCACTAGGGGCAGCCAGCCTTAGGGAGGAAGCACCTGAATGTGAAGCAGCCCACAGAGGAGCTCATGCAGGGCACTAGGATGACAAGGTCGTACAAGAGGGAGGGGCTGAGAGGAAACGGGGTGTTCTATGGATATGTCCATGGCTCTCCTGTTCCCTGCATCACCTTCTCAAACAGTCACATGACAGCTTACACATGTATGGCACTCACAGCTTGCCACCCACAACTTCAAGGTCACCCGCTGGATTCTGCCTTCTTGTCCAGTCTGACAGTCCATTCCCTACACTCCAGCCACGCAGTACCTCACCACTCTTCAAATATATATACCAAGTCTTAAATCTGTGCAGCTTCAGGCCTGTGCTCATATCATTCTCTTTGCCTGGAGCGCCCTTCCCCCACATTTTTGCCTGGCACAGTCTTGCTTACCTTTCAGGGCTTTGCTTAAAGATTACAACACAAGTTCCCCAAGTGTGGGGTATATACTGTATTCATTTTTTATTCCTCTGTGCCTAGAATACAGCCTGGCATGCAGGTGATCCATGTGTGCTAAATGGATTAATGTAAACCAACTTGACAACAGCCTTGAATGTTTTTTCCCTGTTTTGTAGGCAAGGAAACTGAAGCTCAGAGAGTTAAATACCTTGCCAAGGTTACACAACTAATAATCCCACAGATCTGGGATCAGAACTCAAGATCTTGTCACTCCTTGGAGTGCCACCCATGCGCCAAAGCTACAGGGGTTAGAAACTAACCTGCAGATTGCCATCGTGCTGCTGGGCAGAGAAGGAGGCAGTGAGCAGCCAGGCGGAGCAGAGGAGCTCGGTCCTGGGAGAGCCCTCCTCAGCCCAGGTGAGGGCCAGCGTCTTCTCTAGAAGCCCTATCAGGGCCGTGCTGCTAAGGAGCACTGCAGCAGCTGTAGAGGGTGGGGCAGGGCAGGTGGTGTTTAGTTAGCACCCGATGGGTGCTTCACACACATGGTGAATGAACAAAAGGATCAGCTTAAGGCTCTAAGTTTCATTTCGGAACCACAGGTTACTGGAACCAGAAAGGACCTTAGGACCATCCGATCCAGCCACACACACCCCTTTTTTATTTTTTTTAAGATGGAAAAACTGAGGGCAGCAAGGGCCATAGACACTGCCCAGCACCCTTCCTCTTCACTATGCCAGCCCGGGCCCCAGCACCTCTTTTCTGACTGCCCAGCGTGGTCTGATGAAGGCTCCAATACAGGAAGTTGAAGGAGGGCTGCAGGATGTCTGTGTCAGTGGGACTGCATTTCCCACACAGCTTGCTCACTGCAAGAGATGAGAGTGCCCTGGAGCCCCAATGCTCAGAACTCCATGGCTTTAGCACACACCAGCACTCACACTTCTTACAGCTAGTGGGCCTCAACTGGCTAATTTCAGATGTCAGTCTTGGGGACCAAGCACAAACTAAGCACCCCTGATATTACGGCCAATGAAAAGAAACAGTGGCAAACCCGAAGATATGTTCACACCCTCCATCTGAACAAACATCAGGCAAGCAGACCACAGCTGCACATTAGAACAGACTGCACAAGTGTAGGTGGTCAAAAGGCATCCTATGACAGCGCTCATGCCAGCACAGACTCCAGGTTGGAGAGTCTGCAGAGGTCACATAGGCCAACCTGCCACCATCAGCAAAAAGAAGATCCAGTCTCTGAATTCTTCCAGCAACAGGGCACTCACCACCTTCACAGGGGAGCTCTGTAACCGTCAACGTGCAGTTCCCTAAACTTGCCGTATTCTCTCTCTCACACCACCTCCATCTGGCTAACTCCTTTCCTCCTATTCAGCAATCAAGATTCAGCTCAAAGTTCACCTTCCTCATGAAGCCTTAATCTCTCAAGTCAAGATTAAACGCCTCTTCATGCTCTGCCAGCCCTCAGCAGAGCAGCTACTACACTGTAGAGTAGACATCTACAGAGCACATCCCTTTCCTCTTGGGAATTACCACTCCTTGCTCCCCCGCCCCCCACCATCCTAGATATGAAACCTACCTAAGTCTCCATTCCCTTTTTTTTTTTTTAATTCAAACAGAAAGTCACAAAAATTATAATCATCCTCATCAGTTCACTCAGTCCCATGTAATTAATTTTTTTTCATCTTGATCTTTTGTTAGCACTTTTATGAATTCATCAGTTTTCCATTAGAGTTCTGAAAATGCGTATTCATTCAGTTCAGCAGTATAGTCGGTTACCAGAAACCTGTACTTGTCAGAGTCTTTTCTATGAATTCCTTGAAGATGAAACCCTTTTACAGGAACATTTTTGCAAAAGCATCAGAGTACACCCAGAACTGTCTGTAAATGACAAAAGACTTAAAAATGACCACAGTTAAAGATTTGATGAAAGTTCATAATAATGCAATTGACAAGGAAATTTAGTTATTTCTGAGATATACATTTTAAAATAATAACTAGAATGATGACTTATAACATTATACCAGAACACATAAGATTTTTAGGAATTTCATGTAATGTCTGAAACATTTATATTAACATATTTCCATACAAATAACCCAAAGAAAGTTTAGTATTAGTTTTTCTTTTTTTAAATTTTTTAATTTTATTTATTTTTTTATACAGCAGGTTCTTATTGGTCATCAATTTTATACACATCAGTGTATACATGTCAATTCCAATCGCCCAACTCATCACACCACCATCCCACCCCTCTGCGGCTTTCCCCCCTTAGTGTCCATATGTTTGTTCTCTACATCTGTGTCTCAACTTATGCCCTGCAAACCAGTTCATCTGTACCATTTTTCTAGGTTCCACATACATGCATTAATATACGATATTTGTTTTTCTCTTTCTGACTTACTTCACTCTGTGTGACAGTCTCTAGATCCATCCACGTCTCAACAAATGACCCAATTTCGTTCCTTTTTATGGCTGAGTAATATTCCATTGTATATATGTACCACATCTACTTTACCCATTCGTCTGTTGATGGGCATTTAGGTTGCTTCCATGACCTGGCTATTGTAAATAGTGCTGCAATGAACATTGGGGTACATGTGTCTTTTTGAATTATGGTTTTCTCTGGGTATATGCCCAGTAGTGGGATTGCTGGATCATACGGTAATTCTATTTTTAGTTTTTTAAGGAACCTCCATACTGTTCTCCATAGTGGCTGTATCAATTTACATTCCCACCAACAGTGCAAGAGGGTTCCCTTTTCTCCACACCCTCTCCAGCATTTGTTGTTTGTAGATTTTCTGATGATGCCCATTCTAACTGGTGTGAGGTGATACCTCATTGTAGTTTTGATTTGCATTTCTCTAATAATTAGTGATGTTGAGCAGCTTTTCATGTGCTTCTTGGCCATCTGTATGTCTTCTTCGGAGAAATGTCTATTTAGGTCTTCTGCCCATTTTTGGATGGGGTTTTTTGTTTAATATTGAGTTGCATGAGCTGTTTATATATTTTGGAGATTAATCCTTTGTCCGCTGATTCGTTTGCAAATATTTTCTCCCATTCTGAGGGTTGTCTTTTCATCTTGTTTATGGTTTCCTTTGCTGTGCAAAAGCTTTGAAGTTTCATTAGGTCCCATTTGTTTATTTTTGTTTTTATTTCCATTACTCTAGGAAGTGGATCAAAAAAGATCTTGCTGTGATTTATGTCAAAGAGTGTTCTTCCTATGTTTTCCTCTAAGAGTTTTATAGTGCCGGTCTTACATTTAGGTCTCTAATCCATTTTGAGTTTATTTTTGTGTATGGTGTTAGGGAGTGTTCTAATTTCATTCTTTTACATGTAGCTGTCCAGTTTTCCCAGCACCACTTATTGAAGAGACTGTCTTTTCTCCATTGTATATCCTTGCCTCCTTTGTCATAGATTAGTTGACCATAGGTGCGTGGGTTTATCTCTGGGCTTTCTATCTTGTTCCATTGATCTATGTTTCTGTTTTTGTGCCAGTACCATATTGTCTTGATTACTGTAGCTTTGTAGTATAGTCTGAAGTCAGGGAGTCTGATTCCTCCAGCTCCATTTTTTCCCCTCAAGACTGCTTTGGCTATTCGGGGTCTTTTGTGTCTCCATACAAATTTTAAGATTTTTTCTTCTAGTTCCGTAAAAAATGCCATTGGTAATTTGATAGGGATTGCATTGAATCTGTAGATTGCTTTGGGTAGTATAGTCATTTTGACAATATTGATTCTTCCAATCCAAGAACATGGTGTATCTCTCCATCTGTTGGTATCATCTTTAATTTCTTTCATCAGTGTCTTATAGTTTTCTGCATACAGGTCTTTTGTCTCCCTAGGTAGGTTTATTCCTAGGTATTTTATTCTTTTTGTTGCAATGGTAAATGGGAGTGTTTCCTTAATTTCTCTTTCAGATTTTTCATCATTAGTGTATAGGAATGCAAGAGATTTCTGTGCATTAATTTTGTATCCTGCAACTTTACCAAATTCATTGATTAGCTCTAGTAGTTTTCTGATGGCATTTTTAGGATTCTCTACGTATAGTATCATGTCATCTGCAAATAGGGACAGTTTTACTTCTTCTTTTCCAATTTGTATTCCTTTTATTTCTTTTTCTTCTCTGATTGCCGTGGCTAGGACTTCCAAAACTATGTTGAATAATAGTGGTGACAGTGGACATCCTTGTCTTGTTCCTGATCTTAGAGGAAATGCTTTCAGTTTTTCATCATTGAGACTGATGTTTGCTGTGGGTTTGTCATATATGGCCTTTATTATGTTGAGGTAGGTTCCCTCTATGCCCACTTTCTGGAGAGTTTTTATCATAAATGGGTGTTGAATTTTGTCAAAAGCTTTTTCTGCATCTATTGAGATGATCATATGGTTTTTATTCTTCAATTTGTGAATATGGTGTATCACATTGATTGATTTGCGTATATTGAAGAATCCTTGCATCCCTGGGATAAATCCCACTTGATCATGGTGTATGATCCTTTTAATGTGTTGTTGGATTCTGTTTGCTAGTACTTTGTTGAGGATTTTTGCATCTATATTCATCAGTGATATCGGTCTGTAATTTTCTTCTTTTGTAGTATCTTTATCTGGTTTTGGTATCAGGGTGATGATGGCCTCATAGAATGAGTTTGGGAGTGTTCCTTCCTCTGCAATTTTTTGGAAGAGTTTGAGAAGGATGGGTGTTAGCTCTTCTCTAAATGTTTGATAGAATTCACCTGTGAAGCCATCTGGTCCTGGACTTTTGTTTGTTGGAAGATGTTTAATCACATTTTCAATTTCATTACTTGTGATTGGTCTGTTCATATTTTCTATTTCTTCCTGGTTCAGTCTTGGAAGGTTATACCTTTCTAAGAATTTGTCCATTTCTTCCAGGTTGTCCATTTTATTGGCATAGAGTTGCTTGTAGTAGTCTCCTAGGATGCTTTGTATTTCTGCGGTGTCTGTTGTAACTTCTCCTTTTTCATTTCTAATTTTATTGATTTGAGTCCTCTCCCTCTTTTTCTTGATGAGTCTGGCTAATGGTTTATCAATTTTGTTTATCTTCTCAAAGAACCAGCTTTTAGTTGTATTGATCTTTGCTATTGTTTTCTTTGTTTCTATTTCACTTATTTCTGCTCTGATCTTTATGATTTCTTTCCTTCTGCTAACTTTGGGTTTTGTTTGTTCTTCTTTCTCTAGTTCCTTTAGGTGTAAGGTTAGATTGTTGATTTTTCTTGTTTCTTGAGGTAGGCTTGTATAGCTATAAACTTCCCTCTTAGAACTGCTTTTGCTGCATCCCATAGGTTTTGGATCGTCGTGTTTTCATTGTCATTTGTCTCTAGGTATTTTTTGATTTCCTCTTTGATTTCTTCAGTGATCTCTTGGTTATTTAGTAATGTATTGTCTAGCCTCCATGTGTTTGTGTTTTTTACTTTTTTTCCCTGTAATTGATTTCTAATCTCATAGCGTTGTGGTCAGAAAAGATGCTTGATATGATTTCACTTTTCTTAAATTTACTGAGGCTTGATTTGTGACCCAAGGTGTGATCTATCCTGGAGAATGTTCCATGCACACTTGAGAAGAAAGGGTAATCTGCTGTTTTTGGATGGAATGTCCTATAAATATCAATTAAATCTATCTGGTCTATTGTGTCATTTAAAGCTTCTGTTTCCTTATTTATTTTCATTTTGGATGATCTGTCCATTGGTGTAAGTGAGGTGTTAAAGTCCCCCACTATTATTGTGTTACTGTCCATTTCCTCTTTTATAGCTGTTAGTAGTTGCCTTATGCATCGAAGTGCTCCTATGTTGGGTGCATATATATTTATAATTGTTGTATCTTCTTCTTGGATTGATCCCCTGATCATTATGTAGTGTCCTTCCTTGTCTCTTGTAACATTCTTTATTTTAAAGTGTATTTTATTGGATATGAGTATTGCTACTCCAGCTTTCTTTTGATTTCCATTTGCATGGAATATCTTTTTCCATCCCCTCACTTTCAGTCTGTATGTGTCCCTAGGTCTGAAGTGGGTCTCTTGTAGACAGCATATATATGGGTCTTGTTTTTGTATTCAGCAAGCCTGTGTCTTTTGGTTGGAGCATTTAATCCATTCACATTTAAGGTAATTATCAATATGTATGTTCCTATGACCATTTTCTTAATTGTTTTGGGTTTGTTTTTGTAGGTCCTTTTCTTCTCTTGTGTTTCCCAGTTAGAGAAGTTCCTTTAGCATTTGTTGTAGAGCTGGTTTGGTGGTGCTGAATTCTCTTAGCTTTTGCTTGTCTGTAAAGCTTTTGATTTCTCCATCAAATCTGAATGAGATCCTTGCTGGGTAGAGTAATCTTGGTTTTAGGTTCTTTCCTTTCATCAGTTTATTAAGTATATCATGCCACTCCCTTCTGGCTTGTAGAGTTTCTGCTGAGAAATCAGCTGTTAACCTTATGGGAGTTCCCTTGTATGCTATTTGTTGTTTTTCCCTTGCTGCTTTCAATAATTTTTCTTTGTCTTTAATTTTTGCCAATTTGATTACGATGTGTCTCAGCGTGTTTCTCCTTGGGTTTATCCTGTATGGGACTCTCTGTGTTTCCTGGACTTGGGTGGCTATTTCCTTTCCCATGTTAGGGAAGTTTTCGACTAAAATCTCTTCAAATATTTTCTCGGGTCCTTTCTCTCTCTCTTCTCCTTCTGGGACCCCTATAATGCGAATGTTGTTGCATTTAATGTTGTCCCAGAGGTCTCTTAGGCTGTCTTCATTTCTTTTCATTCTTTTTTCTTTATTCTGTTCCATGGCAGTGAATTCCACCATTCTGTCTTCCAGGTCACTTATCCATTCTTCTGCCTCAGTTATTCTGCTATTGATTCCTTCTAGTGTAGTTTTCATTTCAGTTATTGTATTGTTCATCTGTTTGTTTGTTCTTTAATTCTTCTAGGTCTTTGTTAAACATTTCTTGCATCTTCTCGATCTTTGCCTCCATTCTTTTTCCAAGGTCCTGGATCATCTTCACTATCATTATTCTGAATTCTTTTTCTGGAAGGTTGCCTATCTCCACTTCATTTAGTTGTTTTTCTGGGGTTTTATCTTGTTCCTTCATCTGGTACATAGCCCTCTGCCTTTTCATCTTGTCTATCTTTCTGTGAATGTGGGTTTTGATCCACAGGCTGAAGGACTGTAGTTCTTCTTGCTTCTGCTGTCTGCCCCACCATTCACTTTTTTGGCAGCCACAGCACACTTGACTTTACTTGGCTTGTGGTCAACCAGACAAGCAGGCCCCCCAACCATACCCTCACCCGTGAACTACAGTCCTCTACCCTCAATGCTCTCAAATAAAAGTACTCAAGGGTTATACATAAATGTATATTCATTTCACATGTATGTTTCAGGCTGTTATTTCTCCCTGTTAGAGGCCCTTTCTATTTATTTATTTGGCCACACTGTATGGCTTGTGGGATCTTAGTTCCCCAACCAGGGATCAAACCCATGCCCCCTGCAGTGGAACTGCGGAGCCCTAATCACTGGACAACCAGGGAATTCCCTAGAGGCCCCCCCCCTTTTTTTTTTTTTTTTAGATTACTGCTTTTTTTTTTTAACATCTTTACTGGAGTATAATTCTTTACAATGGTGTGTTAGTTTCTGCTTTATAACAAAGTGAATCAGCTATACATATACATATATCCCCATATCTCCTCCCTCTTGCATCTTCCTCCCACCCTCCCTATCCCACCCCTCTAGGTGGTCACAAAGCACCAAGCTGATCTCCCTGTGCTATGTGGCTGCTTCCCACTAGCTATCTATTTTACATTTGGTAGTGTATATATGTCCATGCCACTCTCTCACTTTGTCCCAGCTTACCCTTCCCCCTCCCCATGTCCTCAAGTCCATTCCCTAGAGGCCCTTTTGATGGCTGTTTTTGTCACACACAGACCTCCCTCCCAGCTGAGCATCACCCTTAACCTGATAAGATAGGCAGGTGATGACCAGCTCCAGGTCAGGCCTGGAGGCTCTTTTTGAGCTGGACACTGATCTTCTCATGAGGAGCCTTGGGCTCCAGGCAGGGAAAAAAACCATCCTCACCTGTGGCCAGAGGACCTGACAGTCCACAGGTACTGAAGACACACCATTTCTCCTATTAATTTCAACCTTGCCTCAACAAATCTTCCTGAGAGTACTGCCTATGAACTAGTGACCGCATTAATGAGCAATAAAAGGTCCTGAGAGGTTTGGAGTATGGGTAGAAAAGAGGCCTAGAGAACTGTGACTGGATCATCAGATCCTGAGTCAGCTGTGGGGTGAGGTGGAAAACTAAGCTTGTGCCAGGAAAAATGAAGATACATGGATTGTACCCAATGAAGGCCTACTCTGTGCCAAGCATCCTGTGGCATATTACATCTATGGTTATTTTTGTATCAGCCGTAAATCAGGTACGCACTATTATTTTACCTATGAGGAACCAAAGGCTCATAGAGGCTAGGTTACTGCCCAAGGTTGCATAATTAGTGACTAAGCTGAGAACAGACCCAGGCATTCCTGATTCTGGAGCTTGTCACAATGATTTTTTTTTTTTTTTTTTTTTTTTTGATTTTCCAAACATTCCCAGAGAATGAGCAGAGAAAGATCTGGAAGGTCCTTTATCAAGAAGCCCACAGGAGATCAACCAATCAGGGAACTGTGCACGAGCTGATTGCATACCCTGCAACCCTCCTCCCTCACCTTGCCTTTAAAAATGCCTTGCTGAAACCCTTCAGGGAGTTCGGGGTTTGGGGGCATGAGTCCCCATTCTCCTTGCACGGCCCTGCAATAAACCTCTCTCTCCTCCAAAAAAAAAAAAAAAAAAGAAGCCCACAGGAGTAGACTGACCCACTAGCTTCTTCCAAAAAGATGAAAGGGTGGAAGAAAGGAACAAGGCCAGCACTACTGAGAGCACACCCACAGCACGCCCAGCCCCAGGCCCTCAGGCACTGTCCCAAGCAGCCAGAGCACCTTGGTGAAGGAGCTTCATGGCCATGCTGTCCAGTTCTTGCTCTGACTCATTCCTCAGCTGCACTAAGGAGAGGAGGCTCAGCAGCAAAGGCAGGTTCCCCGAGGCTGTGAGAAACAAGGAGAGCTGGTCAGGGGGATTGACCATCAGATCACCCTAAGGTCGGACAAGCACCCACGACCCACCAGCAGTAAATAGTTTGTTGGGATTTACCCCTATTTCCTGTCTTTTTCCTTCTTCATTTAGAAGAGGGGCAACTGACGTACTGAGTGCCAGCTCTGGGTTGGGTACCAGGAATTCATTATTTCACTTAATCATCTTAAAAATCATGTGAAGTAAGGATTGTTATTCCTATTTTGCAGTTAAGAAAACTGAGGCCCAGAGAGGCTGAGTGACATCTCCAAGACCCCACAGCCTCAGGGCCAGGGCCAGGACTTGAACCCAAATCTCAATCCAGTGCTCACAGTCATTCCACTATGTGTTTCCAAGAAATCTCATGGCTCTCAAACACTATTATCAGTTAGTTGTGGCTTGTCCTTCCCTGAAAAAGAAGGATTCAGCTCTTCTAGATACCCTTAAACATACCTCCAAACCGCCGTCCTCAATCAGAACTGGACCAAGTGAGCCACAGCTCTCTACCTACTTCCTCTTAATTGCTTTGAAATTTAATTTAAAAATTCAACTTTCTAAGAGTAAACAGACCAATCCCAGTCTTTCAGTGTCTTCATACTGTACCAAATATCAAGCTTCCTTGACTCCAGGGAGTCCCATTCCAGATTTAGAAACCATCCTTTTGGATCTCACCAGGAGCTTCCAATACATCACAGATCCACCCCCTCCCCACCCCCTGCTGGCTGCTGCTGCCTCCCTGACCTCCTCTATATTTACCCCTTGTTTCTTCCCAACTGGAGGCTGCCATTCCTATGACAAACAGCTCTGAGCACATGCTGGCCAGGGTGGGGACATACATGCATACATCAAACACTCTCACCCATGCAGACATTAAACATGAGCACACTCAAACCACACACAAACCAAATATGTTGAGCACCCACTCTCCAATGAGAGGAAGGAGATAAAGTTTAGTTTGATGCCCCACTGGTCTGACTTTTCTTTTGCATGGAAAACTCTGATTTTCTCTCCTAGAGCAGACCTCATCAGGGCAGAGATGCCACTTCTGTCTGACCTTCAGGTCAATACATGCCCCCAGCAGCTGCAGACTGACCTCCTGATGGGGAGGACCCATGTTCCACCAGCAGATGCTGTAGGATCAGCAGGAAGTGGCCTCGGATGAGACCGCCCACTTGGACATCCTCATTCCTCCTCAAAAAGGTCCTCAGGACGATCAGTACCTTGCGGGCTGTGTCCACTGGACTGGAATAGATGAGGTCCTGAGCAGGAGAGAAGGAAGCCAGAGCTCAGAGGGCATTATGGTTAGAGACAGGTGGACAGTGAATAAGAGAGGAGCTGGGGAAGGGCCCCAAATGATGGTGTCACAGAGCCTGGGGAAAGAAGCACTCACTCAGCACCTACCATGCATCATCCTGTCAAATAAGTCTATCCTAAGTAGGAGAAAATGGAGGCTCAGAGAGATTATGTGATGTGGCAAAGTTCATGTAGGCTAGTAAGCGGCACAATTAGGATTTGAATACGGGTCTCCTAACTCCAAGCCCAGAGCTCTTTCTACTTTCCGGGATGCCTCTCTCTTGTAAATGGAATTACAGGGTCAAGAAGAGGTTATTTCAGAACAGGGGACCTGAGTGTGCCTTAAGGGAGAAGGGGGCGGGGGATGGAGATGTCACAGGGCAGGCAGAGGATGGGTTAGGACAGATTCAGGGCACAGGAAGGGAAGCAAGGACCAGATCAGGCCCTGTCTCCGCCATGGCATCTGGCTATTTCTGCCCCAAGGTGTAAAGGCCTTGGTTTCAGACGGTGGCAAAGAACATTGCTTTTTATTTGCTTTCAGAGTTATTTTAATGAGTATATGTTAAAGGCAAAGCCAGCAGAAGCCACACCAGAGGCTATCCTACTGATAGCTCCTGGCACCTTCCAGCTCAAACAAGCCAATTCCGTTGGACAGGCCAGTTAGGGCTGGGTGTCATGAAACCAAGGTTACACACAGACTCCCTTTCCAGGGAAGACAGCTTCTGACACACAGAGAGACATGATTACAGGGCAACTGGCTAGACAAATCCAGATGGGCTGATCACTGGGTAGCACAGGGGTGTCTGGGCTTGGCTCTTTAAAAACCTCCACAGCTGCCAGAGAAACAACTATAATATTGATGAAATAATTCATATTTTATGGCAAGGTAAGAAAAATTAACAAAATTTTTTTCTACTCGTTTGGGCCTCCTCCCTCCCCTTTGGCGTATACTGTGCATCTGCATTAACCAGACCTCCTTAGGAGACAACATTCTTTCTTAATCTCGTCAAGGGTCACAACACACAACTCCTTAGGCGATAATTTCCTTCTTAATCTTGTAAGGAGCCACCATGACCTGTGACCCACTACTTGCTTTGTACATGTAGATCTGGATTGTGTAAACTGTCAATAACACGTCATTTAACCATTTGTCTCAAAAACTTATATCACTGTGCTTTGACCTCTTACAGGCAGAACAGTCCTCAGAGCTTTCCTTTTTTTTTTTTGCCACAGCACGTGGCTTGCAGGACCTTAGTTCCCCAACTAGGGATCGAACCCTTTCCCCCTGCAGTGGAAGCACAGAGTCCTAACCACTGGACCGCCAGGGAATTTCCCTCAGAGCTTTCTGAAAGACTGTCTCCTGGGTTATAATCCGCAGGTTGGCTCAAATAAAATTTTCCATTTCTTTCTTAGATTGACTATTGATTAATTTTTGTTGACATTATCAATAGCAATCGCTCAATTAGGGCCTGATAATGTCAGGTACTGTGCTGTGTTTAAACTGTAGTTATATGTTTGTTTATACATTATCTGTATCTTCATGATAACTCTTCCAGGTAGGTGCACCCCGATTTTTCAAATGAGCAAACTGGAACAGATTAAGTAGTTTGCCTATCAAGAAAGCAGTGGCATTGTAAATTCTACTACACTAAAGATTTAATGAAGGGCAGAGATGAGATTGGCTTCATTTTTGTTACCTTGTAGGGACTCAGAAAACATCTCTGGAAGAAGAGGATCTCAGAATGAGAGGGCTAGAGGTTCATTTCCACCAACCTTTTTTACTTTACAGAGTATGAGGCTAAAGCCCAGATGAGGTGTGATTTGCCCAAGGTCAAACCAGTTTCCCAGTCCTACTCCTTCACTGGCACACGGCTGCCTGACTGCCAGAGCTGGTTCCTTAGAAACCTGTGTTAGTAAATGTTAACAGTGCAAAAGGAAGGGGGCTACTTAGCATTTGGCAGCCATGGTGAATGCCAGGGGAAGGAGTGCACCCCACCATATGGGTCAGTGGGAAGGCTCTGGGTGGAGCATGGCCCACTCCGAAGTCTCTCCTGTCCAGCGCTGTCCAGAACTCTCTGGGACTGGACCGACCAGAGGGATGTGGCCAAGCAGGGAACAAACAGAGCTTCTGTTTTTTACATATAAACAACCTACATGAAAGACCACCTGTTGATAAGAGTGGCAATTAACAGCTTTGTTTTCAGCTGTTAATTACACATATCAAAAACAGAAATTGGTACCAACACATATTTTGTGTGGCTAGAAGCTGGGGAGAAATGGTAGGAATTATATATACATGAACAAACAACAAAGCTGTTCCTTGCTATTTTTTCTTACCACTGATGTTTCTAGGATCTAATTTAGTGAAAAACTCATTAATTTAGGCTCCAGTCATGGTCATGATCTTTATTAGCTATATGACCCTGGCAATTCAATAAGCCTCTGTGAGATTAACATTCTTTATCTGGTTCAGAGTCAGTCAATAATCAGTGAATGATAGTCTACCGTGTACAGCATATCACAAGTGTTCCTATATATTCTTTCATTTATCCCCATGTTACCTCCCTTATGCATGTGAGGAAACCGAAGCTCAGAGAAGCCTTCATCTTCCAGTTGTTAGTGGTTTGTTGTGTCTGAGTCCCTCACTGGCCCATGGGGCAGGGACTAGGTGAAATTCATCCCTATATCCCTAGTGCTCAAACAAACAGCTCTCCCATTAGATTAAACACTGAATTTAGCTGAGTTTACTGGAAAGAACATTAGGGAGTCAAAATCTGGGTTTTAATCTCAGCTCTTGTGACCTTGGACAAATCTCTCTAAACCTATTTCTTCATCTGTTTAAAAAGAAAAAAATAAGATACCATGATTAGTATCTTTCTCAGAAGATCTGAATTTTTCTTTTTTGAGAGACTTAGATCTGTTCAGACCCCTAACTCAACAGGTCAGCAAAGATTTATAAGTACCTGTTATGTGTGAGGAATTGACCCTGAATACATTACCTGGCAAAGAAAATCCAGTATCTTAGCTCTATCCATTGCTACTCTGCCTGGCATCCCATCTTTTCTTCTTTCCCTATGCACTAATGGTTTATTTTTAACCCGTTCCTTCTTCTCTTTTCTTCCTCCTCCAAGGAAGAATTTGAGCCAAAGCATGAATGTGGCCCCTATCAAGCCAACACGTGTGTGATTTCACAAGACGACAGATCTCAGGGAAGAAGGTGAAGATTTAAGTCTGAGTGGGGAGTGTGTACATGAGAACGTGAATACAGACAGATGTAGGTACCTAAGGATGTGAGATATATAATATGCAGGTGTTATTTCCACCACAGGCACTCCAATAAAGTCAGGGAATCATGTTTGTTGATGATAAGAATATCAAAGGAACACCCCCTCTTCTCAAAAGGGCTATGTCATTCTTCCAGGACTAAGGGGCGGGGGGCCAAGTAAGTGAACTGGCATTGAAGGCAGGGGTTCTAAAAAGAGTGTCTCATATGCTAGTGTGCTCAGTTTGGGACCTAAAACTAGTAACTGGTCACTAAATACAAACTGTCAAATGTGTAAATAATTTCCTTTTTAAAATATATATATAAATTATAGCAGTCATCTCTATAATAATGAGGAAAAAAAGATGGAATTAAAGTCAGTGTGTTAGAAACTGCAGACAGCAGGCAGCCTACTTATCTAACTGATGTACCTGATAGAAATTATAGGAATGTCTTACTTCATAAAAAAAGCATTGGAATACGCAATAAACTCATGACAAAAAAATTCTGGGTATGGCTAAGGGATGGTGTTGCACATGTAACATTATCCTGAGAGTTATGGTAGAAAAGAGGCTGAGTCCCTCTGCTATCAGACATCTTCATCTATATGCCCCAGGGGTCCCCTATGACATCAAACCCTTGTTAACGGAATATGCTTAAGAGAAGACAGGGAGGCGAGAGGGAATGGTGACTGAGGTCAGCATTTCATAGGTATATCCCCTGGGGATTAGAGAGGCACATATCTCTCAGTGAGCAGACCTCCATCAGACTTAAGAAAGGGTAGACTTACAGAAACCAGGCACCTGCCAGCCGAAAGGACCTCCTACTCACATGGAAACAGTGATAAGTCCAGAGGCAGGCAGAAGCAGCTGCGGGTGCCTCCTGACCTCAATAAACCAGCTCCCAGAGAGAGAGGGCCCACCATCTCTGAATGTAGAAATGAGCAAGTGGTCACCTACTAGCAAAATGAGCAGGGTGCTGGGGCTGCTTCTGAGCACATGAAACAGGGCTGCTAAGCTGGCGGGAAGGGTGGGCTGCCCAGCAGAGGCGACATCATCCAGCTCCTCACAGATGCTCTCTTCCCAGTAGAACCAAAGTTCCAGGACACGGTGCCCAAACCTACTCATCAGCTCTGGATACAACAGGAATAACCTGAGCACGAGGGGGTGGTGGGTGTAGACTAGGTGCAGGTCCAGGATGCCCTCTAGTAATTTTCTGATGGCGCCAACCACAGCCTGGAGGCAAAGAAGAAAGGGGCTAAATACACCCTGCAGAAGACTCAAGAGACTCCAATTCCCAACAAACATAGACAGCCAAGACATAACTGGGAAAAATGTACTGGCTTCTCGGTGCTCCGGGATATCTACACTGGCTCATCCCAGCACCCTCTAGTGAAAAGAAAACCTCACTGTGCTTACCTTATAACAGTGGTCCTCAACTGGGGGTGATTTTGCTCCTCAGAGGACATTTTAAAATGTTTACAGACATTTTTGATTGTCTTGATTGGGAGAGTGCTACTGGCATCTAGTAGGAGAGAGCAGGATCCCACTAAATATCCTACAATGCACAGGACAGCCTCCCACAGAAAAGAGTTATACTGTGCAAAATGTTAATAGTGCCATGGCTGAGAAACCCAGCTCTATAATGATACCACAGTGTATCATAATTGTCAGCGTGTACTTGTCTACCTCCCACACTAGACTTGAGATGCTTGAGGGCAGGGACTGCGGCAGATTAATCTGTGCACTTGGCATACGGCCTGGCACAGAGAAAGCAAATGGCAGGTGTTTTGAATCATTTATTAACCCTCAAAAACCTATCTCTTCCCATTGCACATATTACAAAGCTCAAATTCCTTAACATGTTATTCTAAGAATTTTATAGTTTATAGTTTTCACTCTTTATTTGGGTCTTTGATCTATTTTGATTTATTTTTTGGGTATGGTATGAGGTAAGGGTCTAACTTCATTCTGTTGCTTGTGGATATCCAGCTGTCCCAACACCATTTATTAAAAAGGCTATTCTTTCCCCACTGAATTGTCTTGGTATCCTTTTAAAAATATATGGGTTTATTTTTGGACTCTTAGTTCTATTCCATTGATCTGGTTGTCTAACCTAGACATATACCAGAACCACACTGTCTGATTACTCTATTTTTGTAGTAAGTTTAAATTAAGAAGTGTGAGTCCTCCAACCTTGTGCTTTTTTTTAAAATTTATTAATTTCTTTGGCTGTGTTGGGTCTTCGTTGCTGTACGCGGGCTTTCTCTAGTTGCGGCGAGTGGGGGCTACTCCTCGTTGCGGTGTGCTGGCTTCTCACTGCAGTGGCTTCTCTTGTTGCAGAGCAAGGGCTCTAGGTGCGCGGGCTTCAGTAGTTGTGGCACGCTGGCTCAGTAGTTGTGGTGCACGGGCTCTAGAGCGCAGGCTCAGTAGTTGTGGCACAAGGGCTTAGTTGCTCTGAGGCATGTGGGATCTTCCCGGACCAGGGATCGAACCCGTGTCCCCTGCATTGGCAGGCGGATTCTTAACCACTGTGCCACCAGGAAAGCCCTTGTGCTTCTTTTTCAAGATTGTTTTGGCTATTTTGGGTCCCTTGCATTTCCATATAAATTTTAGGATCAACTTGCCCATTTCTGGACAAAAAAAGAGAAGTCAGGGACTCCCCTGGTGGCGTGCCTGCGTGCCAGAACTACTGAAGCCCGCATGCCGAGAGGCCATGCTCCGCAACAAGAGAAGCCACCGCAATGAGAAGAGCCCCCGCGCACCGTAACAAAGAGTATGCCTGCTGCAACTAGAGAAATCCTGTGCGCAACAATGAAGACCCAACGCAGCCAAAAATTAATAAAATTAAATCTTAAAAAAAAAAAAAAGAGAAGGCAACAGGGATTTTGATCAAGATTATGTTGAATCTATAGATCAATTTGGGGAGTATTGCCATTTGAACACCATTGTCTTCTTTTTTCCTAATTTTATTGAGATATAATTGATGTATAACATTGTATAAGTTTAAGGAGTACAACATAATGATCTGATAAATGTATATATTGTGAAATGATTACCACAATAAGTTTAGTCAACATCCATCACCTCACATAATTACAAAAGTTTTTTCCTTGTGATGAAAATTTTTAAGATCTACTTTCTTAGCAACTTTCAAATATACAAAACAACATTGTTAGCTGTAGTCATCATGCTGTACATTACATCCCCAGCACTTATTTATCTTATAACTGGCTATTAAGTCTTCTGATTCATGAACATAGGACGTCTTTCTATTTAGTTATGTATTCTTTAAATTCTTTCAATAATGTTTTGTGATTTTCAGTGATCAAGTCCTTGCACTTCTTTTGTTAAATATATTCCTATATATTTAATTTCTTAATGCTATTGTAAATGGAATTGTTTTCTTAATTTCCTTTTCGAGCATGTTGTTAAAGACTTAGGTCTACCTCCCAGCTTCTTTCCACTCTGTCTCCCACATGACCTAGCCAAGCCACACTAAACTAGGCTTCCTTCCTTGAATGGATAGACTGGGTAACTCCCCACTTCTGTATCTTAAATCTTGCTCTACTCTCAGCCTGAAAGTTCTCCCTTCATTACCACCATCTCCTCCACAAAGCCTCTCTGATGCCACAATCGGACACAACCTCTTGCTCCTTGTGCTTTCATAGCTCTCAATAGTCCTCCAGCTCCAGGAAGCACTGCAGCTGTTCCCTGCCTTGTAGGAGATCTTTTTGTCTCTCTTGTCAAGCTGGTGCTCCCTGAGGGCAGGGAGTTTGTTTGATTCACCTCAACCCTGACAGGGACCCACATGGCACCTGGCACCTGGCACATGATAAGTGGTCAATGCACATAGGGGAGTTATTGTTTAATGGGTATAGAGTTTCAGTTTTGCAAGATGAAAAGATTTCTGGAGATAGATGGTGGTGAGACAGTTGCACAACAATATTAATGTACATAATACCATTACTGTACACTAAAAATGGTTAAGATAGTAAATTTTATGTTTGCGTATTTTACAATTTTTAAAAAACCTGGATAAATAAATAAAAATAGAAAAACAAAAATGAAGTAAAAAAAAACAAGTTGTGACTGTATATTGCCATTTATATATTTATATAAGAATTTTTAAAATGCAAAACAATGTTATATATCATTTATGGATTCACACCTAAGAGGGGAAATCTGGAGCTCCTCCATAAAGTACTTTCTAAGTCTCCACACCCACTGGTAGATGGGAAGAGATGGCCCCCAAGAACCAGTCTTGCCACGATTATTAGTCTTGAAGCCATCAGGACTATTCCTATTGTGTCCTTCTCCCCCATTTACATCAGTCACCTCAGAAAGCCCAGAAATTTCAGGTCACCCCCATATGGCTCAGGACATGCCCTCTTCAGATCCCATCTCCCACTCTTACACAGCTCCACAACCCTTCCACGTGCCCTCTAGAACTCACTCACAGTTATCAGCAAATTCCCTATGTCCTGTACCTCTTTGAATATTCCCTTCACCTTGCTGCTTTGATTCTCTGCCAAAAACCTGTTTTGCCTACAGTCTCTCAAGGGAGGCTATTTTCACTCCCACTTCCTTAGTTCGAAAACCTTGGCCTCTAAATTCTCTTACTTCCTTCTTTTAATCTCCTCTACCTGCCTCAGCCATTCATTCCCACGGTCATGTATCTGGACCTTGTGATTACGAAGAACTGCACCCTCCCAAATAATCCCAATTTCAAGCATTCCATTTTACCACCACCCCTCCTATCTTTCCAGCTCACTCCCTCTAGTATTTCAA
Organism: Eubalaena glacialis; assembly: GCF_028564815.1. Lineage (NCBI taxonomy): Eukaryota > Metazoa > Chordata > Mammalia > Artiodactyla > Balaenidae > Eubalaena > Eubalaena glacialis. Next base: position 7,475,522 of record NC_083726.1, read on the forward strand.
TCCAACAATTCTTTGACCCTCATGAGAACCAAAATCTTTGAAAACATCCTTTTATTTTCTCTTATTCTCATACTTCACACTGGTACATCAAGAGATCCTATGGCACCAACTTCAAAATATATCCAGAAGCTGACGATTTTCACCACCTACTCCACTATCTCTTGCCTACATTATTGCTGTAGCCTCCTAACTGGTTTCTGCACCCTCACCCTTGTACTCCTCTGTTATATTGTCCTAGTGGCCAGAGTGATCTTGTTTAATCCAGCCATGAATTAAACCATGAGACTGTATGAGATCATCAAAGCAGTAAGTTTAGAGAAAAAAGAAAAGCAGTCACAGACTGAGTCCTGGGGTACTACAACATTTAGAGGTCAAGGCGATAAAAGAGAATCAGCAAAAGACACTGAGACATAACTGCCAGAGAAGTAGGAGGAAAACTAGGAATACCCAGTATTCTAGATGCTAAGTAAAAGCAGTGTTTCAAAGAAAAGAGATGTTGTTGATAGGTCAAGTAAGATGATGACTAAAATACTGACTATTGGCTTTAGCCATGTATCTGTTATTGGTGACTTTGACAAGTGCATTTTCAGGGATATGGTAAGAGTGAAAGCCTAACTGGGTAGGATCAAGACAGGATGGGAGAGCAGGAACGCCTGAAGCATCTTGTGATACTAGAAAACTCAAACTCAGGCTTCCCTGGTGGTGCAGTGGTTAAGAATCCGCCTGCCAATGCAGGGGACACGGGTTCAAGCCCTGGTCTGGGAAGATCCCACATGCCGTGGAGCAACTAAGCCTGTGCACCACAACTACTGAGCCTGCACTCCAGAGCCCATGTGCCACAACTACTGAAGCCGGCGCACCTAGAGGCCATGCTCGGCAACAAGAGAAGCACCGCAATGAGAAGCCCGCACACCACAACGAGAAGCCCGCGCACCGCAAGGAAGAGTAGCCCCCGCTCGCTGCAACTAGAGAAAGTCCGCGTGCAGCAGCCAAAAATAAAAATAATAAATAAATAAATTTATTAAAAAAAAAAGAAAAGAAAACTCAAACTCTGTCAAAGATTACTAAGGTTGTGTCAAAAGGACTTAGGAGCAACCTTGAATAGGCTCCCACTGGCCAAAGATAGGACGATTTGATCCTCAAAAGGATAATATAGTGGATTGAAACCATCAAATATTTTTAAATCGATGAGCTCATAATGATACTAAAAAAATCTCTTTGGTCACTTTTAGAGAGTGCTAGGCAACCAACTCATTTTTTTTGAAAACTGGTAATTAAAGGGAAAGAATCAAACATTCACCCTATGCTTCCTGTACAATCTACCATTCAGAGTAACTGAATAGTTGGTGAGAGAAGTTTCTTTTTATACAAATAGTCCAGTTAATAAACAAAGAGAGAATGAAAGAATTAGGATATTGTATTTTGCAATCCCTAATGAATTAAAGGATCTAGGGAATGATCACCAGCGTCTGCTAATATCACAAAAAGAGAGACAATGGGACATTATATACCTACATCTGTCTTACTTGAGAACACTTGCACTTCTACTATACCTTCCTGATTCCATTCAAATTAAACCAGGTCTGCTCATGTCACATTTGCCCCAATAGTAATTTAAAAAAAGGCAAAATTAATAGTCACTGAAGGAAGAGAATCCTTAATTTGAGGTTGAAGAGTCCACATCTAAGGAATAAAAGCAATTTTCAGTGGAAAAGGTGAGAGATCCAGTGATGAATCAGACATAGTCCTCCACCCCTGAGAGTTTATAAAGAAGCTAGAGAGAGAAAACTTGTAACATATAACCACCTTCAAAGCAATCCAAGACCAGCCTGGTTAACAATGATCTGGGTGCCGGCAACACACTTTGTTTGATAAACTGTTACCTGGAGACACCTCACACCTCTTTCCTCCTGTATAAAACAGAGGTGGTACTAAGACAAGAGCCTTGGGAGTTGGTCAAGTCTGAGCTGGAGTCCTGGTTACGCCATCAATTAACTGTGTGACCTAGCAAAAGTTATCAATACTTTAACCTAAATCTTGATTTTCTTATCTATAAAATGGAACTAATAATCTCTGCCTCCCAGTACTGTTGAGAGAATTGGCTAAGTTACAAGGGCTATGTATATATCAGCACTCTATCTTCCCCCACTCCCCCAACACACACTCTCTCTCTCTCTGCCACCCACCCTTCTCTATATATACATCATCATAGTCTCCCAAGGAACTGTGATGTACAGAGGTGCAGGAGGAGGAAGAAAAGCCCCAGGCACTTTGGTCCATACCTCATCTAGTGCACCGTCTTTGTTCTGGCAGATTGCAAGTAGATAAATGGAAGCTCTGAAGACCACCAGTGGAGGGCATTCACCCTGGTCCTGCAGAGACAGGAGGAAGCTTCGGACAGCCACGAATAACTCCGCCTCTGAGACAAACCTGTCAACCAAGGGGAGTCTGAGTGAAAAAGGCAGAGATGGCTGTCCTGCCCTGCCACATCCTCCCTCAGCCACTGTCCTTCTGTCAAAGCATGTCCACAATCTAATGACACCTTGCACAAAGAGTGTGTTGTATATACTTAACAAAGCATCGTCAAACATGCATAGCACATAGTTCTATGCTTTGTGCAAGGCTCTATTAGAGGCCAGAGACTCCTCACTCACACCTAGAAGGTAAAGCATCAGGCAGCTGGACTGGCAGTGTTAAAGAGAAGGATGATGCTTCTGGGGTTCAGGAGGCCCTGCTTTGGGAGCCAGTCCACCCTTCTCGTATTTATCATTAAACATTTGTGTGTTCAATGGGTTACTTTCTGGGGGAGGGAGACGTCTATACTTGTACATGCAAGGGAGATGGGGATGAGGAGGAAACTGACTTCACTATATACCCTTTTAAATTTTATTTATTTATTTATTTATTTATTTATTTATGGCTGTGTTGGGTCTTCGTTTCTGTGCGAGGGCTTTCTCTAGTTGTGGCAAGCGGGGGCCACTCTTCATCGCGGTGCGCGGGCCTCTCACTATCACAGCCTCTCTTGTTGCAGAGCACAGGCTCCAGACGCGCAGGCTCAGTAATTGTGGCTCACGGGCCCAGTTGCTCCGCGGCATGTGGGATCTTCCCAGACCAGGGCTCGAACCCGTATCCCCTGCATTGGCAGGCAGATTCTCAACCACTGCGCCACCAGGGAAGCCCCTATATACCCTTTTATATCTTTTAAATTTTCTACCCTATGTCTCACCTATCAGATTAAGACCCCCCAAAATTAAACATTTTTAAATAGGTAATACTAAATGCAATGCAGTATCCTGGATTGTGTCCTAGAACAGAAAAGGGACAATAGAGGAAAAATTGGTGAAATCTGAATAAAGCTTAGTTAATAGTATTGTACCTTCACATATATCATCAAATGATTTTCAACAAGGGTGCCAAGACCATTCAATGGGGAAAGGACAGTCTCTTCCACAAATGGTGCTGGGAAAACCAGATTTCCACATGCAACAGAATGAAGTTAGACTCTTACCTAACACGATATTAAAAAAAAATAACCCCAAATGGATCCACACTTAAGACCTAAAACTATAAAATTTTTAGAAAAAAACATAAGGCAAAACTTTCTTGACATTGACTCTGGCAATGAATTCTTGGTTATGACACCAACGGCATAGGCAATAAAAGAAAAAATAAACAAACTGGACTTTATGAAAGTTTAAAAATTTTGTGCATCAAAAGACACTATCAACAGAGTAAAAAGGCAACCCACAGAATGGGAGAAATTATTTGCAAATCATATATCTAATAAGGAATTAATATCCAGAATACATAGAGAACTCCTAAAACTCAACAACAAAAAAGTTCAAACAATCTGATTAAAAAATGGGCAAAAGATTTGAATAGACATTTCTCCAAAGAAGATATACAAATGGCCAATAAGCGCATGAAAAGATGCTCAACATCACTAATCATTAGGGAAACACGAATCAAAACTATGAGATAACAATCTCACATCCACTAGGATGGCTACTATCAAAACAAAAACAAAAACAAAAATAAGTATTGGAGAGGATGTGGAGAAATTGGAACCCTTGTGCACTGCTGGTGGGACTGTAAAATGGTATAGCCACTGTGGAAAACAGTATGACATCTCCTCAAAAAATTAAAAATAGAACGACCAGATGATCTAGCAATTCCACTTCTGGGTATATACTCAAAATAATCGAAAGCAGGGACTCAGGGAGATATTTGTATACCTATGTTCACAGCAGCATTATTGACAATAGATAAAAAAAGGAAGCAACCCAAGTGTCTATCGACAGATGAATAGATAAGCAAAATGTGGTATATACATATACAATGGAATATTATTCGGTGCAAAAAAGGAGGGAAATTATGACATATGCTACAGCTTGGATGAACCTTAAGCTATTATGCTAAGTGAAATAAGCCAGTCACAAAAAGACAAATACTGTATGATTCCACTATAATTAGTACTTAGCATAGTCAAAATCATAGGAACAGAAAGTAAAATGGTGGTTGCAGGGGCTGGGGGCAGGGGGGAATGGACTTACTGTTTAATGGGTATAGAGTCTCAGTTTTGCAAGATGAAAAGAGTGCTGGAGATGGATGGTGGTAATGGTAGCACAACATTATGAATGTATTTAATACTACTGAACTGTACATTAAAAATAGTTAAGATGGTAAATTTTATGTGTGTATTTTACAATTTAAAAAATTGGAAAAAATAGTAATGTGCCAATGTTACTGTCTTAGTTTGATAAATGTACCACAGTTATGTATTAGGAGAAAATGGGTGAAGAGTATAAGGGAACTCTGTATTCCCTGTAACTTTTCTGTAAATCTAAAATTACTCCAAAATAAAATGTTTATTTAAAAACTAAAAAGAAAATGGATAATAACCATAATATAAATATTATGCTACCAAAAGAATAAGGTAGACCTATTAATACATGTAGTAGCATGGAAAGATGTCCAAGATACATTGTTAAGTTAAAAAGCAAGTTGAAGACCTTGTATTATATCCCATTCTGTATATTAAAAAAAAAAAAAAAACTATATTTGTGTGTTTTTTTGTTTTTTGTTTTGTTTTGTTTTTATTTTTGGCTGTGTTGGGTCTTCGTTGCTTTCTCTAGCTGTGGCGAGCGGGGGCTACTCTTCGTTGCGGTGCGGGGGTTTCTCATTGCGGTGGCTTCTCTTGTTGCAGGGCACGAGCTCTAGGCGCGCCGGCTTCAGTAGTTGTGGCTCGCGGGCTCTAGAGCACAGGCTCGGTAGCTGTGGCGCACGGGCTTGGTTGCTCCGCGGCACGTGGGATCTTCCCGGACCGGGGCTCGAACCTGCATCCCCCACCCTGGCAGGTGGATTCTTAACCACTGCGCCACCAGGGAAGTCCGTATATTTGTGTTAACACACAGAAGAGTTCACGGAGGGTACCTAATAGTAGTTAACTCTGGCAGGTGTATGGGGAAGTATTTTAACGTTATAGCCAATCATTTTTATTGAGTTTTTACAATAAGCACGAGGGGTTTTTTTTGGTTTTTTTTGTTTTTTTTTTTAAATTAATTAATTAATTTATTTTTGGCTGCGTTGGGTCTTCGTCTCTGTGCAAGGGCTTTCCCCAGCCGCGGCATGCGGGGGCCACTCCTCACCGCGGTGCGCGAGCCTCTCACTATCGCGGCCTCTCCTGCTGCGGAGCACAGGCTCCAGACGAGCAGGCTCAGCGGTTGTGGCTCACGGGCCCAGTCGCTCCACGGCATGTGGGATCCTCCCAGACCAGGGCTCGAACCCGTGTCCCCTGCATTGGCAGGCAAACTCTCAACCACTGCGCCACCAGGGAAGCCCCAAGCACGAGTTTTAAAATAAGAAAAAAACTTTTTTGTATATATAAATTTATTTATTTTTGGCTGTGTTGGGTCTTCGTTGCCGTGCGCAGGCTTTCTCTAGTCGTGGAGAGTGGGGACTACTCTTCGTCGCGGTGCGTGGGCTTCTCATTGTGGTGGCTTCTCTTGTTGCGGAGCAGGGGCTCTAGGCGTGCGGGCTTCAAGAGTTGTGGCGCGCAGACTCAGTAGTTGTGGCGCATGGGCTTAGTTGCTCCGCGGCATGTGGGATCTTCCCGGACCAGGGCTCAAACCCACGTCCCCTACATTGGCAGGCAGATTCTTAACCACTGTGCTACCAGGGAAGTCCAGAGAAAAACTTTTAAACTATCACATGGGTCAAGTGATGTTCAATGAGGGTGTCAAGACAATTCAAAGGGGGAAAAATAATCTTTTCAACAAGTGGCGCTGGAACATCTGTATAAGCCACATGCAAAAAAAAAAGAAATTGGACACCTACCTCACACCATCATAAAAGTTAACTCAAAATGGATCATAAACCTATATGTAAGAGCTAAAATTGTGAAAGAAAATAACTATAGAAGAAAATAAAGGAGTAAATCTTCATGACTTTGGGTTAGAAAATGGTTTCTTAGAATCAACACCAAAAGCATAAATGACAACAGAAAAAACAGCCATATTTCATCCCCCCCCAAATTTTTAAAATTAGATTTAATAAAAATTTAAAACTCTGTGCTTCAAAGGATACCATCAAGAAAGTTAAAAGACAACTAACAGAAAGGGAGAAAAAAAATTGCAAATCATATATCTTATAAGGGACCTGTATCTAGAACATATAAAGAGCTCTTACAACTCAGTTATAAAAATGGGCCAAAGATCTGAATTTCTCCAAAGAAGGTATAAAAATGCCCAAGAAGCACATGAAAAGATGTTCAAAATCATTAGTCATTAGGGAAATGCTAATCAAAACCACAGTGCAAAAACCACTTCATAACCGCTAGGATGGCTATAATCAAAAAGATGGACAACAGTGTTAACAAGGATATGGAGAAACTGGAACCCTCAAATATTGCTGGTAGGATTACAGTTACTCTGGAAAACAATTTGGAAGTTCCTCAAAACGTTAAACATTGTATTGCCATATGACTCCTCGATTCTACACCTGGTATATACAGAAAAGGAAGAGAAAAACAAGTACTCAAACAAATACATGTATACACATATTCACAGCATTACTATTCACAATAGCCAAAAGGTGGAAACAGCCCAAATGTCCAGCCACGGATGAAGGAATAAACAAATTGTGGTGTATATACACAACGGTATATTATTCAGCCATAAAAAAAGAATAAAGTACCAATGCATGCTACAAACATAATGCTCATTGGACGAATCTTGAAAACACTATGCTAAGTGGAAGAAGCCAGGTGCAAAAGGTCACATACTGTATGATCACATCTATAGGAAATGTTCAGAATAGATAAATCCATAGAGACAGAACACAGACTGTTGGTTGCCAGGAGCTGAGGAGAAAAAGGAATGGGTAGTGACTGCTTAATGGATAAGAGGTTTTACTTCGGAGTGATGGGAATATTTTGGAACTAGATAGAGATGGTGGTTGCACAACACTGTGAATATATTAAATGCCACTGAATTGTTCACTTTAAAATGGTTAATTTAATTGTGTAAATTTTACCTCAATAAATTATTTTTTTAAAAACTTAACAGAAAATAGTCCTTTGTTTTTAAATTTTAATAAATTGTATAGTAATTCCTAAAACCAAAGTAAGCCACTGACATTTTTTTTTTGGTGCACGAACAACACCCTCAGGGATATCAAGGAATTCTCATTAGCATTTTAGGCCGCTGTCTCTAGACAGACTACCCACCTGTCTTAACCCCCTCTCCAAAATGTGAGCCCCTGAAGAATATAAGCCATTTCTCACTTATCTCTGTGTCCCCAGTGCCCAGCACCAGGCTTGGAGAGGATGCCTCTGTAAACATTTATTGAACTGAACTTGGCTAAAGATGTAGGTTCCAGAACCAACTGTCAGCCACCAGCTCTGAGCACTGACCTGTCCTCGTGAATGTAGGCCAGGTAGAAGAGGAGCAGGATGCAGTACTGTCTCTGGCGAGTGGCTCCCTCCACATACTGGCGATCCGACAGGGAAGCAAGGCTTTCAGGGCTCCTGCTGCTTATCTGGGGCAGCCCATGCTGCAGAAGCTCAGACACTGCAGAGAGTTCTGGGGAGGGAACAAGCAGGAGAAAAATCACACAAAGGACACAGGAGAGCAGGTAATGAGCACATGAGTGTCTACTACATATAGAGTACTGCACAGGGTAGCAAGGATACATGCCGGATAAAAGGAAATCAGTCTCTTCTTCCTCTCTACCAGGAGAGACTAAAGGTAGCATGTGGAAGGACATGGATACATTCGTTCACTTGACAATGTCCATTGATTGGCTACTCTAGGCCAGGCTGTGAGACATGGGCCCTACCTCCAGTAGCTGGCAGCTGGTGGGAAAACACACATAATGAGATGGATAATTACGGGACATGTGATCAGTGCCATGTTCAAGCGTGGAAGAGAGAGTGACTCACGCCACCTGCAACGGGGAGGGCAAGCTCAAAGAGGAGGGAACTGTGGAGGGTGAAGAGAAAACAGGCAGAGAAAGGAGGGAAGAGACTCCCTGAGCCAGGAAGCAAGGAGTTCAGCAGCCTGGAGGCATAAGAGGAAGTTGTGTATAAGGGGCAGCAAGGAGTTCAGTGTGACTGGCCCATCAGTGCATAGATGTGGAGTGCTAGGGGTGTGGAACTGTGTGATGTAATTTGTAGCTAGATTGTGAAAGACCTTGAATGATGAGTAGAGAATTTGGATTTTATCCTGAGAGCAGATTCCTAAATTTCTTATGAAACTTCTGTTTCTTAAAAGAAAGAACATTTGAATACCAAAAGAATATGAAAGAAAAGGACCTCAGAGCTTAAATTTTGAATAAAGTCACCTTTATGGAAAATTCACTACATTACCCTTATTTTCCAAATTTCACCATAGACCAGAGAAAACTCCATCACTGTCGGACTATGCCCCACAGCCTGATGTTTGGAGACAACGGTTGAAGGCCAGGGTAGTTTAGATGTTAAGGCTTGATTTTCAGATAGATCCTCTAGCAGTTGGTGAAGACTGGTTGGAGGATGAGAGACTGAAAGCAGGGGGCCAAGTTAGAGGTCAAATGAAAGGGTCCATCCTGCCAGTGCAGTGGGCCTACGGCCAAGTGGAAGGTGAGATGGAGAATGTCCCACTGCGATGTGCTAGCAGAGTCAGGTCAGGTTTCCTAATTCTAAGCTTAGGGCTTTTTCCACCAAAGCACACTATGACCATTGTGATAATAACAAAACTAATATCCTTGAGCCTCGCATATCCATACATAAAAGAAAGAAGCAGGGCTTCCCTGGTGGCGCAGTGGTTGAGAATCTGCCTGCCAATGCAGGGAACATGGGTTCGAGCCCTGGTCTGGGAAGATCCCACATGCCGCGGAGTGACTGGGCCTATGAGCCACAATTACTGAGCCTGCACGTCTACAGCCTGTGCTCTGCAACAAGAGAGGCCGTGATAGTGAGAGGCCCGTGCACTGCGATGAAGAGTGGCCCCCGCTTGCCACAACTAGAGAAAGCCCTCGCACAGAAACGAAGACCCAACACAGCCATAAATAAATTAAAAAAAAAAAAAAGAAAGAAGCAGTCTGCATGTAAGTAAGGTCGGTTGCTCTTCCTGGTGATCTGAGATATGACAAGATCTCAGGGTCTGAGGGGGCAGACATGTGGGGCCCCTCCTATTCCAACAAGAGAGGGAGCTGCCTGCAGCAGGGGCTGGTGCTGGTGAACACTAGAGGCTGTTGTGATGAGGCTGCCACCATGGCAGAAGTCATCATGTCATTCTCTGTGCAGGCCAGACCACACCTGAATAGGAGGCAGAGCTGGACACCGAGCAGAGAGGAGTGGCTGGTACAGTGAGAGAACTAGGAGCCAAGCCGTGTTGGAAGGAATGAAAATGCTCACCTGTGCTTCTGTCTCTCTCAGCATAGTGTCTGAGAAAGATAAAGGAAAAAGAGCGGTTTGGGAAGTCGGTAGGGAGAAGACAACATCTTCATAAATGTAAAAAGAGGAAACACAGCCAGCAGCAAATGTCACCCACAAAGAAGGCACAATATTTGTTGAATGAATGAATAAAACAATGATTAAATTGTTTTATGTTATAGCAAGAGGGAGAGGTCTAGGATAGAGGAACTCCTTAGGGCAGAGAACATATCGTAATTATCACTGTATCCGCAGCTGCACTTAGGCCTCCCCTGACATGTTGCAGAAGCTCAACTAATACTCAGCAAAAGGGAAAACCTCCAGCTCTCAGCCCTGCATCTGCCGCTCCCCCTGCCTAGATGGTGCATGGGACTCCTTGACCTCACTCAGACCTCCGCCAACATGCCACCTCCTCACCTCCTCATGAAAACCCTATCTAACGTGTACCTCCTCCTTCCATCACCCCCATCCCTTCACCTAGTTTTATTTTTTTTCATAGCACCCATCCACCCCTGACATTATGTCTACGTGTTTATTGTCTGCCTCTCCCACTCCATTAGAACAGGACTTTGTATCCCTATTCCCAGCTCCTTGAATAGAGTCTGGCATAGTAGATGCTCAAGAAATATTTCTTGAATGAAGGAACGAAGAAATGAAACAGGCTGTTCAAGATATTTTGAGCAAAGGTCTCTGGAGGTAACAGGCAGAGAGCAAGAGGCCTGGTGTGAGGGACGATGCAGAGAAGTTGGTCACGGGGAGGAACTGGACTTGTTGAGCTTTAGGGTCCTTCTCAACCCTTAAGGTCTAAAGGTCCCAGAGGCTTGGATTCCACTGTTTTCTGATTTATTATCTCACCTCCCTAGGAAGCAGCCTACAGTTCCATCATTCCATGATTCCATGGTTCCTCTGGGTAGCTTCAAGCAAAGGTTTCTTATTACTGTACTGACTCACTACCCAGCCAATCAGCAAGGCATCCAGACTCTAAAAGACCACCACAGACCTCATGAGTGGTCAAACTACAGCATCTTACCTTCTTGGGAAGGTGGTCCTGTCTTCTCTGGAGCTGAGAGGAGGTTGATGCACATGTAGTAGAGGAAACTGGAACACACCTGGTTTAGGGCTGAGTGACTTAGTGGGAGAAGAGGAAGATAGAACAAGAGAGGACATTGCTACTTTGGCTGGGACAGCATTACCCCTGCCGTGTACTGGGGCACCACTGCTTTGTGCCAGAGCCCAGTGAAATTCTAACCATGGCCCTGGTAGAGAAGGTCTGGAGGTAGCTGTGAAAAGTAAATATGGAACCTGCTGCCCACAGATGTAACTTAGGCACTTGGCCCATATAGGCATTCACTAAAAATTTCCTGAAAAAAATAAATCACGGAGGGCTACTAAGCTCCAATTTAATAAAACATATAGGGCTTCCCTGGTGGTGCAGTGGTTAAGAATCCGCCTGCCAATGCAGGGGACACAGGTTTGAGTCCTGGTCCAGGAAGATAGCACATGCCATGGAGCAACTAAGCCCGCGCGCCACAACTAGTGAAGCCCACGCACATAGAGCCCATGCTCCGCAACAAGAGAAGCCACCGCATGAGAAGCCCGCGCACCGCAACGAAGAGTAGCCCCCACTCGCTGCAGCTAGAGAAAGCCCGTGCGCAGCAACGAAGACCCAATGCAGCCAAAAATAAAATAAATAAATTTATTAAAAAGATAAAATAAAATAAAATAAAACATAAAAACAAAAAAGTCCTCCTGGGTCAGGAAAGGGCTGAGGAGTACTAGAAAAAGAGGAAGCTGTTGAATCCAAAATGGGTAGCTGAGGAGAACTACAAACATCCAAAATTGTGACTTTGAATCCAGGTGGATCCCTGTATTCCCTCCTGAATGTTGGTGTTCTATTCGGAGATATGGAAGGAGAGCTAGACACTGCACTGAGGTCACCTTGAGGACTGCAGGCAGTAACAAGTGGAATCTGCTGAGTAAATGCACAGACAGGTGGCAAATCAAAAATGGGAAGGCACGGAAGGCTGTCCTAGAAACCTAAAGAGACAGACTGAGGCAGCAACCTCTCTACTTTGAACAAGAGAGTCTCTCCTCTGGAATTGCTGGGCTGGCAGCAACTAGAACATGACTCTCTCTTGATGGACACAGCATCGATTACCCTGTGAGGGCCTTGGTTTCCTTGTTTGTAAAATGAGGGGTTAGACAAATGATCTCTAAGAGCCCTTCCAGTTTTGATGTTACAGGTGCCCATCCAAGTATCACATGGAATGAAAGTCTTATCAGAACCAGACAAGTAAAAGCTACAGAAGCCCATCCAGCTTGTACCATCAGCTGCTGAGCAATTCCCACACTGTGTCAATCCCCCCCAAGGTCCTATGACTAAACCACACCAATCAGAAATTTCCACTTGTCCAGTCAAGAAGGACACTTGTCCCCTTGGGACCATACATACCTCAGGCCGCTGCAGAACCTGGCCTTCAGTTCCAGGGTCAGCTGTATGAAGGATGAGGCAGCTTGGGAGAATTGAGAAGAAAGCAGAGAGCAATTTAAACTAGACTTGTTACAGAAACTCCCAAGTCTGGGTGGTACTAGTTCTGGAGTCACAGAGACCCAGGTTTGAAATGTGCTCCATCACTATCTAGAAGTGTGACTCTGGAACACTTATTTAACTTCTCTGAGACTCAGTTTTGATATCTATACCTCGAAGGTTGTTGTGAAACTAAGTAAAATAAATGAATATAGAAGATCTAACAAATACTTAGCTCAGAGTAGGTACTGAATAAAAGTCCATCTTCCTTTCTGATGAACAGTCTGCATTAGCCAGTGACCCTGGCCCAGGCCCCTGCATTGCCTGACTCTCCTAGTCTCCCCGCTCCCACCCCACCCTGCCATGCAGCTCTCTGTCAAAACTGACCTCTGTCCTGTCCATCCTTGGTCCCTGTAAAAGCAGGATTCTTGACAAGAGCTCCCACTACACCAGCTACAGGGCTGGGGATAATCTTATTCTATCGCAGGGCTTCTGGTAGGGAATTAATTCCTCAGAGTTTCATAGCAACTTTCCAGGACAGCAGTTTAACCCATGGCTCCCTCAGCAGGGGAACGCCCAGTTTGCCTGTTGGAAGGGTTCCTCGTGGTGCAGACTCTCAGGGATCCAGAGTTTCTCCACCCCCGACTTCAGGTCTCTGCCCCCTCTTGGCTGGCAGTGCCTGCTTCCCTCTTTTCTCTTGCCGTTTGGGCCCTGACCCTGTTCTACCTGGCTTCAGGCTACATAGATCTCCCTGTAATCACAATTTCTCTACATGCCTTGCTCTGCACCACTGCCCCGCCGGAGATCTACACTTCTGAAGCTGCACCCATTCAGCACCCCCAGACTGGATTCTCTTGGCTCTTCAAGTATGGCAAGCAGAAAGAGCAGATGAAGGGAAGGAAAGGAGTATATGTCAATTGTCACAATGACTAAGAGGTACACTCATTCAGGAAATCTACATATGTTGTCTCATTTCACTCCCATTATTATCACCATGTTCTAGTTGAGGACATTGCAGATAAGAAAATTAATTTGCCCAATGTCAATAAACAAGGGATGGTTATTGCACAACCCATATGTGCTAATCACAAAGGTCCTACTTTTTCCCCTCTTCCACACAGCCTCCTACCCTCTCCTAGGAGTTCCTCCCACTTCCTACATGGAATAGCTTCCTAAGGGTTTCCTGTACTCTGTTCTTCTCCTAGAGAGAACAAAGATACCTCTGAAAAGCGACAAGGGACCTCTCCAGGATGACCCAGACCATCAATCAGAAACTCCCTCAAAATCCCACATCAAATATACAGACAACTGCAAAAGGTATGCCCCTCAACTCCCCAGCCCTGGATCCTGGCCCCTCTCCTTTCCAAGGACCTTGCTCTGCTGAGTACCCCTGGATCTCTCTACTGCTCCTTCGTATACGCTGCTAACAGAATAAGTGTTTCCAGTCTTAGGGGGTAGTAAAATCCTTCCTAACTCCATGTCCCCTTCCAATTACACCCCCAGTTCTCACCTCCCCCCTTACACCAAACTTACGGAAAGATATGCCTATTTTGTCTTTACTGCCTCACCCTGCACTCACTCTTCAACTCATTACAGTCTGGCTTACACCCCAACCACTCACAGCAACCGCTCTGGCCAAGGTCACCAACAGCCTACATGATGCCAAGTCCAATGTACATTTTTCAGTCCTTGTCTTACTTGACCTCTGGGATGCATCGGACACTCATGACCACTCCCTCATCTACAAAACTCTCTTCACTTGGCTTCCCTAATGTCATCCCCTCCTGGGTTTCCTCCTACCTCTCCAACCATTCATTACCAGTGGACTTTGGAGTAATCTGTTGCTCCTGACCACTAAATATTATACTTTATTTTGTCTTGGTCCTTTGATCATCTCATTTTACACACTCACCATGAGGAATCTCACCTGCTCCCCACTAGAGACTCAGCCCCACAAGGACAGGGGTCTGCTTTGTTCACTGCTACCTCCTCTGCCCTAGGACAGTGCCTTTCATGTAGTAGGTACCCCATAAATGTTTGTTGAATGATTGAAAGGCTGGATGCTGAAAACTTCTATATTTATTGTAAAGAAAAAAACGCTGCCTGCTCTTCCAGTTCTACAAGGATCAAGCCATTAGCCAATGCAGTTGCTCAGCCCACCGACAGTGCGCCCTGAGAGGAAGTCAGGATGGGGAAAAACGGGAAACATTCTGTGCTTTGGATATACTGGCCCCTAGATAGTTAAGATGGCTATCTAAGGAAAAGTTTCAAATGACCCCCGATTCTTGCATCTTCCCATACACAAAAAAAGGCACTAAAATCATTAACTTGAGATGTCCGTTTTTTTTGACTAGCAGTAATCTTTTTATGATTGACTACATGTTTTCCAAGCAAAAAAGTTCATATATATTGTGGCTTCTCGCTTACCTCTTTGGAGCAGTTCCTCAGAGCTATCTGAGAGGCTGTCTCCTGGGCTATAGTCCTCAGCAAGGTCCCCAAATAAAACTTAACTTACAACTCTTACATTGTGCGTTTTTCTTTCAAGTGACACTATATTTAAGACCAGATGTTTCCCATGACCTCAGACATAGTCAATTACCCACCAAAAAGCTCCACTGGGACATCTCAGAGGTATCCTGATCCCAACTGATCACACCCTCTACTGCCTTACCAAACCAGATCCTCCTCTAGGGAGCCTCCACTCAATAAAAAACACCACCACCCACCTAGACGGCAGCCAGAAGCCAAGGCATTACCCTAAACTATTCCCTCTCCCTCATGCCCTACATCCAATCATTCCACCACAGCCCACCCCCCCCACACACACATACTACCTTAGTTCCTAACACCAACCTGAGTTAATGCAAGAGGCTGAACTTCTTGCCTCCAATCTTGCCTCCCTCTAACTCATGGTCCGCACTGTTCCAAGAAGGATCTTTCTGAAACAGCAATCTGAGCCTGTCACTCTCCTTCTTTAAGACTCAATGCTCCCAAGATAAAGTCCAAATTCCCAACATGGTCAACAAGGCCCTTCATGACTGAGCCCTGGCTACCTCTCCATGGCAGACTTCCCACTGCATGCTATGTGACAAGAATAAAAGAAAAGACAGTAAATGATAATGATAAGGGGCAGGCATAGCATAAAGATTAAGAAAGCAGGCTCTAGAGCCAGATTAGATTCCCTAAGTTTGAATCCTGGGCACACCACTTCCTGTGTGACCTTGGGCAAGTTGTCCAACCTGAGTTTCAGTGTGCTCATCAGCAGAATGAGGATAATCATAGTACATGCTCCTTAGGGTTTTTCTGAGAATTAAATGAATGAATACATGTAAAGCACTTACAACAGTATCTAACACATAGTAAGAGTTTAATATTATAAATGTTAGCTATCATTAGTTATTAATTATTACTACCATTCTCTCCACTCCCTTTTCTGCTTTTGGCTATCTCCCCTTCCCATTCTCACCATCACTACCACTTTCTGAGGAGGATAAAGGAGACTCTGACTCTGATTCCTGGGCTTATTCTGCAAATTGAGGTATTTATAGGATGAAAACTGGAGACGTGGGAAAGGAAGGTTTATATTTTGAAGAGAAAAAAATGACTAGTGAGGGAGGAAAACAAATACATGCAAGAAGACCTGGAGAAGGCTGAAGGAGTCAAGAGCCACTTGGGTTCAATTTTAGGAAGGCATTTCAGTATCGTATAGTTAGACAGCACTTTCACACAGAGTGCTACCACTCTTCTATAAGGCACTTGTAAGTACGCAGGACATTTTTCAGTTGTCACAATGACTGGGGATACTTCTGTCATTCAGTGCTCAGGAGCCAGAGACACTAAACATCTTGTGAGGTCTGAGGGAATGTGGAGTATGAGAGTAATTAGGGGAAGGAGGTCTGTTGTGGGCTCTGAACTGGAACCTTCTTGACATTCTCAGAGAAGTATCAATTAATTTGAGAACTGCCTTTAAGGACTTTTGATTGATGGATGATATACCCTTCCACTCAACACTAGGCAGAGTGTGGATGTTGATTCTGAATGAATACGTAAGCCTCCCATCCACAGGTTATGCACTCTTTAAGTACCCTGAGAGCAGCTGCCTAAGGTGCCTGCCTCCCTCCCAACTTCCACACTTGCCTGCTGCCTACCAAGCTTCTTGGAGAATTTCTCCTTCATGTGGGGGACGATGACAAAAAGGCTGTGCAGAACTGAGAGGAAAACCTCCATCAAGGCTGGATGAGTGGCCTGTTCCGAGTACCTCTGCAAAGAACCAAGAGGGAGAGCACAGTCCTCCAGGACTGAGCCTCTGAAGAAGAAAGAGCATCAGCAAAAATTGCATCATCTAGCAATGGGAGACTAAATTCTTTCATTTCAAGGGCACAAAAAACGCTAGGGGACCTGAAGTCACAAGCCTGCATCCAAGGCTTACGTCTTCTGCCACTTAATATATTGTTCAAGATTCGTTACCTCTCCGGGCCTCTACCAAAGAGTAAAACAGAAATAACAAGTCCTACCTCCCAGAAACAAATGATATCTCATGTGTAAAAGGCACTTTCTAAACTGTAATGCAGAGTGACGCTCATGCTTCTAACATATAATAATTTAGTTTACAAACTTCCTTCACGTTTATTTTTCATGTGATCATTGAACAGAATCATGAGGCAGCCTGATATGGTAGACAGAGCTCTGGATTAAGAGTAGAGAAACTTGAGTTCTATTTCAAGCTCTGTACGAAGTCGCTGTGTGCCCTTGGGTCAGTCACCCTCTCCCCTCTCGCTGTTTCAGTTCCCTGTGTGTAAATAGGCAGGGCCTCAGGGACATGGTTCTTACAGATACTTTTCATTTGGTTTTCAAACCAAGTTTTTTTCCACTAGAAAAGTAATACAAGCTCATTAAAGAAAATGTGTAAAATACAGAAAAGTAGAAAGCAAGAATAATACAATAATTCTATGATCTAGTTCTAGATCTAGCTCTAACGCTTCATAAATCTCGGAGGAAGGCAGAGCAGATGAGGAAGGGTTACTGTTAGTGTGTGCCAATCAGGGCTGCAACCCCTGGCTCCTGAGAGTTACCCACCTGAAGACCCTGGCATGCTGCCTCAGAGGCTTCTTCAAGGAAAAGAGGCTCTCTACTGTCAGATCCAGAGGATGCTCCCCTGCTGCCACCTACTGTTCCCAGTGGGTATTTTGGAGGTGTCCTTTCTCAACTAACAGTGGCTCCTCACAGGCTCACAGGATGTCCAAACCTCAAACAGGACGAGACTCACCCAAGGTCATCTGCGCAGTCAACAGCTCTGGACCCCGCTCTTCCTGCTATCTCCATCTCAAGTCAGCTCAAACCAGGGCTCTCTTCAGGTCTCTCACCTGTCATTTTACAGAACTCACATATGTGCTCCTTAGTGAAGCCTAGATCAGACATTGACTGCTACTCTTTGCTAAGCAGAAAAACACATAGGTTCAAACCTCAGCACTGTCATATACTTGCTTTACAACCATAGAAAAATGACAACCTCATCTTTAAATTGGGGGAAATGATAGGACCTACTTCACAGGATCACTGGGAGGGTTAAATTATGAATATAAGGCATTTAGCACTTCATAAACATTACCTATTTATTATTTTATTATTACTGCTTTCTACTTTTTAAGAGGCATCTATTAATCTATTATTTACAACAGAACACTATACTGTGATTTTAAAACCAAAGGAAAAGTGGCTGCAAGAACAACACTGCTACGACTCTCAGAAGGTCCAGTTGAGTAGTCGAGTCACTGTCTTGTGCCTCTCAGCCTGGCTTGCTCTCACATTCTTCTCCTCCCCAAGCTTCATGCTGTCCAAGACTCAGAAAACCCACCATCACCATGGGGATACACAAGGAGTCACAGGCACTGAGAAGAAATTCTGAGAAGGCCTCCAAGGTGTCTTCTTTCTCAGCACTGGGAGCTGTGAATGGATTCTCCTGGGCTGAAGGCTCGTTCTGGAATTCCACAGCCAACCTGAGAAATCAATGTGTGGGTATATCTACAACTACCTATGCAACATAAAGGTTAGAAGCATCCTCCTAGAGGGATACCTGAGCTCAGGGCTCAGGGAAAGTATCCCTACCAGCAGATCTGGAGAAAATTCCAGAGGCCTCAGTGAGGGAGAACCTGGTCTTTGGTCACCTCTTCAGCTTTGTGCTCCCTACCCTCTCTCCCATAACACATGACTCATCCACCCTACTACATGTATTTCCCTGAACATACCATGCTGTTTGCTGTTTCACATCTCTTTGCCTTTACATATGCTGTTCTCTCTACTTGGAATGCCTTCCCCAGATTTGTGACAATGTAATGAATTCCACACATATAAACAAAACTGTCTCTTCCCCAAGAGACTGAGCTCCTTGCGGGTAGGAGCTAATCTGACTTACCTTTCTACTCCCACTATCTAGCACCAGGCCTGGCACACAGTAGATACAACAAATATTTGTTAATGTGAACTGAATTAATCCAACAAGCATTCAGTGAACACCTATAGCACTAGGTTACTTGGGAAGAGGAACAAAGCTGAGTGAGATACAACCTCATAGCACAGTAACAAAAACTTCGCCAGGAGGGAATCTTTAGAAACCTCCTCCACATACCCATTCCACACCCCACACGCATCCCCAACCTCCATCCCAGCCAAAGTCCTCTCACTACACAGCAAAGCATCAGAAACCAAGTGTTGCTTCTAGAGCTTCATCCTCTGTCCGATTCCTTTCTACACCCACCCTCCATACTACTACTTCATCAGACCACAGAGGGCCCCTCACCTGCAGGCATTTCTAAATCCCTCCAGAGTGCTCAGGAGGAACCTTCCTCTTCGAAGAATGGCCTTCTCTGAATCTCTACTGGAGGCATGGCCCTGAGGTGAGAAGGAAAGAGGGTAACCTATTGGTCAAGTACCTACTCCGTGTTCTGGTCTTTGCTTAGAGGACTACAGACTTCTTCCTCTCACACTGGAGTCTGGCATTCCCATACACCTAACACTTTCCAGGGGATCTTAGGGACATCCTCACAAATCCAGCCATCTAATAGCTCCTTTAAAAAATGGTAGAAGAGGAAACCTTAACCACTTGTCTCCCTGTGAAGCACAGGACTGGTTCTTGTTCTATTATTTGCAGAAAACTGTCACAGGCTAGTGGACAATAGCCTAACTGGCTATAATGCCTATATTATTGCTCCAAAACACACAAAAATCCCCACCGCATCAGGCATGAAGAGCTTAGTTTCCAAAGTTAATCCTGAAAGACATAATCAGCACTCACATTAATAGTATTTCTTCTGATATTTTAAGTCCATGGACCATTAAAAGCCAACAATTATGACACACTGCACATTGGTCAGATTCTTTCTAAGATTATAGCGAATCCAGCCTTAAATAATTTTGTGAGCATGTTTACCATACCTGCTTGGATGATATAAAAGACAAAGTGTGTAGTAGGCTTGGGTACAAACACCCTGGGATTTACTATCCAAACTCAGGTCCTTGCTAGTTTTGGACCTGAGAGAAAAACTATTTAACCCCTGCGACTTCAGTTTCATAATGAGGATAACAATTATTAAGCCGCAGTTAGGAAAAAAAAAAAATCTCACTGTAGGTGTGTGTGCATGAGAAAAACCTATAAAGTGGCATATAAAGGTAATGCAATGTACTAATTATCTTCCGAAAACACATTAAGCATGATCTCCAGAAGAAGCAGGCTGCAGTGCACTGACCAGGGGCCTCCAGTTCAGCGGGGTCTGGGAAAAATCTGCACACCGGCTCAGCATGGCTTTGAGCAAGGCCTGCAGCTCCTTGTACAGCACAGGTAGAGCACTCTGATGGTCCTTCCTGCACCCAGAGAGACAAAGGTAGGCCTATGGTGAGGTAAGGGTACTCCAAGGTACCCTCAGGTTCTCAGGCAATGGGGGACAGGTGGTAGATCAGAACACGGGTCCAGGATCTGATATGATAAAAACCCTTGCTCCAACACTTATCTGCTGCATGACTTCGTGCACATTCCTCATCCTCTCTAGCCCTCAGTTTCCTCATCTAGTCAATGAAAGTTAATAGTACTCTCCTCATAGAATTATTCTAAGGATCAAATTGGATAATGTATGCTAAGCACTCAGCACGATGTTTGCTAGATAGTAAGTCCTTATAAATGACAGCTAAGACTATTATTATTGTTATTAAAGATACAGAAGGTTTTCTCACTGAGAAGGGCCTCCCAGTTAAAAAAGTACTATCTAGAACAGAAGGTGGTCACTGTTCTCAAATAAGTGATAAGCTGTCTTGGGGACGAGAGATCAAATTTGCTTTCTGTTTCCTTGATGAGGAAAATCAGGATCAATAGGTAAACGTTATCAAGGACCCAGATCTTATTTAAGGAATATAAGGAAGAACTTTCTAAGAGTCAAAACTTTATAAAGGGGGCTTCCCTGGTGGCACAGTGGTTAAGAATTCGCCTGCCAATGCAGGGGACACGGGTTCGAGCCCTGGTCCGGGAAGATCCCACGTGCCGCAGAGCAACTAAGCCCGTGCACCACAACTACTGAGCCTGCGCTCTAGACCCCGCGAGCCACAACTACTGAGTCCATGTGCCACAACTACTGAGCCCACATGCCACAACCACTGAAGCCCACGCACCTAAAGCCCATGCTCTGCAACAAGAGAAACCACCGCCACGAGAAGCCTGCGCACTGCAACTAGAGAAAGCCCGTGCGCAGCAACGAAGACCCAACGCAGCCAAAAATAAATAAATAAATTTATAAAATTTAAAAAACTTATAAAATAAAATAGTCCCCAGTGGACATTTCACTCCCCAGATCTTCCTTTTAAAATAAATAAATAAATAAAATTAAAGGTACAGCTGACATTGAGAAGTAGACGGTAAGGAGGAGAAGGGAAAGAAAGAGCTGGGGTGCTAATATACTCAGCTAACCAAGTAGGGCGTCAAGAGATACTGCTTCAAGTTGAGGGAACAAGAAACACAAGTTTTAAGTATATTATTTAAAAGTTTGAAAACATAACATAAATTAACATAAAATAGTAACTAGCAAAAATGCCAAGGAAGTGTAGAGAAGACAATGTGACCTAAGTTTTGTTTTTCTTATTGGCAAGTCAATGAATAATGTTCTAAATTGACAAATAAAGAAATAGCATTACAAGCATATTGTTTAGATTTAGGGAGATAAATCACCAGAACTAAAACCAAAATGAGTTAAAATTAGTTTCCTTTAGGAAGTGGGGACAGGGGGCTGTTCCTTTTCATTATAAACCTTGAGCGTATTTTATTTTTTATCGCTTAAATATATTACTTTGTTAGATTTTTAAAAGGGAGGATGTGGAAACAAAGTAAAATTTTCTATATAAATAAATATGGGTTTCCTCCATTAGTTTTTTCAAGATATCAAGCATCTTACTAAGGAATGATTTCCCATCATGACCCTAGGATCGCTTAGTCTCACCATCCATTTTAACATCATTCATACACTGAGTATCTATTAGGAGTGAGGCATACAGCAGTGAAAAAAATGACATGGTCCCTTATCTCTTGGAGATTATCTTATATAGTGGAGGAGACACAGAACAAATGAATAAACAAGAACTGTCAAGTGTCTGGTAGGTGCTGTAATAGCCAAATGGGTCAGTTAGGGAAGGACACTCTGAATGAGACCTGAATGATGGGAAGAGGCCAGTCATGCAAAGATTTAAGGGAAGAGTATTTTAGGCAGAAGGAAAAATTAGTAGAAAGGAAGTGGGGGCAAGGTCTGGACTAAAACAAATGACTGAGTTTTAAAAAGTTCCATCCACAAAATAAATACAGAATAAAATCCTATTTAAAAAAACATGCAGAGAATTGGAAAGAAGTCTTCCAAATTAAAAATATGAAAGCAGAAATAAAACACTCAATAGTAGGGTTGAAGATAAAGTCAAGAAAATCTCCTGGAAACTAGTACATAATGACAAAAAGATAAAAAACTGTCAGACAAAGAAAAGAAAGAAACAAAACAAAGAAAATCAGGTGACCAATCCAGGATGCCCAACATCCAAATGGCAGTTCCAGGAAGACAGAACAGAGTAAACAGAGCAGCGGAAGAAATAATTCAATGAAATTTCCCTGACCTAAAGGACAAGTATCCCCTGGAAGCTGCTCTGGCCTTGACAGGCCCTTGGGTACATGCAGGGGTGGAAAGTTCAGCCTGTCTGGGTCTCTCACCTCAGAAAGGCAGAAATGGCCTTCACTGCCTCGGCAGCCACCTCCAGCACAGGGCTGTTCACTGCCTCTTGGAGGGCACGGCCAGCATCTCTGCACATGGCTGAGCTTGTGAACAGCCTGATCTCCTCTGGCTGCCTGAGAAATTGTAAATGAGAAATGAGTGTGTGAACTCCTATCACTGACCCCACCAGGAATAAATACCTCACTTCTTCCCTTCTCCAGTCTGGCCCCTACAGGCCTGACGCTCCACAACTTTGCTCACCGAGTCAGGATCTGAGCAAAGAGCAGCAGGCCCTGCTTGTGCAGCTCGGTGTTGTTCATCCTCAGGATTCCCTGTAGGCTCCTCACCACTGACTCGATCCCTACCACAAAATGACATGGCAGAGGCCAGGGATCAGGGCTTGTTGGTTTCTTTACTGCCTTCCAGGAGAGATGAGAGGCTCTGGACAGCACATATTTGCTAGCAGCCCTCATGGAGCAGTCCTGACAAGTTGAGCTGATGGGACGGGACTGTGAGATCTTTGAAGGCAGGCCCTTATCTGATTCATCTCTGTCTCCCCAAACCCAGCACAACCCATAGCACGACCCTGGCATTCAAGGTATTTAGTCAATACCTACTGGCTGAGCTTCACCTTCTCTACTACACACACTCCTATTTCTCCTCAAAGAATCAGGTAGGACATCCACTCCTCCAGGAAGCCTTCCCTGGTCCACTCAGGCAGAGCTATGGGCCTCCCCTGAGCTCCTACACATCTTGTACTTCCCCTCTAGCACAGTCCTAATAAGCTTGTTTATATCTCCCTCCCCTTCCAGAGGACAGGGACCACATTATATGTATCTCTAAATCTCTAGGTCCCAGCCTGGTGCCTGGCATAGAATAAGAACACAGAATATAAAATGAATAACTAAATGTGCCCAGTCTAAAAATCTAGATGTGATATAAAAAGTCCCAGACAAGGAAGGTATTACCAGGAAAGAAGAAGGGACAGTTTCAAAAAACTTTGAAAGGATAAATCAGCAAAACCTGGGGACTAACTAGATGGATAGATATCTGGGGCACAGGAAAAGACTGAATCCAAGGCTGAGTAAAGTTGATCTGAAGGTGCAACAGGAATTCATTTAGTGGCCCTTCTCTTGCTAAACGTATATACTGCCAATCAATGAAGAGCAGAACTGTTTGGATATCACTGCTTGCATGTGGAATCTGGTAATGAGTTTGGGCTGATGGAAATGACCAGACCAGCACCCCCCTCCAAGGTGTAGGCTGGCCCCCCATCCCTGCTGTTGCCACTTAACTTCAAAGTGCTGTCCACCTGAGCCAGAGCTAGTACAGGACCCACAATACCAACCGTACACCGTGTGGCACTTGGAAAAGAAGAGTGGCTCTTCTGCCAGAAGTATCAAGCAGTTGTAGCTGGACCAGACAAGCACTTCACTGGAAGAGGAAAGATGCTCAAAGAGGAACTCTGGCCAGGGAGAGAGGGAGAAAACAATCAATGACAACTGTGTAATCATGATCCCTTAACTAATGCTAGGGCCTTGGATTTATTCAGCATCTCACACCTGTCACTTCATCTGTTCACACACCCTCTCGATGAGACGTGATCATTCACTCACAGATAAACCTGGAAAATGCCCTCAGACTTATGGTCTAACCTTATCTTTTTAATAGATGGGGAAACTGAGACCTAGAGAGAAACAGTTGGTGGTAGAGGCGGGACTGGAACTCAGGTCCCCTAATTCTCAGGATGGGCAGCAGCATGATACAGAGAAAAGAGGTTTCAGAGCCAGACAGCCTTGATTTTGTATCCCTTCTCTGCCAATGCCAAGTCTTGCTGATTTAAACCAGTTATTTCCCTTCCCTAGTTCAATTTCCTTATTCATAAAATAGCAAAGATGAGGACCTAAATGTGGTAACATTTGCAATGCACCTCAGGGCATATTTCCTGGCTCATAACAAACCTTCAAGACACATTAGTTCCTTTTGCCTCTCTGGTCCACAGATCTTTCCACCACCCCACACTAGGTGTTTATTCCTAGATGGTCAAATTAGTGACAAAGTTCAGTAACAAACTGCTCAAGGTCATATTAGAAATCTGTAGCAAGAGGATTCAGACTTCATGAGGCCTATTTCCTAGAGTCTGTCATACAAAATGAACATGCCACCAACCATCCCTCCAGTATGCACATCAAAGAACCCCCAACAAGACTGCTGCTGCTGCTACTCAAGGGTCTCCAGTCACAACTCTGGGGTCCTCAGAGGAGAAAGTTAGAAGGGGCCTCCTACCTGGAATGTCAGCATGGATGAAGGCTGGGGCGTGCTTTGCTGGCGAGTGGACCAGTACTGCAGTTATACAGTGGGCACTGGCCACCTGCAGAGTCTCATCCCTGGAAAGGAGAAGCTGCAGAAACAGGCAGCAAAATGTGTCACAGTCACACCACTGACAGGACCAGAGGGAAGCAGCCTGAATGCCTCAGGGCAGGAGCCTGATTTGTCTCTGAATCCCTCACACACTACTGGTGCCAGGCATAAGGATGGTGCTCAGGGAGAGCAGTTATAGATTATGGAAAGGAGTCTCTGTCAACAGCAGCAGGAGAGAAACAGAACAAAAGAACACAATGGCACTCAAAGAACACTAACATCGTCCCCAAGAAGGGCTCAGGCCTTCACTGATAAAAAGTATTTTCACAGCCCTCATCTGGTTTTGATGTTTCAACAAGCCTGGGACATAACAAGGGAAGGTTCTACTATGAGCCTTGCTTCAAAGAATGTACAGAAAAGAGTTAACATTGCAGGCCTGAGACTGTTATCCTTAGAAAGTCCTGCCTGCAAGGTTGGCCACTCACTGGGTTTGGGAAGTTGAATTTCAGGAGGGTTCCCAACCCTCCAAGAACTGGTAAAAGTGGCTCACTGTGACTAAACTATTTGCACAAGCAATGCAGTTTATGCTGAACCCACCCCTACTTTCTTTCTGGGATAGAATTTTGGTATGTGCTAGGCAGAGGGTGCCTCTATAACCAGCCAGCTCCCAATTAAAACCTTGGGCACAGGTTTTAACTTATCCTTTCATGACTGAAAGAAAACCAACTTTGAGCCTTCTAATAGCATATTGTTTTGGCCAGTAAGAAAATACTTAGGAAATCCTGGATAGAAGGAGTGGTGGATAAGGAAAAAGGCCCAGGAAGCATTCAGGTTCTCTTGTTATTGAACCCAGAGACCATGAATCGCAAGACAACTACCTTTTTGAGCACCAAAGGCAGTGAGGTCTCTCCTGGTGGCCCCTCAACACTCTCAGTACTTTCCACCAGCGCAGATTTGTTCATGATCATGGACACAAAGAGGTCATACTTCAGCAGCTGCCTCAGCAAACCTAGAAAACAAAGGGGTTGGGAAGTGAGGCAAGAGGAGCATAGGCACCAGAATACACCCAAGGCAGCTCCTCCGACATCCCCTAGAAACTTCTTCATGTCTCCATAGATATTCCTAAGTATTTTATTCTTTTTAATGCTATTGTAAATGGGACTGTTTTCTTAGTTTCTTTTTCATATTGTTTGTTGCTAGTGTATAGAAACACAAGTGATTTTGTATCCTACAATTTTACTGAATTCATTTATTAGTTTTAACAGTTTTTAGTGTAGTTTTTAGGGGTTTCTATATATAAGGTAATGTCATCTGAAAACAGAGGCAATTTTACTTCTTCCTTCCTTTACTTCTGCCTCTTATTTCTTTTTCTTGCCTAATTGTTCTGGCTAGGACTTCAAGTACTATGCTGAATAGAATCCCACCTTTTTCTTTGCAATCTCCACGAAAGCACGTACCACAATGGACTCTGTCCACATCTGTCCTCCACATTGGGCTATGAACTCCCACAGATCAGAGCCTGGGTTTGATCATCTTTATGACCCCAGAGCCCAGAACAGGGCCTGGCTCAGAATGAACACTCTCTTATGTGTGGCTGAACTAGTCATAACAGAGCTCTTGGCCCAAACTGTGAAAAGAGATCATTGTTACCCACAGACTATGCTTTCCCTGTAGCTCCTGCTCTGAAACAGGTCCTCACCCAGTCACCAATCACAGTGCCCATTTGCTCTATCCAAAATACGAAAGCTCCCTGCTCAAAAGCATTTGATAGATCTCATGTATTTATGTAAGGAAGTAAAAGGAGAGGCTGAAAGGGTACACTGAGCCTCAAATAACAAGCGGAGAAACTTGGACTTCACTCTGGAGGCCAGAGGGAGCCATAGATGATTTTCCAAATAGGAGACTGACAGGATGCAAGCTATGCAGTGTGAAGATTAATTTGGCAGCAAGTACAGGATGCACCAGGGCATGCAGTAAAGATCAGAGGCAAAAAAATTGCTGTCCCACTTTTCTTCCTCTTCTCCTTCCAAAGATGACGTTCTTAGGATACCACACCAACATTAGGCATCTTTCACAGTCTGTGCCTCTTATCTACCAAACCCACGGCTTCCATCCTTTGCAAAGCAGCAAACCTCCCCACCACTAGTGAGCCAATATCTCAAATCCTCAAGCAAAACCTCAAAAGCTTTCTCTTTTCTCTCCAGCCCCATGTCTTACCCAAGCAGTTGATCTTTAGCTCCTTTGTCTGGGCACCATCCATGGTGGAAAGGAAGAGAGGACACAGTTTCTCCCGGAAATGGCCCAAAAGCATCTCGGCTGCAACTGGTGAGGAGTACAGCTTCCCATAAAGGTAGCAGACAGAAGCTTGCACCCCCTCACTGGGGTATACTAAACCTCTCAACAGATGTTCCATCAGGTCACCTATCCAGAAAACAACCAAGGGGCCAGGGGAACCTCACAATGTCAACTGCTAGATGACACTCCAAACTATTGCCCTGAATGGAATAGTGATGGTAATCCCCTACAATCCCCCACAATACATGATTTCTGGGGAGTTAATCAAAAGGGAAAACCAAGGCTTAGAGAAGTTAAGTGATTTACCCTTGGATAAATACTCTGTGAGATATTTATTTGCTTTTACTGATAGAAAAAAAGTGCTTCGATATTCCAGAATTCTTCCTCCCACCTGAAAGGAAGGCTCATAGTAGGTACTTAATTCTTTTGTGTTAAAAAAATGAATTGAAGGAGCCCAAGACCAGAGTTGAGAAACACTTTTTTTCCAATTGGCCAACATAGAGCAGATTTTGCAGACGGGGAAACTAAAGCCTAGAGAAGGAAAGTAATGACTTCCCAGATGTACACAGTGAATGGACCACCCAGATGGAAGTGTGATCAAAACAGGTGAAAGGGTAGTGGTAGCTCTTCCCCAGAGGTCACTCACTGTGCTCCATCACAAGCTTGTCTGCCAGAGCAGGGATCGCATCCACCAACTTGCCGAGAAGGGTCAGGGTGGCCAGGCTGCCTCGCATGGAGGGCATGTTACACAGCTACAGAGAGTGAACATACTCTGCTCTATAAATTAGGATCAGGACAGATCTCCCACCAAAATTCATCTTGCCCTATCCACACCAAACCCTGTACTGCATGTGTCTCTCACCACAGTCAGTAATCAGCCTCTTTAGCTAAGTGTCTATATCCCCTATTGGACTGGGAAGCCCCGAAGGAAAGGGACTGAGTCAGATTCCTCTCAGTGTCCTCAGTACCTAGCTCAGTACATGTTTGTTAAACTAAATTAGAATTAGCATATTTTGCCTCCTATGGAGCCAGAAACTGGGAGGTGAAATTTGGGAACGTCATAAAGATGGAATTCTAGTTCATTGCAAAAAAAATTGATTATCATCATCATTATTATAGCTACTATTACTGAACATTCTATTTGTCAGGTACTATGCTTGATGCTTTACAGGCAGAGTCAATAGTACATATTTCACCTTTTCTACTGACTAGCTGTAGTACCTTAAGTAAGATTCCTAACTCTTCTGGTGGGAATTAATAATAGGACCAACTTCATAGGGTTGTTGGGAGGACTAAATGAGATAGTGCATGTAAAGTACCAACATAGTGCCTAGCATATAGAAAGTGCTCAAAACGTTAAGTGGCATAATCATAATGATAAATGTTGATATATATAATTATAAATTCAATCATATATTAACCACATGCAAGTAATTATAATGACATGATTATTTAACATTATTTCTAATTAAATGTTGCTCTTGATGGTGTTAAATGAGCATTTGTCTTCCTTTTGCAAAAAAAAAAAAAAAGTGACTCTGATATTATTCCTAAATCTTAAACACAATGCAGAAGATGCTTGTTTAACTGATATCTATGACTACACTGAAGAAAGCAGGTTAAATATACCTTCTCAGTGTTTACCTTAGATGCTGATAAAACCAAATGCCTTCAGTACAAAATAAACCAAACAGAAATACTAAGCCAAGACATAGTGAACATATTTCCTTAATAAATTCATCAAGGAACTCTGTATTATATTTAGGAGGATATAGAGAATGGCCATGGATGATTATGCCAGAAAATGGACTTCAGCACACGGAGGCAGCATTTGGGAGATTGAAAAGGGAAGGAAAGAAGCTACAAAGAGTACTGGAGCAGAAGACCCAGGCCCTAGCTCTGGCTCTGCCACTGACTCAGTGACCTCAGGCAAGTCCCTTTTCCTCTCCGGATTTCAATCTCCCCATCTATCCAAAGAAGGGTTGACCCAGCTCTAACATCTGAGGATTCTGAGGGGTACTCAAGAACAGCTACTTTACTGACCTCTTTGTGACACTCATCCAGCAGGCAATGAATGGTCTGCTCTAACTTCAGCTGAGTTGTAAGCTGGATAAGGACTGAGCAGACACAATAACATTACTAATCAGAAGACAACCCATGGCCCAGAGTTCAATTTTCATAGCCCTTCTAATCAAAGTCATTTGTTTCTGTTAATCGGCATTAGTCTTTTCTATCTCCCCCATTCTTCACTGTTTTTCATCAATGGTTGACAACTAGGCTATATATTAGAATCACCTAGGAAGCTTAAAAAAAGAAAAAAAAAAAAAAAACTAACACCCAAGTCCCACCCCAGACCAATTAAATCAGAATCTCTAGATAAAGAGTCTAAGCATCTGGATACTTTTTTAGTTTCCCAGGTAAGTCTATTGTGAAGCCAAGGTTGAAAACTACTATATTATTTCTACCTTTTTCCTTCCTCAGAATTTGCTACTTCATATATGAAAAAAACAGAATTATGAGTTAGTTCCTGTGCCAATAATTGGCGATAATATTATCGCTCAACCCCAAACCCGCCCTTCTATACAATTGTTTGTGATGCTTCTGCTGGTGTCTTTGAGGAGGAGTAGAGAAGAGGCTGGCTCTACAAGTGTGGGGAAAGCTGCAGACTAGATTTGGCTGCTGCTGAGGGAAGGCTCTGCCATCTCCAGGGTAAAGAAGCATTCTAGGACAACACTCACAGAAACAGGAAGGCAGGAAGCAAACAGGAAACAGTGAGGAAGGAGCAAGTCCTTCTCCCTCTAGCTTTGCAATCTCCATCTAGTATCCACCACCTCAGTGAAGTTCCTGGGATCTGATGAGGGTTCTGCAAGCTATGCTGGTACCAACCAGGAGCAGATGGCTTTAGGATTATAGCCCCACTCAAGAGTGGCCTTGAGGAAAATGGTGAAGGGAAATCTCCCCACCCCTGCCAGTCGTCGGACCTTCTAGGGGTACTTTGTCCACATTCTCTAGACTGAGAGATGGGCAAAAGTACATACAGATCATATTGACTTATCTGTCACAGCTGCTAGCAGTCACAGCTGCTAGCAGTTACAGCTGCTAACTGCATGTCTGGATAGTCATGGACCCAGCAGCAGCCAAGCAGCATCCTCTCCTCAGAGGTCTGTGTTTCACGTATGGGGTCCTTCCTCCAAACTTGTAAGTCTTAATAATTCCAACCTCTCCCTTTGTTTCCCTATCCCTAGGGGTGGAAGCTGTTTTCAAAAATTGCCACCTCGGTGAAACTCGGTTCGCTTTTGCCTTCAGTTACCTAGTCAATAATTCTTTAAAGTTTTTTTCTGTTCAAATAACTTGTGTGGTTTGTTTCGTGACTATTTCCTGATACCGTTCTTGCTCTTTTGGCAAGAATCCTCTCATCCCAGGGACTTCCTTAGTGGCGCAGTGGTTGGGAGTCCGCCTGCCAATGCAGGGGACATGGGTTTGAGCCCTGGTCCAGGAATATCCCGCATGCTGTGGAGCAACTAAGCCCGTGAGCCACGGTTACTGAGCCTGCGCGCTAGAGCCCGCGTGCCACAACTGCTGATCCCGCGTGCCTCAACTGCTGAGGCCCGCGTGCCTGGAGCCCGTGCTCTGCAACGGGAGAGGCCACCACAATGAGAAGCCCGCGCGCAGTGGCGAAGATCCAACGCAGCCAAAAATAACATAAAATGAAATGGATAAGTTTATTTAAAAAAGGAAAAAAAAAAGAAAAGAATCCTCTCATTCCAATGCTCTTGTCTTCCTTCTTCTTGAGTCCTTTATAGGTAAACCCAGGCACTTCCACAGCTTTAACCACCACCTATGTGCAGACAACTTCCAACCAACCAATATGAATGTAATAAAAACAGAGTTTTGTACATGTCTCTGTAACAGCACTCATCAGCCCTTGTTATTTACCAGACAATCTCTCTTCCAGATTGTAAACTCTTAGAGGATAGGGACCATGTCAGATACAACCCTAGTGTCTGATACAGTACTTGGCACAGAGTAGGTGCCCAAGAAAGAAATGCAGAATTAATGACTGACAATTGAATTTTCTTTATTTGTCTCTAAAATGGAACATTTCATCAAGGTCTCAAATAATCAAAGCTGCAATTCAGGCTAATATCCCCGGCTTCAAATGCTAGGTACACACAGTTTAATCTTACCTTCAATACAGAGGTCTGTTGTACTCCCATCCTCTACATTGCATAACAGTCCTTGGAGCAGCAGGAGGTAAGAGGGGGATGGTTAACAGATAAAAGAGAAACAAATCCAGAAAGGCACACTGAACTCTAAGACTAACAGCAGCTTTAAGCAATGTCCCAGCTAAAGTCTATCCTCAGCACCAAACCCCAGATTTTCAGTAACCCACTCTGGCTTTAAAAGGATAAAAATAGTCAGTGTGGCACAGCACAAAAACTGTGTGTTCTGGAGTCTCTAACAGACCTGGGGTAAAATTCCAGTTCTGCCAGCTGTTAGCTAAGACCTCCCTGAGCCTTGGGGATCATCCTCTCTCCCTTAAAAGACTGTCCTGGCAGTTAAAAGCCTGAAAAGCCTCCAGCAGAGAAAAGCACCCAATTTGAGTTAGCTCCCTTCCTCCCTAAAAGGGCTCATTCCATAGGACATTATAATTGTATTAAAAGAAGGGACCTTTTAATCCATCTCATTTTACACATGAAGAAACTAAGGTACAGAAGAGAAGAAGTAACTCAATCAGGGTCACACTCAGATCAGCAGACTCCAGATCTGACTTCTAATCCTGTTCAAAGACCACAGAGACTGGACTTTTTGAAAGATCACACATTTCCTACATTCATCTTCACACTTTTACTAACCTCTGAGCTGTGGTAAAGCCAGTTACCATACAATGCATCGTGTATCTTAGAAAGGGGACAATTTCTTCATTATTATGACAAAACAATTTACTAGTAAGTTAAACTGTTACATCGCAAAAAGTCTAAACTATGGTTCCAAGACCATTTCTCCAAGGCCCCAAAAGCAAATGTACAAGGTATACATGCAAAATTCATGCCGAGTTTTCCTTTCAATCTCACCGAAAAGCATGCTTATGAAGTGGATACAGACTCTCTGATCCTGAGCCACCAGCTGCATGACCAGGGAGGCATGCCTCATGAGAGCATCTCGGAAGCCGGACAGCACGTGCTTCTTGCGCACCAACTTGGAGCAGAGGAAGAAAAATATTCAATAGCAACCAAGTCTCAGCCATTCTGAACCCAAACAAGTGTAATTTCCAAATATAATTACAAGATAATACTGGTAGGATCATCTAAACTATGGAGTATGAAAAAGGGCATCATTTACACACAGGAATCCATGTGTTCAAACAAAGGATTATACAAGAGCGAAGGTTCCTAATAAAGTATATTTACATAGCACTTTACTGTTCACAAATCACTCTTTTGTCGACTAGCTCACTTAAGCCTAATGAGTTGGTAAAGCAAGCAAAAACAGATATTTTTATCGCCATTTTGGAGATGAGAAAACTGAGGCTCAGACACCTTCCCAAGGACTCAAATCTAAGTATCCAACCAGGTGTTGTCCAAGGTCAGTGCTCTTTCCACAGTCTGTGAGAGTGATACTGGGGACCATTCATGAGCCTCACTGAGGTAGGTACAGAAAAATTCATTCTTCCATTCAATGTAGATATAAATCTCCACACTCAGTTCACCTCCCTATACAGGGAACTGGGTAGCAGCTGTGCAAAGTACTCAAGACAATAGCAAAACTTAGGTCAAAAAAGGGGTGTGCACCGAGGATAGAACTGGAACATGGGTACCACTGACTACACCACCCCTTCAGCTGGTGAAAACTGAAGCTAAGAAAAGTGTGTTCAATAAAAGGTGGAGAAGTTGCATCTCTTATTGCCTCTAACCTGTGTAAGTCTCCTGTTCTCCTTCAGCAATTCCTCCCACATAATGCATTAAGCTAGTGATCTAAATGAGTTACTCAAAAAATTTCCATGACGTTCCTTCACCTGACAGATTAAATCCAAGCTCCTTAGCTTGGATTCAAACTCTTAAAGGAACAGATCTCAACCCTGGCTCTCCAATCTCACCTCCCTCAACTGCCCTTCAAACACATTCTGATTACCTCCCCAAACTCATCCTTGCTAATCCTTGCCTCCTGGAAAAAGCTCCCCCATTTCCTCTAGCCCAAATCTTACCCATCTTCTCAAGCGTAATTCAAATGCTTCCTCCTCTAAAAAACCTTTCCTAATTTCACTCCTTATCCCACACAGCACTTGACCACAAATATGTCCACCTTCTAAATTCCCAGGAATGCGTTCTCTTATTTTCTTCCCTACCTCATTGTCTTATTCATCTCTATCTCTCACTGTCCAACAATGGCAGCCTCAGAACTCTAGCCTCAGTGATACTGCAGATGTTACCAGCTAGCCCAGAGGTTCTCAGAGTATAGTCTTTGGATCCCTAAGGGTGCCCAAAACACTTTCAGGGGATCCACAAGATCAAAATTATTTCCGTATAATACTGCTATTTGCCTTTTTCACTTATTCTTACAAGTGTACAGTATTTTTCAAAGGGGGCATGTCACAACAGATGAAGTGCAGAAATATATGAGAACCCAGCTGTCCTCTATTAAGCCAGACATTAAAAAGATTTGCAAAAAATGTAAAACAAAGACATTCCTTGCACTCTTTTTTGTTTTGAAAATAGTTATTTTTATTTTTTAAATCATTTATGCCACAGAACTGTACACTAAAAATAGTAAATTATGTTATCGATACCTATATTTTGCCAAAATAAAAAGAATTATATTAATATGTAATAGACTATTATTTTTATAAATTTATTTATTTATTTATTTATTTTTGGCTGTGTAGGGTCTTCGTTGCGGTGCACGGGCTTCTCATTGCGGTGGCTTCTCTTGTTGTGGAGCACGGGCTCTAGGCACGCGGACTTCAGTAGTTGTGACACGCGGGCTCACTAGTTGTGGCGCACAGGCTTAGTTACTTCACAGCATGTGGGATCTTCCCGGACCAGGGGTCGAACCCGTGTTCCCTGCATTGGCAGGTGGATTCTCAACCACTGCACCACCAGGGAAGCCCTACTATTATTTTTAAATGAATACTTTAAACTTTTGTTATTTTTAATACAGTAAATAAACAAAAGCTCTTTGGGGGTCCTCAACTCTTTTAAAAAGTGTAAAGCCGGACTTCCCTGGTGGCACAATGGTTGAGAGTCTGCCTGCCAATGCAGGGGACACGGGTTTGATCCCTGGTCGGGGAAGATCCCACATGCCGTGGAGCAACTAAGCCCGTGAGCCACAACTACTGAGCCTGCGCTCTAGAGCCCGCGAGCCACAATGACTGAGCCCGCGTGCCACAACTACTGAGCCTGCACTCTAGAGCCCGCGAGCCACAACTACTGAGCCCGAGTGCCACAACTACTGAAGCCCGCTCGCCTAGAGCCCGTGCTCCCAACAAGAGAAGCCACCGCAATGAGAAGCCCGCGCACTGCAACGAAGAGTAGCCCCCGCTGGCCACAACTAGAGAAAGCCCGGTAGCAACGAAGACCCAACACAGCCAAAAATAAATAAATAATTTTTAAAAAAAAAAGCGTAAAGCCATCCCTAGAGCAAAAATTTGAGAACCGCTGATCTAGCTCATCCCCCACCCACCCACGGCAACAATTCCAGCCCTGTGACTCTGAGAGAACAGTCATCTCCCAAACTCTTCTTGGAGGTCTCCACGGACAAAAAACTCACTGCGAAGGTGGGTAGGCATTGAAGGAACACGCAGCCCACGCTTCAGCCACCTCTGCCTCTCAGAAAGCTCTTCCCCTCACCCCACTCCTGCTCGGCCGTAACTTCCACTCGTCCTGCCGCCACGGAGCCCAAGGAGCCCCCTCCTCCCATTCGCACAACCAGAAAGCGAAGGAATAAGCCCCCAGAGGGTGCGCGCGCCTTGCCCTCAGGCTGAGCGGGGACTCAAATGGGAGGGAGCCTGAGCGAAGGCTAAACCCTGGAGAAGTGGAGAGAGGGTCAGCAAAGGGCAGGGCAGCTGAGAGAAGGGCTTTCGGAAGGTGGGAACGCGTGCCAGTGAGTCTAGGCTGGGGGCCCTGGGTTTAGTGCGGGCAGGGTAGGCCCACTTGAGGCGCAGAGCCAGGGTCTGGGCCTCCTTTGGAAAGGGGATGCTGAGCGGTCTGCGGGGTAGGCCGCCGTGGCCCGTAAGAGGGTGGGCCTGTTTAGGGGCTAGATTTAACGAGGCGGGTGGGCCCGGCTTAGTTTCGGGGAAGGTGCGTCCGGTTGAAGGGAGTTGCTCCCGCCCGGTTGGTGAGGGAAATGCCAGTTCGCACCGATACGCTAGGCTCCGGCAGCAGCTCCAGCGCGCAGGCCAGGCAGAGGCGTGGGGACATGGGCAGCAGCCAGCGCGGGTCGTGCCGGTAATGGGCCCTCTCGAAGAGCAGTGCCGCCTCTTCGTCCCTCCCGGGCCCGGGAAGGCCTGCCGCCGGATCCCTCACAGCCATCTCGCCGCTTGCGTTCTACCACGGCAGCACCTTTTCCCGCCTAGTTTATGCGCAAGCGCACTTGGCAGAGCTCGACGCGGGCGCGTGGGGGAGAAGGGTAATGCGCCTGCGCGAAGCGAATACCAGCCAGTCTCAGGAGAGCAGCGGCCCCTGCGGGCGGGTGACGCGCCGCAGGAGTCGGAAGAGCGTGCCTCTAAGCCCCAAGCTGCTCTTGGAGCCTGCAGGAATTCGTCTTTACCACGCCGAAGGTTGAAAAGCATTTATAAAGACGCTGTTATTAGCCTTGAAAAAGGAAACAATCTATTTGTGGTATTAAAAAAGTAAACGATCTCAGGGATTCTTATCGAAAAACTACCAGCACTATTATTTTAAATTTACGTGGCACCTTTCTCTCAAACAATCTAAGGTGACACCTTTCTTCCAGAGATTCTAAGATGGTCCCCTTAAAATATCGTCTCACAGAGGGCTGCACAGTACTTGGGATTTTGTGAGCGCAGAAGGAATACTTTAGAAGAAAAAATAGTTTGTTGTTAAGTATATTAACAAAACCCGTCAATCTACAAGGATTTAATTAGCGCCAAAGTGCCCAGCAACCGGTTAGTGTTAAAGGAGATAAGTTCAAGAGATGTTTTCTACATTCAGAAGCAGTGTGACGGAGTAGAAAAAGTGCTTTCCATGGCAAAATAATTTGGAAAACAATGGTTCATTTTTAATGGAGTATTATGAACTGATTCTTGAGAAAAGTAGATATTAACATGGAAAAATCCTCGTTAAAATGCTGTGTACAAAAGATGCAGAATTATATACATAAGTATGTAAAATAAGCAAACATTTATTCAACACCATTAAATTATATTATAGCAGTAATATATGTTCAGTGAAGAAAATAGAAGAAAAAATAATATTTTGATATATTTTCTTCTAGTCTTTTTCTACGCCTTTTTACAACAGCACCATACAAAGGTGTGTAAACTTTTCTCAGAAAAAATATATCATGTACATCTTCCATATAATTAAACATTATTCTATGTTTTTTTTTTAATGTCAACAAGTTATGTATTCTTTTCGACAAAATTTGGAGCCAGGAACTCTGCTAGGATCTAGAGGATTCAAAAGTGAGCAAGAGACAGTCCCTGTCCTCAAGGAACTAGAACTAGTCAAGGAGAAAGAGAAGCAAATTATTACAATAGGGTACATTTTTATTAGTTATCTGTTGCTGCATAACAATCCATGTAATGGATTGAATGGTGACCCTCAAAAAGACATCTCCATGTCTGCTGTGGACTGAATTGTGTCCCCCAGATTCAGATGTTGAAGTCCTAACCCCTAATGTGACTGTATTTGGAGATAGGGCCTTTAAGGGGGTAATTAAGTTTAAATGAAGTCATAAGGGTGACGCCCTAATCCAATAGGATTGGAGGCCTTATAAAAAGAGGAAGAGAGAAAGATCTATCTCTCTCTTTATGTACAGTTATTGAGGAAAGGCCATGTGAGGACATAGTGAAAAGGTGACCATCTCTAAGCCAGGAAGAGAGCTCTCACCAGAAACCAAATTAGCCAAAACCTTGATCTTGAACTTCTAGCCTATAGAACTGTGAGAAAATAAATTTCTGTTGTTTAAGCCCCCCATGCTGTATTATTTTGTTATAGCAGCTGGAGCAAACTAATGTAACGTCCAAAATCCCCACAACCTGTAAATTACCTTTTTTCCAAAGGATCTTTGCAGTTGTAATTAAGGATCTTGAAATGAAGATATCATCCAGAGTATCCAGTGGGCCCTAAATCCAATGATAACTGTCTTGAGAAGAGACACACAGAGTAAAGGAGGAGGCACTGTAACCACGGAGGCAGAGATTGGAATGATGGTGCCACAAGCCAACAAATGCCTGCAGCCACCAGAAGCTGGAAGAGACAAGGAACGGATTGCCCTCTAGAGCCTTTGGTAGCAGTGTAGACCTGCTGACATCTTGATTTCATTCAGACTTCTGGCCTCCAGAACAGAGAGAATAAATTTCAGTTGTTTTAAGCCACCAAGTTTGTGGTAATTTGTTACAGTAGCCATAGAAAACTAACACACCCCAATATTTAGCAGCTTAAAACAACAAACATTTATTATCTCATAGTTTCTGTGGATCAGGAATCCAGGCACAGCTTAGCAAGGTGACCCTGGCTCAAAGTCTCTCAGGAGGTTGTACTCATCTCAAGGCTCACTAGGGCCAAAAGATCTGCTTCCAAGTTCACTCAAATGATTGGTGGCAGGATTCATTTCCTCAAAGGCTGCCGGACTGAGAGCCTCACTTTCTTGAGGGCTGTTATCCATTGGCCGCCTCAGTTCCTTGCCACATGTGCCTTTCCATAAGGCAGTGCACAAAATGGAGGACAGCTTCCCTCAGGGAACAAGCAAGAGAATTGAGAGAAGGTGCCCAAGATGGAAGCTACAGCCTTCGTAACCTGTTCTCAGAAGTGACATTCCATCATTTCTGCTGTATCCTATTCGTTGGAAGTGAGTCACTGGATCCAATCCACACTCGAGGAGAGGAGAATACACAGGGCATGAATACCAGAAGGTAGGGAGCATTGGGAGCCTTCTTAGAGCCTGCCAACCCCAGTATAAGTGCCATAGTAGTGGTAGGCAACACATAGGAAGAAAAACATCAAAACATTAACTGGGTGATGGGATTATGGATTGTTTTTCCCTTTTTTGAATTTTCTAAACTCTCTTTAATGAGCATGTATGGGTTTGACAATGAATTTAAAAATAGGAAAGCTAAATGAGAGGGAAGAAAGGAAGCGAGAAAGGAAAGAAGTGAGGGAGGATAAAGGAGAGAGGAGGAGAAAACCTGAATTGAATTTTCTGAATTAAATTTGAGTTCTGTGAATCTGCTTCAACCTGTTGAAGCTGTCTACAGAAGTATCACAAGACATAATGCCTTTTAGCTAAGAAGTTTCAGACTTTATTGAAAAAAACAATTAACTCCAGGATGTCCTGGAGGGTGAGGTGAGGGAAAACAACAAGGATTTAGGGTTGCCAGTGCTTGAGAATTGAAGAGGTGGAAATGGTTTTTCCGTGAAATCTGTTCACGGGCAGCAGAATCCCAGCAGGGCAGATACTCAGTGATCAGCTCCCTTCCTTGTGACCAAAAGCACCTGAATAATAGTGTCCAGTGCAGAGCACCACCCCTCCCACAAGCAGCTGAGGCTATTTGAGCATCCTACCTCAATCAGAATTAGCTTGGAATAGGACAGGACTGAACTATGATAGAAACTTCAGTAAACCCTCCTCTGAGGAACTGGAAAGGGGAGGTGTTAGGAGATGGCATTGGGCTGACCCACATTCCCTGAACCTTCAAAACCATAGAGTAGAAATAGCTTCTATCCCACCCACAAAGTATCCCAAACCCCAAAAGCGGGGCACTCATAAAACGTGTACCAAAGAAATCAGAACCCCACAGGGCCCAAATAACCAATTTTATTAGAGGTTATTTTATCATCCCCTTTGGGAGTGAGCAGACCACTCTCCTGCCTTCTCTGATGTGTTTTGAGGATTCTGGCCCCACCGCCTACTTCCTAAAGCCATGCTGGAGCAGGAAACCACTCAAATGCTTCATAAGACCAAACTTTTGGGGGGCTGGTGGATTCCTTGGGGCCCCATGTGGGTTCTCAATTTCCTCAAGTTCTTCTGTTTTGGGAAGAGCAACCCCAGCACTGCAGCGACCTGGTGGCTGAAGGTCCCTCTTCAAAGAAGCGTGGACTCTGATGCTGTCCTCCCTTGCATGTGGGTCACCCACTTTGGGAAGCAGGATAGGCTCAGGAGCCCTCACACTCAGGTTGGGGGCTAAGTGCTGGGGCTTGGCTGAGTGTGGGCACCAGGAAATCCTGTTCAAAAAGCTCATGCTCAGCCTCGCTGCAGCAGAGTGCAGACTCCTTTTGGAGCTGAAGGTGTCTGTGGAACAGGAGGAAGGCTGCTGCCCAGCCCCTCTGCCTTCCTCCGGCTCCAGGCTTCCTCTTCTCCTGTGTGTGGGCGGCTGACATTTGAATCTGGGGGGCTCCTGAGATGCGTGCTCCTTCCTCCAGTGGTCTGCCCCGGAGTATGAGATCTTCACTATGCCGGGAGCCCTCTCTGCCATCTGGGAGACCCCTGGCCTGACCATTTTCCTGCCCCCGCTGTTCTCACTGGAGGGTTCTTGGACCCTTTCTTGGCCACACCAGTTACTAGATTCTGCTGCAGGCCTGGGGTTCCTGGGAGCAGTGAGCTTGGCCCTAGGAGGAGCCTCTTTCTGGACATCCTGTCGTTCTCTGAGGCCCCCTGGTGGTCTGACTCTCTTAGGCTTTTCAGGATGTATAGAAATGCCCATTGGCTCTGTCTGGTGTGGTCTACGCTTCTCCAGAGCTCTGGCCTGCGTAGGAGGTTTTGAGCTTTTCCTTTCTGGGGGCCGAACGCTCTGGGACCTCTCTGGGGACTTAGGGCCTGGCCTGGGGTGCTGGGCCCCACAATGCCTTTCCTGCTGCCCCTGCAGCTCACAGGCCTTGTGTAACCCAGGGAGCCTCACCCCCGCAAGGGGCAGTGGGCATGGTGCTAAGAAGTTGAAGCACAAGTAGGACTCTAGGATCTGCTGGGGGAGGCCCCACTTCAGGTGTGCAATCTTCCGCTGCATAAGGGACTCCAGGAGCAGCAGCTGGCTCTTCTCGAGGACTGGCCACTTGGGCAGGATGGTGAGGGCAGTGGGAAAATCCACCAGAGCTGTGGCGGCTTGGGGGGCTTGGCCACATGAGACAGAGGGGCAGGCAGAGGGTAGGCCCAGGGGAGCAGCCAAAGACTGTGGGTTCCGGAGCTGTCGAGTCAGGCCAGAGGTCTTCCCTGGAACCACTCCTTTGTCCCTTTGTCGGCTTCTCTGGAGTTTAGGCTGGGCCTGCCAGGAGGCTGGAATGACACTGTGCTTCCTGGCAGTGGCCGTGCTCTGGCTGGCCAAATGCTCTCCCTCCCCACTGGCAAGCAGGAAGAGTTCATTCTGGTGGGGGAGAGGCTTCATCTCAGGACAGGGAGCAGAGGCCACAGCCTGTTCCTGGTCCATGGCCCCATATCCAGAGCCAGTGAGGGCTGGGGGCCCCTCACCCCCAGAACAGTCAACTTGGAGATTGCCTTTAGCAGCGTCCTTTCCTCTGACTTGGCCATTGTTTCTTCCCCTTAGTACTCGAAGCCTTCCAGCATCCTCAGCTCTGCACTTTCTCTGGCTCCCTACATCCTGGATTTCTGCAGCATCCTCATCTTCACCCTTATTCTGGCTTCCTTGCCCTTGTATCTGGATCTCTCCATCGATTTCACTCCTTAACTCTCCCTGAAAATCTCCCCCAGGAGCCTGGATCTCTTTATCATCATCACCTGTGGTCCCTCTCAGGTTTCTCTTCTCTTGGATTTGAAATTCTGCGCCATTCTCACCTCCAATCTGTTCCTGGTTCTTCCACTCTGATGTACAGACATTTCCATTAATCTTACTTTTTAACAGTCTTTGCTTCCCTCCCCTAAGTCTCTGGATCTTTCTACCATCCTCGCTTCCAAACTCTCTCTGGCTTTTCTTCTCCAGTGTTGGATTTTCTGCATCGTTCATTCCTCTAGTCTGCTCCCAGTTCCTTCTCCCTAGTGAGTGGCTCTCTCCAATTTCACTGTCTAACTGTCCCTCATTCTGTCTCTCAGGTCTCTGGGTCTCTGTACCATCCTCACCTCCAGCTTCTCTCTGGGGTCTCTTCTCTGGTGCCTGAATTTCTGTTTCATTCTCACCTCCCATCTGCTCCTGGTTCTTCCCATCTGACAAATGAGTCTTTCCATCAGTGTCACCGCTTAACTGACTCTGGTTTTCTTCCCCAGGTGCCCAGGTCTCTGTACCATTCTCAGCTCCAGCTTCTCTCTGGTTTCTCTTCTCTGGAGCTGGAATTTCTGCACCATTCTCACCTCCCATCTGCTCCTCTTTCTTCCATTCTGCTGAATGAGTTTCTACATCAATTTTACTTGCTAATTCTCCCCAGTTCTCTGCCTCAGATGCCTGGGTATTTGCACCATCCTTGCCTCTAATGTGTTCCTGATTTTTCCACTTTGGTATGTGAATCCTTCCATTAATTTCACTGTTTAACTGATGCTGGTTTTCTTCCCCAAGTTCCTGAGTCTCTTTACCATGTTCACCTTTAACGCCTCTCAGGTTTCTCTTCCCTGTTGCCTGGATGTCTGTACTATTCTCATCAACAAACCGCTCCTGGTTCCTCCTTCCTGGTAGATGGGTCTCTACATGAGTTACACCTCTTAATTGTCTCTGGTTCTCTGCCTCGGGTGCCAGGATATTTGTACCATCTTCATCTCCGTTCTTTCTCTGGTCTCTCTTCTCCAGTGCCTGAATTTCTGCTCTATGTTCACCTCCAATCTGGTCCTGATTCCCCCAACATGGTATCTTGAATTCTCTGCCAATTTCACTTGCTACTGGTTTCTGGTCTCCCCAAAATCGTGCCTGGATCACCACCCAATCCTCCTCTCTTATCTCCCTGAGGTTCTTCCTTCTAGATATCTGGCTTTCCCCAGCATCCTCACCTGTTTTCAGGCCTTGATTTCCCCACCCCACTTGAAGTTCACGTCTTAGTTGTTTCTGGATCTCTACCCTAAATACTTGGACCTTCCCAGCTTTCTCACTTCCATTTTGATCCTGCATCTCCCACCCTGGTGTCTGGATCTCTGTAACATTCTCACTTTGAACGCATTCCTGTTTTCCCCACCCCAGGGCTTGGGTCTCTAGGCCATGCTCTTTTTTCACTTCCCCCAAGTTCTCCCTCCCAGATATCTGGATTTGCACAGCATTCTCACCTCCAACGTGGCCCTTTCTTCTCCTCTCTTCTGCCTGAATTTCTATACTAGTATCACCTTTAATCTGGTCTTGTTTTCCCCACCGTGGCAGCTGGGTCTCCCCACCATTCTCAGTTCCAGTCTGGCCCTGCTTCCTCAACCGTTGGGCCTGGGTCTCTCCTTCATCCTCTCCTCTGGCTTCTTTCTTATTCTTCTCAAAAGACTGGGTCTCTATAGCATCCTTATTCCTACTCCTATCCTGGGTCTCCCACATTGGCGTTTGGGTCTCTGCATCAATTTTACATCTTAACTGTTCCTGTTTCTCTCCTCTTCGTGCCTGGGTTTCAGGAAGATTCTCACCTCCAGCATCCCTCTGATTTCTCTTCTGTAGTTTCTGACTTTCAGCTCTATTCTCAACTCCCGCCTGGTCTTGATTCTCCCACCATGGTGTCAAGATCTCTCCAACAGCTTTACTTATTACTAGTCTCTGTCTTCCCCACTCCAGGACCTTAGGCTCTGCCTTGTCCTCCATCCCAAAGTTTATTGGGAGTTGCCTTCCAGATGCCTGAATTTCCCAAGCATCCTCTCCTCTGCTCTCTCTCTGGTTCACCCACCCTGGAGCCTGGGTCTCTCTACTATCCTCTCTGCCTAGTGTCCGGTTTTCCCTCCCTGGTGCCCAGGCCTCTCGTGGGCAGCGCCAGGACTTCCAGATGGGCATTCCCACTTGTTGGTTGGAAGGAACAGGTAGGAACTCTCTGGAACAGAACTGCAACCTCTGGGCTGATGGGAGGTTTGGGAGAGAGGCCATGGAGGTGGGGTGGCATCTCATGCCGACAATATGCTCCAGTGGTACCAGTTCTTCCGGGGAGTGGACCAACAGCTGCTCCGTCCTTTGGCACATGTCCAGGGCAGGGGGCAGTGGCTTGCAAATCAGGTGAGTCTGGTCATCACTATGACACCAGGGTACCTGCCACGCTTCCCAAGAACTGTCCTGAGGTAGCATACAGGTGCTTGAAAAGGAGGTGGTGCAAAAGATGTGTTCCAAAGGTGTGGAGGCATCCCAAGGTAAACCTTGACTTGCGTGCTGACAAGAAAGCAGAGACTGGGTCCATGAATCCTGGAGGCTCCTCCAGTGTTCCCCTCTCTTATTTTGGGCCCGTTGTTGGGCATCCAGGCCCCTGAACTTGCCAGGACTGAAGAAGAATTCAGGGGTCAGCCTGAAACAAGTGTCATGTCTCATGGAGGGCACTGCCCACTTCTGCGGTGGCACCTGTAGGTGAGAACAGAGAAGCAAAATCTTTGCATTCACATTATCTCATCTAATCCTCAGATCAGGATTGTAATCCCCATTATCCAGATGAGGATGCTGGGGCTCAGGAATGGGGAGTCAGTTCTCTTAGGGAAAAGAGTATTCATTCAAGAAAGAAAGATAAAGAGTTTACTCCAGGCCAGGCACTGTTCTAGGTGCTGGCAGTACCAGCATGAACAAAACAGACAAAGTCTTTGTTGGGAGCTGTCTTTTAGACATGGAAGACACAATAACTAAGTATACAACATAATGTTAGGTGTTGAAAAGTGTTTTGTTGGTTTTTTTTTTTTTTGGCCACGCTGCATGACATGAGGGATCTTAGTTCCCCGACCAGGGATCAGATCCATGCCCCCTGCAGTGGAAGCGTGGAGTCTTAATCACTGGACTGCCAGGGAAGTCCCCTTGAAAAGTGTTCTAATGGAAATAAAAGCAGAGTGGGAATGGGGTTAGCTCCTTTAGACATATTGGTCAGAGAAGGCCTCTCAGAGGAGGTGACATTTGAATGGAGACCTGAATGAAGCAAGGGACAAACCAAGTGACATCTGAGGAAAGAGCATTGTAGGCAGAGGAGACATTAGTGCAAAGGCCCTGAGGATGGAACTGGGTCATTTGTATAAGAACAGCTAGGAGGCCTGTGTGGCCAGAAAGGAATGAGTGAGTGATGAAGAGAGAGCTAGGAGATGAGGTCAGAGAGGAATGCAGGGCAGATTATTCTGAGCCTCGGAGTTGTGGTTAGGAGTTGGATTTTATTCTGAGTTTGACTGGAAGTGTATCCATCAGAGCCATTGCAGAGTCTTGAGTGGCAAAGTCCTGTGATCTGTTTTTTTTTAAAGTTTGTTCTTGCTCATGAGCATAATGTTAGGCTTAAGCCAGGTGCAAAAAAATACTTACTGTATGATTCCATACAGACAAAACTAGTCTATGCTATTAGAAATCAGCACAGTTGTGTCTGCAAGCTTCTGGGCTGCTGGTAGTG
The DNA here is from genome assembly GCF_028564815.1 of Eubalaena glacialis. Classification (NCBI taxonomy): domain Eukaryota; kingdom Metazoa; phylum Chordata; class Mammalia; order Artiodactyla; family Balaenidae; genus Eubalaena; species Eubalaena glacialis. Next base: position 7,520,483 of record NC_083726.1, read on the forward strand.
GTCTGTTTCTTTTTTTTTTAAAAACATTTTCTTATTTTTTTTAATTTTTATTGTTATTTATTTATTTTTGGCTGTGTTGGGTCTTCGTTGCTGCGTGCAGGCTTTCTCTAGTTGCGGCGAGCGGGGGCTACTCTTCATTGCAGTGGCTTCTCTTGTCGTGGAGCACAGGATCTAGGCGCGCGGGCTTCAGTAGTTGTGGCACGTGGGCTCAGTAGTTGTGGCTCGCAGGTTCTAGAGCGCAGGCTCTGTAGTTGTGGCGCATGGGCTTCATTGCTCTGCAGCATGTGGGGTCTTCCCGGACCAGGGCTTGAACCCGTGTCCCCTGCCTTGGCAGGCAGATTCTTTTTTTTTTTTTTTTTTATAAATTTATTTATTTATTTATTTATTTTTGGCTGTGTTGGGTCTTCGTTTCTGTGCGAGGGTTTTCTCCAGTTGCGGCGAGCGGGGGCCACTCTTCATCGCGGTGCACGGGCCTCTCACTGTCGCGGCCTCTCCCGTTGCGGAGCACAGGCTCCAGATGCGCAGGCTCAGTAGTTGTGACTCACGGGCTTAGTTGCTCCGCGACATGTGGGATCTTCCCAGACCAGGGCTCGAACCCGTGTCCCCTGCATTGGCAGGCAGATTCTCAACCACTGCGCCACCAGGGAAGCCCTGGCAGGCAGATTCTTAACCACTGCGCCACCAGGGAAGTCCAGTGGTCTGTTTCTTAATCAAGTGCTGCACCTGGATGTGTTCAGTTTGCAAAAATTCATTGATCTATACACTTATAATCTGTGTAGGTATATTCCCTTGGATTAACATTTTTTTTAATGTAAATTTATTTATTTATTTATTTTTGGCTGCGTTGGGTCTTCGTTGCTGCATGCAGGCTTTCTCTAGTTGCATCGAGTGGGGGCTACTCTTTGTTGCAGTGCGTGGGCTTCTCATTGTCGTGGCTTCTCTTCTTGCGGAGCACGGGCTCTAGGCGCACAGGCTTCAGTGGTTGCAGCACGCGGGCTCAGTAGTTGTGGCTCGCGGGCTCTAGAGTGCAGGCTCAGTAGTTGTGGTGCATAGGCTTAGTTGCTCCATGGCATGTGGGATCTTCCCGGACCAGGGCTCGAACCCGTGTCCCCTGCATTGGCAGGCAGATTCTTAATGACTGCGCCACCAGGGAAGTCTGGATTAACATTTTTAAAAAGAGAAAGAAGAAGTTCATTCTGTTGGCTGCGTGGAGCACTGACGATGGTTGGGTGAGAGAGAAGGCAGGAACCAGGCAGAAGGCAGTACCTACAGTCCAGGTGAGCCCTGAGGGTGGCTTTGCCCAGGAGGGTGAGGTGAAGTTTTAAGAAGTGATCAGATTCGAGATATGGGTTGCAAGTAGAGCCCATAGGACTTGCAGGTGGATTGATCATGAGGAGTGAGGGAGAGAGAAGTCCAGGGTGACCGCTGGGTTTGGGGCAAGATAGTGCTCTTCCTGACCAGTCTGAGTTCATCTCTGATACACAGGGCATAGAACAGGGTCCTTATAACAAATGACTGAGACAATCATGGTGTTGAGGGAAGGAGGTGTGTGGGATCCCCTCACCTTGATGACCTTCCTCATGCTGGAGTGGGTCCTGGTGACCTGGTGCCAGTAGTGCTGGACCTGCCAGATCAGAAAGAGGCAGAGGACAAGCAGGTTGCCGCAGCACCGAGGGTCCCTGCAGCTGCGATCCTCGGAGAGCAGGCCCCGCACTGGCTCCCACTCAGGGCCCTGGAATGGCCCCACCACGGCACAGGCGCCCAGGAGGGGCAGCAACATGACACAGCTTAGGTCAGGCAGGTGGTGTTCAGGAGTTGTAGGGCAGGACTGGTGTGGCTGACCCAGCCACTTCAGGGCGGGGTAGCCCCTGCCTCACAGCACCCCCGTCACTAAGGCCACCTCACAAAGGCTCCCGATGCTGCAGCCTCAGCTCCAGCTGCTGCACCTGGCACCAGAGCTGGATAACAGGCCCTCAGTACAGGTGAGGTCAACATCAGGCAACTGCCCAAAAGGAACTAAGAGGAAGAAGAACCTGTTTTAAACATCCTGACCTCTGGAATGGAGAGATTAAGTTCCCCCATGTATGATGGAGGGATGGAAACTGCAGTCTGCTTGATTTCTTTCTTCCTGTTCGATACTTTCATCCATTTGTCCATCAGGCTATCCAATATCAAACATTTAATGAACACTGTATTGAATGTGTGTTCTTGTTTAACCACCCAGCATATCCTGATTTTTTGTTGGGGGATTACTTTCCCATCCCAGGATCACTGTTTGTAGGAGTATAAATGCTACCCTGGAGACTTTCACCCAAAGGTTATATTCAAAATATTGAATTACAGAGCAGGCAGGGTCATCAGCCAATCAGAATGGGCCACGCCTTAACCCTTTAATACCTGGGTTGTAAGTGGCCCCTGGGGTCCCGGTAGAAGGGCATCACCTATTTAGCAACCAGTTGGGAAGTATTTCTCTATTTTAAGAACCCAGGGACTTCCCTGGTGGCATAGTGGTTAAGAACCTGACTGCCAGTTCAGGGGACACAGGTTCGAGCCCTGGTCCGGGAAGATCCACATGCAGCAGAGCAAATAAGCCCGCGAGCCACAACTACTGAGCCCGCATGCCACAACTACTGAAGCCCGTGCGCCTAGAGCCCGTGCTCCGCAACAAAAGAAACCACCACAGGGAGCAGCACGTCCACTGCAACGAACAGTAGCCCCCGCTCACCACAACTAGAGAAAGCCCATGCGCAGCAACAAAGACCCAGTGCAGCCAAAAATAAATAAATAAAATAAATAAATTTAAAAAAAAAAGAATCCAATATACCACACAATGTATCTTGGTTAAATGTTACCCCAGCTTATACCTGATACTCTTTCACAGGCCCAGGACAGCCAAGGAGTGGAGGTGTGACCTAAGTTTGGCCAATTGGGCTCTCTCTTCCAGGGCTCTATCAAGGTAGGGATAGGAAGCTGGTAAAAAAAAAAAAGAAAAGCAGCCCATGGCAGCTAGAAACTGGCCCAGCTCTATCAGTTAGGCCTGATGTTGCTAGGAGCTGGCCTGACACTCATAGCTGAGCCTTGGTGTTCTCCTGTTGAACATAAAATACTTCATAGAGTGTCAGCATCAGACAAAACCACTCTAACTGTGATAATCAAGACAAAAACAAGACCACTCTTTAGTCATGTATGAACACAGACAAAAGCATGAACACTGTCAAAACCACAAAAATAATCAAACATCTCACTATCCTGGCTAATATCTATTTTGTTACCAATTATAGCTTTAGCCTCACTTCATTCCTTCCACCTTGTAGATAAGATTTATTAGGATCCCCAATCATAGAATTACTCACACTTTCTGATAGTGTCTAATCCAGAGCAAACCCCATTTCCTTGAACCCTCCTGAAATCATTTGACACAAGCCCAAATCCTATAGTAAATCTAAACACCCTCTTACTGAGAAGTGCCACAGTTCCCCATGGTATGTGTTCTCCCTTGTTGCAATGAGTAATAACACTGTAGAGGTGTGTTCCTGGTGGTCTTTAGCTAAATTTAGGACAGTGGCGTAAGATTTTATGTCTGGTCCTGCTCTCACAACCAGCTCCCCTTGAACCTCCAGGCTCCACTGCAGAGTCTTTTCCCAGATTCCTTTTTGCTTGCTTGCCACCAAAGATCCCTAAGTGAAAGAAGAACTTCCTCTGGATCAGGCACAGCGCCAAAAGGTAGATATCCAAAGTGTCCAAGGCATCTACCAGCCCTGCTCTCATAAAGCTCTCAGTATGGTTGGAAAGGCAAACACTGAATAAAGACAGAGTTGATGAGGGCTACAAAGGGCAAGTACAGGGGGCTTGTGGGTGCATCCAGCAGGGGTAATTACCTGGTCTGGATCATCAGGGAGGCTTCACTGAAGAGGTGATGAACACTAAGCAGAACAGTGGAGCACATCACATCACTCCCAAAAGAGGGTGATGGATGGGCTTGGGGAGATTGGGGTGAGCTCAGGGTAGAAAAGGAAGGTGGGTGAGGCTGTAACATGTGGATGCGGGGGCGGTACTGGTGGGGAGAGGCCTAGTAAGTCATGGCAAGGATTTAGCGTTTTAAGCACAGAACTGTGGTAAAAGACAAATTGATTCTGAGCATATGTTAACATTTATCAACTAACTAGCAAGGGAAATAGCAAGATACAAGAGGGTGGGCTAGTTCTGTGAGAACATGGAAACTGAGTTATTATATAGTTGGGAAACAATTAATTAGGTAGAGTGTACAGTCTCATTACTCATGGTCATAAAAACATCAAGCCCCTATCAGTCATTACTAGGAGATCTGGGATATAATGGTCCAAGATGCCAGGTAGGCCAAATAACAACCAGACATTATTATAAAGGATATCAAAAAAGCAAATGATAATGACACATCTATGACTGTAAACTGGAATAATAAGGTTTCATTCTCCCACAGTGGTAGCTGATAGGTCCAATTAATATGGAAATATGAAACAGGATCTGAGAAAGATGAGGAGCAGGGTCCAAATCACAGGTTCTACTCTTTTTTAAAAATATCTGTTTATTTATTTATGTATTTGGCTGTGCCAGGTCTTAGTTGCGGCATGCAGGATCTTCGTTGTGGCATGCAGGACTGTAGTTGCAGCTTAGTTGCTGCACGCGGGATGTGGGATCTTTTTTTTAGTTGCGGCATGCGAACTCTTAGTTGCAGCAGGTGGGATCTAGTTCCCTGACTAGGGATCGAACCCGGGTCCCCTGCAATGGGAGTGTGGAGTCTTAGCCACTGGACCACCAGGGACGTCCCCACAGGTTCTACTCTTAAACAGGAGCCATCAGTGGGAATTTCTTAATTTGGAGACAAAATTTATTTTTTGACAAGTCATAGATATGCATGGATGAAGTTTGATGGGGGGGGTTTTCACGTAATAAGTGTTGAGTCCTGGAGCCACTTCAAACTCATCTGGCTGGGTTTTCAAGCAGAGCAACCAGATGTGGTGGAAGTAACCCAAGCCGATAGCCAAAAATCCCAGGGTCCAGTTCTGGCTCTGCCACTGCCTCATTCTGTGACTGTGGACAAGCAGCTTCCCCTCTCTGGGCCTCAGTATCTGTAAAATGAAGGGGTTGCACTGCATGATTCCTAAGGGTCCTGCTAGGTCTCTACTTCTAGGTTTCCAAAGGAAGTAACTGGAACTGGCCCACTATGGTCTAGTTTTGGCAAGATCCAAATGGTCCCAAGAGGGAATTCCCAGGCAGTCCAGTGCTTAGGACTCGGCGCTTTCACTGCCGAGGTAATCCCTGGTTGGGGAACTAAGATCCTGCAAGCCGAGCGGCGTGGCCAAAACAACAACAGCAACAACAACAAAATGGTCCCAAGATATGCCTGGCATCATGCGAAGAGAGGTGAGTAAGGGCCATAAGAATCCAGGAGGACCTCTTGGAGGTGGTGAGGCATGAGTCTAGCCTTAAAAAATGGAGATTTGGGCACTTCCCTGGTGGCCAAGTGGTTGAGAGTCCACCTGCCGATGCAGGGGACATGGGTTCGATACCTGGTCCAGGAGGATACCACATGCCGTGGAGCGGCTGGGCCCGTGTGCCACAACTACTGAGCCTGCGCTCTAGAGCCTGCAAGCCACAACTACTGCGCCCGCGCGCCTGGAGCCCGTGCTCGGCAACAGGAGAGGCCGCCGCAGTGAGAGGCCCGCGCACCGCAACGAAGGGTGGCCCCCGCTCGCCGCAACTGGAAAAAGCCCGCACGCAGCAGCGAAGACCCAATGCAGCCAAAAATAAATAAATTAATTAAAATAAAATAAAATGTGAAAAAAAATAAAAATAAAAAAATAAAATAAAATGTGGATTCTCAGTCATCACTTATCCACTCAAAAAAAAAAAAAAAAATGGAGATTTGGAGTAGCATAGGGAAAAAAGCACCATGCTAAGCCAGAAGAAATTGGGTGTCCTAGATATCTCCAAACGCAACCTGACAAACTCAACCCCCATACTCAAACCTGCTGTTCTTCCTGAATTCCCTACTCAATGGATTCCATTTCTGGTGGACTCCACCCTCACCAGAAAATTTAACAAAGACATCTGAATATGAAGGAAAACATTTAGGATTACCTATCATTATCTCCATACCATTCCTTTACCAGTGTAGAGTCAAAAAGATGATTTTTTTTTCAGTGTTTTGTTTTGTTTTTTAATTTATTTATTTTTGGCTGCGTTGGGTCTTCGTTGCCGCTCCGGGGCTTTCTCTAGTTGAGGTGAGCGGGGGTTACTCTTCGTTGTGGTGCGCAGGCTTCTCATTGCGGTGGCTTCTCTTGTTGCAGAGCACAGGCTCTAGGGCGTGTGGGCTTCAGTAGTTGTGGCACACAGGCTCAGTAGTTGTCGCTCACGGGCTCTAGAGCACAGGCTCAGTAGTTGTGGCACATGGGCTTAGCTGCTCTGCTGCATGTGGGATCTTCCCAGGCCAGGGCTCGAACCCAGGCCTCCTGCGTTGGCAGGCGGATTCTTAACCACTGCGCCACCAGGGAAGTCCAAAAAGATGATTTTAAAAGCACAAAAATGTGCTAAAAGATAAACTAGCAATGGAATGAAGACACCCTTGAAAATCTTTGTTTTGGTGTGTTATTTTTTGAATGTTTAACTCACTGTTTCGGCCAATAATTTATGGTAGAATAACAGCAAAAACAGCAAAATACTATCCCTCGCCCAAAACTGGCGTCATTCCCCTTTGGTGCCTTTAAGGGGCGTGACCCGCCCCCCTCTTGGTGACGCCACTTCCGCTTCCTGCCGCACGCTGCCATTTCCACTTCTACCCTGCAACTTGCCTCAGCGGTGAGAGCTGCAGCTCTGACGTCGCCTGTGCTCCTTAAGGAGTGACGATACCACGGAACCGGAGCCATGGTGAGTGCGTGCTCCTGGCTGAAGGGCTGGGAAGTGGGAGACGGGGTTCCATTCTCTCACTAGTTTGTCGGGGGCTTAGAACGTGCGCCGTCTCGTCCGCCCGGCCCGGGCGGCCGCGTAGCGCCAAGCACTGTCTTCTCTCCCGGCCCGAGGTTAGAAGTCTAGAGGCCTCAGGGTCTCAGGTGCTGTGCTGGGGCTTCTTTCCGCAGTTTGTGCTCCTGGCCGAAAGCCTCCGGTGAGCAGAGGGGGCATGGCCCAACCTGGGAGAAAGAAACAAACCCACGTAGGAGAGAGTCGAAAGCTGGATGGATGGGGAAACTTGGCTCCATCGGTTTTCTTTTTCTTTTGGGGGGATCGCTGGAGTATGGGGTGGAACCCTGGATTTGGATCAGCCCTCCCCTACCCCGCTTTCCCCATTGCTGATCAGGAGAGGGAGCTCTCCATGGGTCTGCGCGCCTAGTGCCTGCCGCGAGTTACATGTGCCAGGGATTAAAGTGGCCTTTGGCGTTTGGGGGCTGTGCGAAACGTGGAGTGAACCCCAGCCTGGAATGCAGGAAAGACTTTTCCTGCGAGGCGGTAGCCTCTGAAATCGGAAGTGCTGGTAGCACCACGTGCGGCTCCTTTAAAACTCTTTGTGGTCTCCAACTTTTTAGTCAGATCTTGTGGCCTGGTAGCTAGTTTTGGTTGGCACTTAGTAAGGAGAGAAGAGTTTACAAAACACTGATTTCCGTAATGAGGTTTAATCCTTTTAACGGATTTTGGATCCCAGCGGGTATCTCCCCTACTGCCCGCCCCGCCCCATTTTGAAGCTAGTACGTGGCTGAGCCTAGAATTTCAATCTTCTAAACCAGTGCTCATCTTTCGCAGTGCCGTGAAAAGTTTTGGAATCGGTTGGTATCAGTTTAAATGCATTTAATAGACCTAACGCTTGGTATGGAGAGAGTGAGCATGCATTATTTGTTGTTAAATCAAAACCTTGCAGGTTTTGGCTGTCTGGTGTATGGGGAAATCAAACGCATCAAGCTACGGGTTACAGTTGCCTAGCAGTAAGATTTCATTGATTCATTAATTCAATTAGCCCTTGGAAAAAATAAAAGGTGAATAAATACACACTAAGCAAATTTCAGTTGCCATTTATAAGGTGGTTTGGTTTTAAAGTTGAGTGGAATTTTTGTTGTTGTTGACTTTTATTAAACCAATAAAGTGACTCTTCTTTGATCGTGTTGGATCTCCTGAAGTCTCCCCTTTTGTGCATTTTATGTTTATTAAGAGTTGAGAATCCTAATTTCCAGAGATGGGCTATTGGAAACTGCAATAAAAATATCTGGCATTTTAAAAAGTATATTTATGAGGAGTGATAGGAATAAAAGTGTTGCTGGAACCTTTATTGTTTAAGAGGAGGGTGAAATTATTGATGAGCATTAGATTTTGACAGACATAAGTTGTGATTTCTCAGATAGCCACCAAAAGAATACAGATAAATAACTCCAAATCACTAGAGGGGAAAATGGTGGGGAGAAAAAACTCAAAGGAAGGAAAGAGGGAAAAGGAAACCGAACAGGTGGGACAAATAGAAGGCACAAAAGAAGGGAGATTTGGACCCAATATATCAATACTTAAATAAATATAGGAAGGGACTAAATGCTTCAGTTAAAAGGTTGAAGTAAAAAGAATGGGAAAAAAAATCAGTAAAGATAGTGGCTAAAAAATAAGGTACAAGTAAAGTGAAAATGACATAATTATAAGAAGAAATAGACAAATATGCAATTATATAGCATTTAATTGATCGTGAAGCCAAAACATCAGTGCGGAAATAGAAGATTTGAACAGCACTATGAATAAACTTGATCTAGTGGTCGTGGTGAAACCAGTGAATACTTTACCCATCAATTATAGAAGACACTTCTCAAGCAGAGAACATTTATGAAAATTGGCCACCTACTGGGTCATAAAGCAAGTTAAACAAATCTTAAAAGATTGATAATAATATAGACCATGGTCTCCCAACCAAAATACAAATGACTTAGAAACAAAGTGTTTGGAAAGAAGATATAAAGAACTCGTGGGTCAAATTGAAAATATATAAGGGAAATTTGAAAACAACTGAACAATAATGAAAATACCAAATATGAGAGTATGTAGGGTACAAATGAAGTACTGGAACCTAAAATGCTGGGTGAGGGAGAAATAACATGAAAAGTCCCTTCTGGTGAGATTAATCAAGAAAATAGCAAAAAGTTATAAATAAGGAGTAACAAACTTGAAGGAGACATAATTTGCAAACATTGAAAAGAAAGGATATTATGAACAATGTGATATCTATAAATATAGGAATTTAGATGAAACGAACAAATACCTGAAAAAATAGAATCAAAACCAATTCAAGTAGAAATAGGAGGGCTGAATAATAGTAAAGAAACTAAGTTAATATACTGTATGTTAATTATAACTCAAGAAAAACTAAAATTTGACATGAAAAAACTTTACACCTACTTTAAAAAATAGCTTTATTGAGATAATTTGCATACCATAAAGTTCCACTCAAAGTGTATAACTCAATGGTGATCATTTTATAATGTATAGAAATATCAAATAATTGTGTTGTGTTTTGCACCTGGAACGAACACAATATTGTGGTCAATTATACATTAATTTTAAAAAACAAAACCAAAACAAGGTGGTAGTAGAAAAAAAGTGTATAACTCAGTGGGTTTTCTTATATTTACAGAATTGTGCAACCATCATAAGAAAATCTTAAAATTGGTTTTATCTCGGGAGTGTAAAAGTGGTTTAACATTAGAAAAACTTTAAAAATAAAGGCGAAAAGTCTAATTCATCCAACTCAGTACAAAAAACATGACAGAATTCAACATCGACTTATTTATAACAGAAGAAATTCTTAGTATACTACGGAATAGAGTGAATTTTCTTAAGCTGAAATATCTTAAGAGTAAGTCTAAAAGATATTAAAACTTTTGGAGAAATTACAAAGCTTTATTTAAAAGCACTAAAGGTAGATATATATGTTTAAATGGGTTGACAGATTCTGTATCCTAAAGGTGTCTTACCCTAATCGGGATTACTTCAAATCTACAAATCAGTCCCAAAAGGCTTTTTTTGTACACCTTGAAAAAGCTGATTCTAGAATGTATGAAGAGAGCAGATAATTAGAGGTCTCCTCCAGCCCTTGCCTAATTCCTCACCACCCTGGGACCATGACAAATTCACCCAGCGCGGTGTGTTGGTATCAGGGAACACGCATCTTCGTGCAATCAGGTTAATGACGCCACTTCCCCTGACGTCACTTCCTGCTCTTCTGGGGGTGGGTCATTTCTTTGTCCTTGCGGCATCAGGCAGGAGACCGCCGAGGCGGACTCAATGGTGAGTGTTCCCACTGGGCCATCACCCATGGGTCACCACCTAGAACCGCGGTGCCGCGGCTACGTGCCGCGGTCCAGCCTCCAAACCCAGGGTTAGACGGCACCGCTGCGGGCGAACTGCTCGGTGCTCAGGAATGGTAACGTGGGCTGCACCCGGGTTGTGTCTATAATAAAATATATACTTGTAAAAAGAATCACAGGGAAAACAAATGAGAAATTAATAAAAATGGTTAAAGTGGAGAGGTGAAGATGGGGTAGAAGGAATGGAATAGGGCAGGCACCACCCAATTTGTTCCCTACGTGTGTTATTTTGAAACGGATCCATTGAGGTAGCATTTTATCCATAGGTATTACAGTATGTGACTATAAAATAAGGATTTTCAACAACTGCAATGCCACTACAATACCCCAAAATTTAATAATTCCTTAATATCAAATATCTAGTATTAGAATCAAAGGCTGGGACTTCCCTGGTGATCCAGTGGTTAAGACTCCACAGCTTCCACTGCAGGTGGCGTGGGTTCGATCCCTGGTCGGGGAACTAAGATCCCGAATGCCCTGCGGTGCGGCCAAAAAAAAAAAGAATCAAAAGCTGGATCAGATTTTTTCTTAGCTCTCCGCCCATGCCCGCCCACCCCAGGACCGCTTGATCACAGATGTTTTGTTAAGAGGGGCAGTGGTCACATGGTATTTTTTGTGATGTTGGTAGCTATTAAAATCAATGTCTGGATCCATTAATTTGGATTAAATTAGTATGGGTTGCAAGTTGGTGCTATTTAATTGTATCATTCTTTCTTTATTAGGTGGAATACAGGAGAAACTTATCCTCTGCTATTTGGTTACCTAGTAACACAGTCTGTATAGGAAAGGCAGGATAAATGCTCTACAGTTTACCTTTACCAGTTTTGAAAACTGACTTTGGAACCATGTAGATGTTTTATAAATTTTTAAGAATTTTTTAAAAAAGCAAACTAAATACGAAGGAGCCCTAATTGTATATCAAATTGATAACCACAGGAAAAAAATAATTTGAGTAACTTTTGAATATAATACTCTGGACGGCTTTAGTCAGATATATTCTAAGAATAAAAAGAAATGTTGACCTTGGTGGGTTTACAGTTGGTGGAGGTAGTATTGGTATAGCAATTCTGAAACAATTTTATATGTATTGTAGGGTAGAATAAATGAAAAAATATTTTGATGTTTTGGAAACCGGGATTCTTACTGAAAACAGAAGAAGATTCAAATATTGAAGGGACTAGAGGGAACTTTGTGCTAGGTTTCTATAAATTATACCTTAGTTTAGATTTAGTAAATTCAGGGTGGAATATGGAAATCCAAATTTAGAGATTACCCCATGTGACTGAAATGGGTACTGAGCCATGGAAGCCTGTAATAATCCATTTGCAATAATATTAGCAAGCATTAGGCTAAAGAGGCAAAAATACATAAGCTTTAGTATATATTATTGGATTATGTAATTACTATTTTTTTTTCTTGAGCCTAATATTTTCATTTTTATAAGTTGAGAGTGGGCAGGCCAGTGTCAATTATTAAATGTGTGTGTTTGGGGGAGGGCGGAGCAGGGAAGCTGACCATTGTCTCTCTCAATTGTTGATTGAAGTATTTTGTGACTTGTCTGGAACAACTTCGAGTTCAGTTTGACTCATGCTTTGATTCCCCCCCATAGACTGAGGCTGATGTAAATCCTAAGGCCTACCCTCTTGCAGATGCCCACCTCACCAAGAAACTATTGGACCTCGTTCAGCAGTCATGTAACTACAAGCAGCTTCGAAAAGGAGCCAATGAGGGTAAGGCAACCAGAGAGTGCTCCAGGAAGAGTGCTAAAGGCACTGTCCCTGTGTGGGGTCTCTGGACTAGATTTCCAGTATGGAAATAGGGCTGGATGCTCTTGATTAGGCCCAACATGAGGACCTAAGAGCAGCAGAGTGTGGTCCGTGGGCTAGCACTGGGTCACAGAGATAAGCAATCAGGAATAAGCATTTGAACAATGCTGTGGTGCATTGAACTTGCTCGGTGAGTTGCATGTGGTATGAGCTTTCCAGAAGTATAGATCGTGGCAGATTGGGATGGTAAGACCCTGATCCTTGATCACAGAGTTTGAGAAGTGCTGCATTGCACTGCTTCGTGCTGGTGGAGGTTGTGTGAAAGCTTTTCGAGTCAACCAGGCAAGGGGTGGTGGTGACTTGGATGAGTGTGGTAGCAGAGGACAGGAAAGAAGGGCTCTGATTTAGGATGTGTTTGGACAGAATTGATGGGTTTGATGTAGGGTTTGAGAAAGGCATTGGGGATAAGTAATTGGTGCTTGGCTCCCTATCACTTCCCAAGGCCACTATGGGGCACAGAATTGCTTAGTCCTGGAAGTTTTGCCCAGTTTTCTTGCACCTGTTTCTTTTCCTTGGAAATTGCTTTGTCGTGGCTTCCCTGCCCCAACCCCACATCACCTATTGGCCTCATGTTCTTCCCTCTACAGCCACCAAAACCCTCAACAGAGGCATCTCTGAGTTCATTGTGATGGCTGCAGACGCCGAGCCCCTGGAGATCATCCTGCACCTCCCACTGCTGTGTGAGGACAAGAATGTGCCCTACGTGTTTGTGCGCTCCAAGCAGGCCCTGGGGCGAGCCTGTGGGGTCTCCAGGCCTGTCATCGCCTGTTCTGTCACCATCAAAGAAGGCTCACAACTGAAGCAGCAGATCCAATCCATCCAACAGTCCATTGAAAGGCTCTTAGTCTAAACAGGTGGCCTCTGCCACACTCCCTGCTGCTGACTCCTACCCCAGGGGTTATGTATCGTTTGTCTGTTAGCATATAGTATTTCCAGCTACCTTCTATTGTTATGAAATATTGTAGTGCTTAATTTGGTTTTTGTATTTTTGTCTTGTTTTTGTCTTGTTTTTAGGTTGTCATCTCCTCCCCAGCCTCTCCTGTAATCTCCACTTCCACTCTCTCTCTGCCATCTTATCTTCCCTTTTGGAAAATGCATGCCCAGAACAGGTGGGAGCAGGGTGGTTGACACCATTCAAAGGCAGGGAAGAGCCAAGGTAGAGATTTGGTTCCAGCTTTCAGGTGCCAACTTCCTACTGTGCGGGGCATTATGGAAGTAAACACTGTCCACTTTGTATCCCTTGTGCCCAGCATACGGGATCGTGTTTGAATAATCAAGGGGTTTCCTTTGCTCTCTAGGGCATTATGTATCATTTGGGGAGGAAGCATGTATTCTGTGAGGTTGTTGGGTGTATGTCCCAAGAGTCAGTTTCTGATGTACCCCTGCTGTTTGCTTTTGGTAATATATTTCCCCCCAACTCCCACCTATGCCTCTGAGGGTGGCAGGGCAGCAACATACCAAAGAAATATGCTGCAAAATTCCAGAGGCGCCTTGGTGAGTGAGACATGGGACAGTTGACCTAGGTCTTGAAGGTGTGGCAAGAGGTTCTGGAATGGAGGATTCTGGGCCAGTCATGGAGAACTGGGAGCTACAGCAGAGATGATGGAATTCAAGGGAACATCCTTGCTTTGGTGAATGGAGATTTCTTCAGTAGACACTTAGTACCAGCTCTGAGAGCCCTTACCCCTGCCTATTTCCTGCCATGATGTGGGTCAGATGTATGTATTCTCTGTCACATCAGAAGGACAGTGCTAATGTGTCATTCTTGTGAGCATCCTAATAAAGAACACGTATATTCGTACTCCAGTTTAAAGAAAGTGTGATTCTTGTTAGGAGTCCAGCTAATACTTGAATGAAGCATTAGAATGGTTACTAGTTTCTTGAACTTTTTTTTTTTTAACTTATTTATTTATTTTTGGCTGTGTTGGGTCTTCGTTTCTGTGCGAGGGCTTTCTCTAGTTGCGGCAAGCGGGGGCCACTCTTCATCGCGGTGCGCGGGCCTCTCACTATCGCGGCCTCTCGTTGCAGAGCACAGGCTCCAGACGCGCAGGCTCAGTAGTTGTGGCTCACGGGCCTAGTTGCTCCACGGCATGTGGGATCTTCCCAAACCAGGGCTCGAACCCGTGTCCCCTGCATTGGCAGGCAGATTCTCAACCACTGCGCCACCATGGAAGCCCCAAGTTTCTTGAACTTTTCACCAAGAAGGTGTGGAAAAGCCATTACCTCCACCAGATGATTTCTGGTAGTTCAAAATGTCTTGTTCAGTCATTGTGGTGTTGCTGTCACTCTAGAGCAGTATTTCAACCTCAGCTGCTCTGTATGTTGTAGAATGTTTAACAGCCTCCCTGGCCTTTACCTACTAGATGTCACTAGCAACCTTCCCCCTCTCCCCAGACATTGCCAAATGTTCTCTGGTGGCAAAGTCACCCCTGGTTGAGAATCATTGTTGCAGGGCTAGGGCTCCTAGTAGTCCTGCACACATGCTAGAGAGTGGGGGAGACTGGTATTGCTGACTGAAGCTGCTGCCACCTCACCTGCCTCATTACTTTCTATCTTAAAGTACCACGAGAGCCTGATACCTCCTCTACCTTGAGAAATTTTCTTCCGAAGTACAAACAACTGGATACCATAATGGTCATATTAATGAGAATGGATTACATTTAGTTTACTCTTGGCCAGCTTGGGCCAGTGTGACCACTCCAGCAGTGGGTTCCTAGGGAACCTAAAATCACCCTGTCATGCTAAGGCCTGTTCTGTACCTACTGAGCTAGTCATTTCCCCCAGCTCACTCCAGTGTTTATATACCCCCCCACTCCCACCCCAAGCAGTTTTCTATCTGTGGATGGTGGAGTCTGAGGTAGTACTTACTTTCTTTTGTTGTATATGTATCTTTACAGTCATACTCTAAAAGACTGAAGTAATTTGGGGGTGGAGGGAGATCAAGTAATCCAACCTCAGGAATTCCCTGGTGGTCCAGTGGTTAGGACTCTGAGCTTTCACTGCCAAGGGCCCAGGTTCGATCCCTGGTCAGGGAACTAGGATCCCACAAGCCATGGGGCATGGCTAGAAGAAAATAAAAAAGGTAATCCAACCTCCACTTAGATGGAAACTAGGGCATACCCACCAGAACCCTGAGAAATGGGGTGGGGCAGGGCTCCTGGGATCTTCATCTCTAGGGTCCGTCTGGAGTGTTAACTCAGTTCCCACAGCTTCATTGTAAGCCTTCAAAGGACAGGGCATCGATTTGTGATCACCCGAAAAAACTCCATGGCTCTTTTCCCTGTTCCTAATGGCTCTGCTATGTGTCTTGTGTCTGCCTCTCTGCCATGTTCTATCTTTGCTCAGTGTTTCATATTTGGTTTCTTGAACACTCAAATCTGTTTCTCAGATTCTTTGTACTTGGTATTCCTTTACTGCACTAGTGGCTTTCTCGTCATGCTAGTCTTAATTCAAGTACCACTTTTTAAGGGCCTTTCCTAGCTACCTCATCTCATGTTTCCTTTACCCCTAGCACTGTAACATTCTGTTTTTTAACTTGTCCTTAGCTAATATCTGAGGTTGTTTTCTGATTATTGCCCTCGTTAGGAACTTGTGTGACTGTGATCCCCTAGCACCTGCAGCAGTGCCCTAACACTGATGCTCCAAAAGTGTAGAATGAATAATTCCTAAAGCCTAGACACGCAAGAAGGAAATCTAGTAATTTCCATTCAGCCACCTATGAAGTAGGTTGCAAATTTTTGTGTGTAAACATTTTATTTTGGAGAGAGAATCCATTAGGCCTCAAAGGGTCCTCTGACCTCCAACACTGGTTAGGAATTTCTGTTTTAGAATAAGTTTCCTGAAACCATTTTCTCAAGAGGACCTATGATTAAGGAATATTTTTACATTAACAGTAATGGTCTTGTTAAAGAGATTATTCATTCGTAGTATTCTTAAGTACTAAACAATGCATTTCCATTATCTTTAATCCCAAACTGATGTGATGAGGAAGGGAGGGAGAGGAGCTTGCTTGCTCTAGGCACTTAGTATCCCTGGGTCCCTCTTCTCACTGTCAGCTAAGTTACATTTTGAAAAGTCAAGAATATGCTTTAGCAGATATATCTGCTTGAGGGAGAGGGGGGGTATAATTGCCTGTTTTCTGAAGGAAAAAAATTTTAAAGTAGCAAGTCAGTATTTTCCATGATACCCTGTGGCAGCCAGCCTCCAAAATGGTCCCCAGTGACACACACAGCCACCCCGCAGAATTCATGCCCTTCTGTGTGAATGCTCTGAGACCAGCCTACACCAACTCAGAGCTGGTCTAGCTGCAGGACTAAGTATTATGGAATGACATGTGACTTTCAAGTTTCTATAAAAGACATTGCAGCTTCTGCCTTCATGTCTTTGGATCACTGACTATGACAGAAATCATAGCCATGTTATAAAGACTTCTAAGCAGCCTGTGGAAAGTGCCTTGAGGCCTCTAGCCAAAAGTCAGCACCAACCGCCAGCTGTAGGAAATGAGTCTATCTCATTTGTACTTGAGGGATTTTAATTTATAGAGGTGACTGAGTGATGACATGGAGAAGTTGGTACTACTGAAAGAAGAATTTATTACTTTTCCCAAGAGAAGGGTGCCGGTGTGCCATGCAGGACCACAGGGAAAACACCAGCTTTTGGTCAGGCAGCAGAAGCAGGAGCAAGGGGAAAGCTTAGGCCACAGCCTGTATTGGGGTTTCTTTGGCAAAGGCAAGGCAGGGCAGAGTAAACAGCTTAGGATTGGCTAGTTTGAACAATTCTGGTGGGCTTTGGGCTATAAGGGTGGTCTCTAGTTGCCTGGTACCCTGCCCTGATAATTTAAGGCAAGGGCAATACTGGCTTGGTGTGTGACATAGATAAAGGAGGTGCTTGGCTTGCATGAGAGGTATGCTCCCCAGTAAGTTTTTAACTGTCTTTAGTAACTAGCTAGCCCTGGGAGGAGCAGTCTCTCCATCCGTTTGTAAGGCCCCCCCAGCTTATGTCAAAACATAAAATACAGAACATAAAAAACGTGATTAATACAGCCTCCCTGCAAGTGGATCCTCCAGCCTCAGTCAAGCTTTCAGATGACAGCAGCCCTGGGCAACATCTTGAATGTAGCCTCATGATTGACTTCAAGCCAGAACCACCCAGCCTCTTCTTTCCCAAATTCCTTATCTACAAAAATGGTGAGAGATAATATGTGGTTATTGTTGTTTTCAAGCCAATAGTTTTGGGGGTAATTTGTTACACAGCAATAGACAACTAAGGTTGGGAGGTAGATGATGAAAAGGTAAGGAGGTCTTGTCAAAACAGCAGCAATAAATATGACCATGTCAAAATTGCTCTGGTGACAAAGAATGCCGGAAGTGCTAGCAGGGCCCACAGGTGAGAGGGTCCCAGCTGCTTGAGTGTCCAGAAGTAAACTCTGGGTAGGACTGGCTTTCATATATGAGGCAGTCAGTTACAATGAAGACTACACATTCAGGGATAGTTTGGGCTCAAACCAGAAAGGCTGGATAGTCATCATAGCTCCTGGTCGAGAATAACAGGCGTGTGCTTTCCCTCCAAAACAGATTTGAGGTTGGAATTTCTGTTTGAGGGGGAGGGAGAGGAAGTGGATGACAATCTCTCCCAGATTTCATGGTCCTGCTTTACTTTTCTTCTAATTTTTTAATAAGACATTAAATCTAAACATTACAGGACTTCCCTGGTGGCACAGTGGTTAAGAATCCGCCTGCCAATGCAGGGGACATGGGTTCGAGCCCTGGTCTGGGAAGATCCCACATGCTGCGGAGCAACTAAGCCCATGCGCCACAACTACTGAGCCTGCGCTCTAGAGCCCGCGAGCCACAACTACTGAGCCCGCGAGCCACAACTACTGAGTGCCACAACTACTGAGCCTGCATGCCGCAACTATTGAAGCCCACATGCCCAGAGCCCGTGCTCCACAATGAGAAGCCTGTGCACCACAATGAAGAGTAGCCCCTGCTTGCTGCAACTAGAGAAAGCCCGCGTGCAGTAACGAAGACCCAATGCAGCCAAAAAATTAAAATTTAAAAAACAAAACAAAGCAAAAAAAACTAAACATTACAGGGACATCCCTGGTGGCACAGTGGTTGTTAAGACTCTGTGCTCCCAGTGCAGGGGACTGGGGTTCGATCCCTGGTCATGGAACTAGATCCCCCATGCATGCCGCAACTAAGAGTTCACATGCCACAACTAAGGAGCCGGTGAGCTGCAACTAAGGAGCCCCCAAGCTGCAACTAAGACCCAGCACAACCAAATAAATATTAAAAAAAAAAATTACAGATGTTCCCTCTGCATTCAGCCAGGAGGCATATGCACCTATGCACATATGCTTGTTTGGTGCAGTTTTGGCCAAACATCCGTCCGTGCTCTCCAGCTCTTGCCCCGCCCCCGCCCCCGCCCCGGCCGCTGGGAGGCGGATGCACCTCCCTGCCCTTCCCTACCCGCGCCGCTCCTAGCCGCCAGGTCTGCGGCGCGCATGCGCAGGCCGTTTCGTCCAATTATTGGCCGCACGTCACCAGCACCTGCAGGAGCGAAGCGTGTTCGCAGCCGGAGAAGTTAAGAGTTAGTGCCTGTTGAGCACCGTGCCCATTTACATGTTTTCTCATTTATTTTCCCCATTCCACGTTATTATTCTTATTATAAATATGATGAAACTGAGGCTTGAAAATGCCAGGTAAGTTGCTGGTGGTCACTTGTACGTATGTGATGGAGCCAAGATGCAAATTTACTAAATCTGACTTGTGAGCTTACAAAAGCCCAACCAGATTATGTCTGGACATGATGTTTCTCTCCTGGGGAGCTCAAGAGCAGCGAAGGCAAGCATTATTAATTTACAGAGAAACTGAGATCACACAGTTGCTCTTTATCACAGACCTCGGTGGTTATTTTTCTAACATCACTCACGTTACTGGTGTTTTGTTGGACCCTTGAACTCTTTTCTTCTCTCCATTTTGTAAATAGGAGAACAGAGGAGAAGGAGCCTAGACTTGGGTAAGGTCCTGCAGGAGTGCACAGAAAAGCCTGGGACTCACTAGGTTTCCTCCTCACTAGCCAAGAAATCCAGGCTTGAAAACAAAGGCCCAGCAGTGGTTACTCATTCTTACCCTCCTACTTATGGTGACTAGCCTGATTCTAATCTACCTTTGTGGTATTAGTAACCCTCTCTAGAACCCAGAGTTTCCAAGCATGCTTCATTTAACGGGGATGGTCTTATTTCTCAACAACAAGAATGAATACGTACTATATTAAATGGTTTTGCATTATTTTGCTGTATCCTCAAAGGCATCTCTTCTAATTGGAGAATTTTCCCTCTCCCCCAGATAAGGAAAGAAATCCAAACAAGAATGTAACATCTCCTTTCCAAACAAAAACAAGCAAAAGGAAGTTAAAAAAAAAAACACCTTATAAAAATCAGAGCAAAGAATCCAAAACTGAAAAATCTCTTCCAAGAGTAATCTGACCCCTCCAACACTCACCTAATGAGATGCTCGTTCTAGTTTTGAAAGACATAGGACCTACAAGCCATCCTCAGAAGATAAAAACCCTTCCATCTCCTTCCTTCTCTCAGGCTAATTCTTCAAAAGCAATAGCTGCAGAAAGAGCAGGAAAGGGGCAGGGAGGATAGAGGGATGGGAAGGGGAAGAAAACAAAGAGAGACACTCCCCTCCTCTTCCCCTTTTCCTGACACTAGGACCCTTCCTTTTTCCCTTCTCCCATCGAACCTCTCCGTATCTTCTTGAACTTCCTACAGCACCCCTAAAAATAACAGGAATAACTCATTTCACTTACACTGCAACCCAAACTCTCGGAGCAACAGAAAATGTGTATCTCTTCTTCATATACTTGAATGTCACATTAAGAAAATACAACATGAGGGGGGGTTGCTATTTACTCATGAAGCAAGTGGTACCAGAATTAGAAAATGTTGCCTCGTTATTACTTCTGAAATCTGATCTTTAGATCTTCATATGACACATTTAAAGGAAAACAGGTGGGAGGACAGAGGATCAGGAGAATATAACCTTACTAGGGCTTGTCATTCCTAAACTATGTTCACCTGTCCTTAATTGTCACACTCTTCCCTACCCTCATTGATATTTATTTTGTTTCCATTGTGATGAAATGCGTTCCCAGTGGGAGAGAAAATTAAGCTAACAGCCAATGGCATCTTTGGATGCAAGGCAGACACATCTTTCTCTTTTATACTACAGAACAATATATAGTACAAAGTTAAGGTTCTTTATTCAGACAGTAGAGTAAGGCACAGCAAAGTGAGATGGCAACACTGTCTCCACGACAACAGAAAGTCTCATAAACAAAGTCCTTGGTTTCTGTCAGGCAGACTCTTCCTGGCTCAGGAGAAACATGTTTTAACTTGATAAAAACAAAACCAGCCAGCCTGGCTGCAATGTGGAAGGGTAACTGGCTCTATGGTTTCTGGTCAGGCCTTCTGGAAGCGCTTGGTGAGCGCATCCAGCAGCTCCTGCTTCTTCGTCCCGCTCTTCAGCCCGTACACCCTGCAGGCTTCCTTCAGTGTGGGCACAGTGAGCTTACCCAGTGTGCCCTTGCTGACGTGGGCCTTCAGCTCCTCTTCAGATAACTCCACCTTGGGCCTTTTGCTTCCAGAATTTTCATAACCTGGGGAAACAGGTCAGGTGGGAGTGATTGGAAATGCTACCAGTGGGATCCCAGCTATACTGCACGGGGGCCCTCATATGATCTGGGCTTCAGTTAACCATCTTCCATAAAGCTGTGGTGCCTACCTAGAACACCATGGGGAAGACAGGTGTCTTGATAAGGCAGCTTCAGTTAAACACAAAAAAATGTATCACGTCTAGGAGGGAGTTAAAAGTAGTGAGTCCTATCAGTTTACCCAAAACTGCTGATCACTCTGGGTGAGCAAGTCATTCCTTCCTTCCTTTCTTCATTCGAAAAGCATTTATATTTTCAAACTATACTACAAAGCTACAGTGATCAAAATAGTATGATATTGGCCCCAAAACAAGACACATAGGTCAATGAAACAGATGGAGAGCCCAGAAATGAACCCACACTTATATGGGTAATAAATCTATGACAAAGGAAGCAAGAATATACAATGGGGAAAAGACAGCCTCTTCAATAAATGGTGTTGGGAAAACTGGACAGCTACGTGCAAAAGAATCAAACTTTCTCAGACCATATTTTTAAAAAACCTCAAAATAGATTAAAGATTTTTTTAAAGATTAAAAACTAGATTAAAGATTAAATGTAAGACCTGAAACCATAAAACTTCTAGACGAAAACACAGGCAGTATGCACTTTGACACTAGTCTTAGCAATATTTTTTTGGATATGTCTCCTCAGGCAAGGGAAACAAAAGCAAAAATAAACAAATGGGACTATATCAAACTAAAATGCTTTCACATAGCAAAGGAAACTATCAACAAAACAAAAAGGTTGCCTACTGAAGGGAAGAAGATATTTGCAAATGATATATCAGACAAGAGGTTAATATCTGAAACATGCAAAGAACTCATACAACTCAACATCAAAAAAACAAACAACCCAATTGAAAATGGGCAGAGGACCTGAAAGGCCATTTTTCCAAAGAAGACAATACAGATGGCCAACAGGCACATGAAAAGATGCTCAACATCACTAATCATCAGGGAAATGCAAATCAAAACCACAGTGAGATATCACCTTACACCTGTCAGAATGGCTATTATCAAAAAGACAACAAATAACAAGAGTGGAGAAAAGGGAACCCTCATGTACCATTGGTGGTAATGTAAATTGGTTAATAGAAAATAGTATGGAGATTCCTCAAAAATTAAAAACAAAACTACCATACAAGCCAGCAATTCTACTTCTGGATATTTATTTGAAGAAATACAAAACACTAATTAAAAAGATACATGCACCCCTATGTTCACTGCAGCATTATTTACAACAGCCAAGATATGGATGCAACCTAAGTGCCCATAAATAGATGAATGGATAAAGAAAATATGGTACACATATATGCAATGGAATATTAGCCATAAGAAAGAATGAAATCTCGCTATTTGTGACAACACGGATGGACCTAGAGTGCATTATACTAAGTGAAATAAGTCAGACAGAGAATGGCAAAAACTATATGATTTCACTTATATGTGGAATCTACAAAACAAAACAAATGAAAAAACATAACCAAACAGAAACAGAGTCATAGATACAGAGAACAAACAGGTGGTTGCCAGGGCGGGCTGGGGGGAGGAGAGAAATAGGTGAGGGAGATTAAGAAGTATAAGCTTTTTTCGGTTACAAACTAAATGAGTCACAGGAATGAAATGTAAACTGTGGGGAATATAGTTAATAATTATGTAACATCTTTGTATGGTGACACATGACAACTAGACTTATCGTAGTGATCATTTTGAAATGTATAGCAATATTGAATCACTATGCTATGTACCAGAAACTAACATTGTGTTGGAGGTCAATAATACTTCACAAACAAACAAACAAACTCATAGAAAAAGAGATCAGATTTGTGGTTACCAGAAGTGGGGAGTAGGGGCAAGGGGAACTGGATGAAGGCAGTCAAAAGGTACAAACTTCCACTTATAGAATAAAGAAGTACTAGGGATGGAATATACAACGTGGTAAGGATAATGAACACTGCTGTATGTTACATATGAAAATTGTTAGGAGAGTAAATCCCAAGAGTTCTCATCACAAGGAAAAAAAATTTTTTTTTCTATTTCTTTAATGTTGTATCTACATGAGATGCTGGATGTTCACTAAACCTACTGTGGTCATCTTTTCATGATATATGTGAGTCAAATCATTATGTTGTAGGGACTTCCCTGGTGGCGCAGTGGTTAAGAGTCCGCCTGCCAATGCAGGGGACATGGGTTCGATCCCTGGTCCAGGAAGATCCCACATGCCGTGGAGCAACTAAGCCCATGAGCCACAACTATTGAGCCCACATGCCACAACTACTGAAGCCCACGCGCCTAGAGTCCGTGCTCCGCAACAAGAGAAGCCACCGCAATGAGAAGCCTATGCACAGCAATGAAGACTAGCCCCTGCTCGCCGCAACTAGAGAAAGCCCATGCAGCAACGAAGACCCAATGCAGCCAAAAATTTAAAAAATAAATAAATAAATTTATTTTTAAGAAAACCATTATGTTGTACACCTTAAACTTATACAATGGTGTATGTCAACTATATATCAATAAAACTGGAAACAAAACAAAACAAAAAGCATTTACAGAGCACCTTGTCAGTACCAAGGCACCATGCTAGGTGATAAGAACATGCAGGCTGAGTGAGATAAACAAATACATAAATAACACTCACGCAGGTGTGAAAAGTTATGACAGCACACAGGGCACTGGAGGAATCACTTCTGATGCAAAAGGGAGAAAGCGTGATGACCACAAACCTAACCTCTCATAGCTCCACTTCCTCATGGGTCTTGGGGGCAAGCAAGGCCCAAATTTGGCTTTACTTGAGCAAAGGTAGCCAAAAGGATTACAACCTAAGACAGAATTATTCCTGAATGCTGACGAATTCACAACGTGCTGTCCTGAAAAATGTGAGAGTCGTGGTAAAGACATTTTGGGTCCAGCAGTAAGAAAAAGGACAGTCTAGTAGGAAAAATCGTTAAAGCCCCAAACTGGGAGTTCACAGGAAAAAAAAAAGTCCAGTAAAACTACATCTTACTCATAACTGAAAAACTGCAAATCAAAACAGGATACGTTTTCCCTCTATTATTTTTTTGTGAATATATAATTTTTAAAGTATATAAAGTCTACAATTGGTGAGAGTGTAGGGAAACACACCCATCCCTTCTTGGATAGGGTATAAATTGCATCACTTTTTCAGAGGCAAACTGGCAATTCTTATCAGAATTTAAATGTCTACACCTTGACCCAGCAATTCCACTGCTAAGAATTTATGCTGTGTAACTGCTCACACCAGTATGCAATGGTGGTTCCTGTTCACTGCAGTATATCTATCCATCAGTAAAGGTCTGGTTGGATAAATTGTGTATATCTATCCAATGAAGTACTCTGTAGCCTTATGTTTTTTTAATTAGGTAGATATGTGAGTGTAGATATAAATACCTGTCCAACATATACAGCTGAGTAACAAAATAAACTAGAAAATAATGTGAATATTGTTTCATTTGTGCTGAAATGTGTTTGTAAATATGTAGGTTTGTATAGCAATTTCTGAAAGGACATTATCCTCTGTGATAGGACTATAAAGGCAACTTTAAAAAATAACCCACTGGGAATTCCCTGGTGGTCCAAAAAAGAACCCACTGGGAATTCCCTGGCAGTCCAGTGGTTAGGACTCCACGAGTTCACTGCTGAGGGCCCGGGTTCAATCCCTGGTCAGTGAACTAAGATCCTGCAAGCCGCACACGTGGCCAAAAAAAACAACAAACAAAGCAAAACAAAACCAAAAAAACCCCCCAAAAACCCACTGAACGTCCACACTGAGCTCCTTACCTTGTTTTCGCTTGGAAACTTTTTCCTCAGGATTGTAACCTGGTGGGTAGACAAGTTCCTTAAACTCATCCACCAGGGAGCCCAGTCTTTTGTCCATTACTTCAACCTTGGGCACTAGAAAATAAAAACACAAGAAGAGTGGCCTGTCAAGTCACAAGCCCTGCCTTCCTATCCAGTCCAACTCTACTGGGACCGGAGGAGAAAATACTTAATTGCTGAGATGGGGGAGGGTCCACAAGGCAGCTGAGCTGGCCATGAATACATTTGCTAAAAGTCTAACATTTACCAAGTAGTTTTTAACAATTGTACTTAATGAGCACTTTTGACAACCAGGCACTCTCCTAAATGCTTTAAACTTATTATTTTTATTTAATCCTCCTAACAATCTCTGGGGTAGGTAAACCTGTCTTCCCGTTTTACAGAGGTGGAAATCAGAGACGTTATATGACTTTCCCGAAGTCAAACAGCTGGGAAGCGGTAGAGTTGAGAACCGGGCTAGACCCTGTGGATTCAAACAAGAGTCTGTACCCTCAGGGCTTACAGTCCACGCGGCATAAGGAGGTGGTAAAAACACCAATGCAATAGAGCTGCACAGTGCCATGAAGAAAGGGACCGTACAGGGCACGCTGGAACCCAGGAGGGGTCAGGAAGGACTCTGTGCAGCTGGAACCCAGGCGGGGTCAGGAAGGACTCTAAGTCTGATACTTAGACTAGTATCCTCAGGCAGATACTAGTCTAAGCAGAAGGCACAGGGGTGAGAGACAGCCAGTGACACACAGCTTGCAGGCAGGGTGTGAGATGGGCAGGACCAGCAAGGAGGCTAGAAAGACAAGCATGGCGAGGTCATGGAAGCCTTGAATGCCTGCCCAGGAATTAGGCCTTATCCTAAAAGCAGCGGGGAAACTTTGAAGGTCTATGAGCAGGGGAGCAACGTGATCAGATGGACGTTTTGGATCACCCTGCCTGCCAGCTGTGTAGAGTATGAATTGACGGACAGTGAGACGGAAGGCTGAAGCAGTGTGTGTGAGTGGGGCGGCGGGGGGCTGTGGGGTGGCAATGGGACTGTATCTTGAGAAGTGACAGCACTGGCAGGACTTACTGATGGAATAAGAGGTGTGGGGGTGGGCGGGGGAGGAGGTGAGTGGTGGGGATGGCAGGAGCATTCCCCACGGCAAATGCAACAGGCAAAGGAAGCTCTGGGGGAAAGATAATATTTTTATTTCCTTTCTTACAACTATATAGCTTGTAGAGCTTTTGCTGAGAGCTGGGTCACATCAAGGGCAAGGGTGATGAGATGAATGTCTCATCTCATGTGACCACATTTGCAAAGTACACAGGGGAGCTCCTGCCCTGTGGTGTATGCACCTACGAGACGGCAGAACGTCACCATCAAACTGCGCTCCCGCCGTGTCAGAAGCCCCATGTTCCAGGTTACAGGAATCTCTACTAGAGCTTTGGTTCTCAACCTGGGGACTTTTAAAGAGTACTGATGCCCAGGAGATTCTGATTTAATTGGTCTGGGGTGAGGCCTAAAGAGCCAGATTTTTTTTTTAAGTCCCCTAGATGATTCTGCTGTATAGCCAAAGTTGAGAAACAATGTGCTAGAGGCAGTGGCATGTCTCAGAATCACCGGGAAGGCTTGTTAAAACACATGTTGCTGGAGACTTCCCTGGCGGTCCAGTGGTTAAGACTCTGAGCTTCCAATACAGGGGGCACGGGTTCAACCCCTGGTCGGGGAATTAAGATCTCACATGCCACGCAGCATGGCCAAATACAATAAAATAAAACACACGTTGCTGGGCCTCAGCCCGAGTTTCAGACTCAGTCAGCTTGGGGTAGGGCTCAAAATGTGCATTTGTGACAAGTTCCCAGGAGATGCCAGTGCTGCTGGACCAGGGACCACACTTAGAGCCACTGATGTAGCCTGATGAGGCCACGCAGGGAGAAGTGAGAGGACAGGGAAAGATGGCGCCCAGGATCACCCAGCACACTTCCACGTTAGAGGAGAAAAAAGGGAAGCAGGTCCAGCAAAGAAGTCTTAGGGTCTCCACAGGCACAGGAGAAAAACCAAAACACTATGGTGTGACAAAGCCAAAAGAAGAAAGTAAGAAAATTTTGAGTCTTTGATAAGTTACTTATTAAAAGAAAGCCTTATCATTGTGTCGCAGAGAAGCAGACACGTTTGATTAGAAGTGAGCGAGGGGGACTTCCCTGGTGGCGCAATGGTTAAGCATCCGCCTGCCTTCGAGCCCTGGTCTGGGAAGATCCCACATGCCGCGGAGCAACTAGGCCCGTGAGCTACAACTACTGAGCCTGCGCGTCTGGAGCCTGTGCTCCGCAACAAGAGAGGCCGCGATAGTGAGAGGCCCGTGCACCGCGATGAAGAGTGGCCCCCGCTTGCCGCAACTAGAGAAAGCCCTCGCACAGAAACGAAGACCCAACACAGCCAAAAATAAATTAATTAATTAATTTAAAAAAAAAAAAAAAAAAAAAAGCAAAGAACATGACTTTAAAAAAAAAAAAAAGAATCCGCCTGCCAATGCGAGGGACACAGGTTCAAGCCCTGGTCCGGGAAGATCCCACATGCCGCGGAGCAACTAAACCCGTGCACCACAACTACTGAGCCTGCGCTCTAGAGCCCGCGAGCCACAACTACTGAGCCCATGTGCCACAACTACTGAAGACTGCGTGCCCTAGAGCCCGTGCTCCACAACGAGAGAAGCCACCGCACCGCAACGAAGAGTAGCCCCCGCTCCCCGCAACTAGAGAAAGCCCGTGTGCAGCAACAAAGACCCAACGCAGCCAAAAATAAATAAATTTATTTAAAAAAAAAAAAAAAGTGAGCGAGGGATGTGAAAGAACAAAGAGTCAAAGGGGTCACATGTTTGAGCAGAGGATACCCAGGGCCTTCAGTAGATGTCACCTGGGCAGCTGGAAGCTTTGGCCAGAGCTTAGAGGAAAGGACAGGGCTGGAGATACAGGTTTGGGGGTTGTGGACATGAGGTCATACTTGAGGCTATGGGAGTGGATAACATAACCAACAGAAAGGAGAGAAGAAAGGGCTAAAGACAGGAACCTGAGACATTTAGCTTACAGGAAACACTACAGCAGCCAAAGTTGTTTTTGAAAAATAGAAAGAGAAAACAAGACTTTCTCCCAAAAAGTATAGGGCCAGAAGAGAGAATGCAAGAGGCTGAGGTGCTAGCGAGGAAGTAGAGCACACGGCTGTGGAATAAAGGAGAACAACTGTGTTCTGAGCACCTTCCCGAGTGTCAGGGCCTATATTTTGTTGACACCTTGTAAGGACAGATCATTATCCCCATTTTACCAATAAGGAAACTGGGCTTCAGTGAGATTAAGTATTGTTCCAAGGCCACACAATTTAATAAGTGCCAGAGAGTTGGGATTCAAATCTACCTACATCGGGTGTTTCCAAAGTCTGTGTCCCTAGCCATCTTGCTAGAGACTAGGCAATTTACTTCCTGATCTGCCTAAAGGCCATAAAGGAAGAGATGGGCTGCCTTACTCAAGGGTTCTTCTTCTGCCAGGCCCAGCTGACAGTCACCACCATGACACGTCCAATAACTCTTATGCTTTTAATGCTGGCGCTAGCATGAAAGAGATCAATAATAACTGGGAAGCTAAGCAGGCCAAACTAACTGTTCTGATCTTTTCAACCTCTGTCAAGAGTCTTCATTAAATCCAATCTGTTTTCCAGGGGGTATTCACTTACATCGCTAAACTTCACGCATCCTCTTATGAAGTACATGAGAGAACCACAATCCAGAAAGGGACCAGAAGGGAGCTCAGAGCACCTCAGCCTGGGAGGCCAGGCAAATGTCCTCCATGCGGGGTAACGAGGTCCATTTTCCCAGGGCAGAGCACACCGTCTGACGGAGCAGCAGTAAGGTAAGCATAGTGGTTCAGAGCAAGGGCTCTGGGCCAGACTCACTGGATTCTGCGCTGACAGCCACCACTTACTACTTAGTGCCTTGGGCAAATCACTCCCTTCTCTGCACACCAGGGACAGTAACAGAACCTACCTCATAGTCATGCAGAATAAATGAGTCAACACACAGGACAACAAGGCCTGGCACACAGTAAGCACTCAATGAATGTTGCAGATTGTTGTTTTTAACTTTTACCAACATGTAGTCATGGATGGTCTACTTCAGAGGCAGGTCTCAGAAGCCTGGCACTTTCTCCTCCTCTTACTGTAGAATCAGCCAAACCCGTTCCCAGGCAATCTAAGCTGGTCTAGGAAATCTCTCAGGCAGAGATGATCTGGACCACAAGGTTGTGTACTTAGAGGGTGCTAGGAAATGCATCCATATTACTGGTCCAGAGTAAAATCGACACGAAAGCCTCCCATGAAAAGAACTTCTCAACTCAGTCACGGCCTCCTTACGTGTCAGGTCCACGGCTTGTTCAGGCTCCATCAAATCCAAAGCCAGGGCCTCCATGTTCCTGAAGTACTGCTGCAGCACTGGGTTCTCAAAGCTGTCACTTCTGTTAAAACATTAACAGTGACATGAATAAATTAAAAAATAAAAATTTAAACATTTTAAAAATAAAATAATAAAGTTAAAAACACAACTGAGGCAGTGCAGGCCCAAGGTCAGCTGAGAAATACACCCCAGGTAAAACAGTTGGGAATCTTATCTCTTGAATCAACGTCTCTCTTTCCAATTTTCACTTTATTGTCCGATGCTAGGGATCCTAAAGCAAAACAATACCTGCCCACCTGTCTGTCACTGGAAGCTGTGGACAGAGACAGAAACAGAGGAGGCAGGGCCAGAGGAGGTAAGTACAGAGAAAACACAACAGAGGGATGGTGGGAGGTGGGGAGATAAGGAACCTGAGTATTCTTTCTTCCCATACTCGATAGCAACATGAAAGTAAAGACAGAAAGAATCTAGAGGCATACAGTCCTAGACTTGAATCCTGGCTCCAGTTCCTTCTAGCTGGGTGAGTCTGGGCAAGCTGCCTCACTCCTCTAAGCCTCAGTTTCTTTACCTGTAAAATGGGCACCAAAACTTTCAGGGTTCTCATGAAGAATAAATGAGATACTGTTGGAATTGTATCTAGAACAGTGCATGGCACATGGTAGAACATTAACAATGCTTCCATTTGCCCAACAAAGGACTATACCAGGAGGTTTCCTTTGGAGAAGGAAGATCATTTTGCCCACAGGTAGGCAGAGTTAGGGAAGTAGCCCAGAGACAAAAGATGAAATGTGAAAAAAATTATGTTTGGTGTCACCTTATGCAGGTTCTGGGAGATGGTCTATGTGCATTATATAATCATTTTTTCAACCCCATGACAATTTACACTGGTTTACTTGCTTTTACTCACCGTGTGACAACAAACAATCAAGGAGAAGGCCAACCAAGAATCTTCTCCTTACTGCTGCTTTGCGGAGCTTGTTCAACTAACTAACCTGTCTTTCTAAGCACAACACAGCAGGTCAACCAGCTGTAAACAGCACAATTCCAGAGCCTTCAATAAAAGAACTTCCACTCTCCCTATAGCTTCTAAAGACTAATTATCTATCAGTTAATGGAAAAGAATAAAATCACATTCTCTTGGTTTATGCTTAACTCAAATCTCCAGTACGACCTTCAACTCAGGAGGCAGTTCCAGAAGAAAGCCTGAGAATGACCCATCACTCACCTGTACTTGAAGTGGAGCTTCTGAACAATAGCCTTCATCTTGTCTACCTGCTCTGGGTTTGCCATGACTTTTTCAGTAAAGGGCACCTTCCGTTTGTCATCAGCATAGGGCAAGAAGATGAGCTGGAAGCCTGAATAAGAAAGAAAGAAAGATACGTTTTCGGAGATTTGACTCAACAAAAGGTTTCAGTCACTGAGCTATCGTTTTTCTTCCTTTTTCTTTTTAATTAATTAATTTTATTTTTGGCTGCGTTGGGTCTTAGTTGAGGCAAGTGGGATCTTTGTTGCAGCGCAGCGGGCTTCTCTCTCATTGTGGCGCATGGGCTCAGTAGTTGTGGCACACGGGCTTAGTTGCTCTGCGGGATGTGGGATCTTCCCGGACCAGGGCTCGAACCGGTGTCCCCTGCATTGGCAGGCGGATTCTTAACCGCTGCGCCACCAGGGAAGTCTCCTGAGCTGTCGTTTTTTTCTCAGCTCCAATTCACCCTTCTGCATGCTGTGCTGCTGGAGCTGGGACCCTGCAAATCCCATTTCTCCTTTACCAGCTGATTCCCATTAGCATCTGCCTAGCAGACTCCCTTTGGAGCCTCCAGAGGGGGACCTGAAAGGAGTGCTCCTCCTCAGGTACTTCCTGTTCCTGCCAGTGGCGCCCCAGCCAGCTTCCAGCCGCCAGCTCTTTCCATACACCCAGAACCAGGTGGACAGTGCCCCTCCCTGGAGGGCTACATCCAACTCTGTCAGCCCCTCCTCCGAGCTTCAACCTCTCCCCTTTGCTCCCCAGCCCCCACCACATGCTAGAAGGGAAGAGGTAAGGGTTACCAGCCTGACCCTGTCCAGTTGCTGACGGGTTCTAGAAAGACTGAAAAATCTAGAGACTGGAACCCACTGCTGCTGCCAGGTGAAGAGCCCTTGCTGGCAATGCCAACAGCACTGAGCAAGAGGAAGTCTCTTAGCTCTCCACGGCCCTAATGTCTCCCTCTAGCGCCCACTGTTGACAGAGCCTCACCGAGAGCCCGCTGGCAAAGGAGAAATGGGGCTTGGAGAGCCTCTGCTTCATCAGCACAGAGCTGAGAGACAAAGCGTAAGAACTGACATAAAAGGTGTTCCTGAGCATTCAGGTGACCAGGGTTGGAAATATAACACATTCAAAGACTTACTTTATAATTTTTATTAGCATGGCTAAAGAGGAAAGATGGGACTCCCTGGTGGCGCAGTGGTTAAGAATCAGCCCACCAATGCAGGGGACACGGGTTCGAGCCCTGGTCCGGGAAGATCCCACATGCCGCGGAGCAACTAAGCCTGTGCACCACAACCACTGAGCCTGAGCTCTAGAGCCCGCGCGCCACAACTACTGAAGCCCGCGTGCCTAGAGCCCGTGCTCTGCAACAAGAGAAGCCACCGCAGTGAGAAGCCCAGGTACCACAACGAAGAGTAGCCCCCGCTCACTGCAACTAGAGAAAGCCCATGCGCAGCAACAAAGACCCAACACAGCCATAAATAAATAAATATTTTTTAAAAAGAAGGATGACTAGTAGTCATCTGTTGGCTGATGGTAGTCATCTGTTGGCTGCTTTGTGCTAGGCACTTATATGTTTATTAACTTATTTCAAATGTGAAGTGACCTTGAGAGAAAGGTGTTCCAGAATTCTCATCTTTGCAGATAAGGAACATAAACAGAAAGGTTAAATTATTTGCCCAAGTTGGCCAGCTAACAGGTGGCAGAGAAGGGTCTAAAACAAAAGAAAGTGAGCTTTCAGACACGTAAGTATAAGACAAAGTCAAGTGTGACTTCGAAACCCATGGTCATGGGACTTCCCTGGCGTCGCAGTGGATAGGACTCCGTGCTCCCAATGCAGGGGGCCTGGGTTCCATCTCTGGTCAGGGAACTAGATCCCACATGCATGCCGCAACTAAGAGTTCACATGCCGCAACTAAGGAGCAGGTGAGGCGCAACTAAGGTGCCCTGAAGCCGCAACTAAGGAGCCCTGGAGCCGCAACTAAGGAGCCCTAGAGCCACAACAAAGGAGCCCGCCTGCCACAACGAAGACTCGGTGCAACCAAATAAATAAATAAATATTAAAAAAAAAAAACAAACCCCACAGTCATTCCATGATACCTCACTGCTTTGGTGTACACAAGAGATAAACCAACCATTAAATATTACAAGGGTACCAAACAATAGTTTTTAGTAAAGAATGTGTCAGCAGTGAGACCCCATGAACTTATGCCAGTAACCTGCAAACAGTCCCTATGAAGTCAATTCTCAACCCTGGCTGCAGAGCTGCCTTGTACAGTTGTACATGCTGTGCACTGCACAACCATATTTGACAGCCTTACTTGGCTGTTCATCAAATTCACCTGTGCAATCTTATAAATACACATTTCCCAGGCTCCACTCCTGGAGACTCTGAGTCTCAGCAGGTCTGAGTTGGTATCCCAGGAATGACTCCAAAGCCTTAGCAAGGTTCAGAAGCACTGAAATTATCTCTTTCACATACCTGGGGGAGTCACCTGAATTTTCTGGTCATCCAGCTCCTCTTCCTGTGGCATCAAGGCCACAAAACAAGGGGGGATATTCTGGCGGGGTGTGTATCTGCACACTGCCATGACCTCCTTCTCCAGACACTTGGTGAGTAGAGCACTGAATAGGGTTGAGCTCCCTGGAAAACAAACATCCCAGGGGTCTATATCCTAAAGATGTCTCCTCCTTTCTTAGCCCATGTTATAAACCTACAGTTTCTCTTCCATTTTCTTAAAAGCTTTTATGATACTTCGATAGGTCAGGGGTGATGGACCCAGAGGTGAGGGTAAAGTGAGGGTAGCAGAGGCATAGAAAGGAAGAGAAAGGAAAGGGCACCTCAAATACTCCATTTAGGGGTGTGAATTATTACTGTCAGTTCACTTTTACTATCATTAGGCTAATGACATAAGCCCTAGTTGCTAATGAAAACCAGTCAGGTCAGATCCGGGAGGTTCATTAGCTATAGCACAGAGGAATATAGGTCTGGACAGCACAAATAAACCCAGTGGCCAAGTTCATATCATCTTTAATTGCAACACTAGGGAAGAAGCCAGGTTTGTTTTTTTGTTTTTCCCGAACTCTTTATCTGGTGCCTCAAAGAAAGAATTTCAATAGCAACTAAGTTTTAAATATGCTAATTCCATATCCCCTCCTGGATATTCCCAATGCTATCAGTATATTATAGTTCCTAAAGAAATCTCTTTAACTTTGTTTAGTCCCACGTTTCCAAAATTTATTTGAGCATGAAACACTTTCAAAATGCCCATTAACACATCCTATATAGTTTCCAGCAGCAGCCATTTAGGAATGCTGCTCAGTAAATTGCCTTCTGCATTGCTTATTCGTTTATCCTTGGTTTATGCCCCTTACCATTTATCAGGGACTCCTCGGGGTACACAAACAGGGAGGGCCTCAGGTAATGGTGCTTCTTCAGCATTATCAAGGGCTTGAAACCGATGAGAATCAAACCTGGTTCATCAAACCGTTTAAGCTCTTCTGTTTCCTCTTTCTCTAATACAATCTGACGACTCCCATAGGTCTATAGAAGGGGAACAACGAGGCCACATAGCGAGGCTACACAGAGATGCGAAATGGTTGCCATATGACACTAACAAGTTAAAATCAGCTTTCTTCTAAGGAGCAGGAAGAGGGCTCATCAGAGGCATCTTCCTCCTATCAACAGCAATTGACATTTATTGAGTGCCAGCCAGGCACTTTACTTTTGCC
Organism: Eubalaena glacialis; assembly: GCF_028564815.1. Lineage (NCBI taxonomy): Eukaryota > Metazoa > Chordata > Mammalia > Artiodactyla > Balaenidae > Eubalaena > Eubalaena glacialis. The sequence goes on from NC_083726.1 coordinate 7,554,617, forward strand.
ACCCAGTTTATCATCTGTAACAATCCTAGGCGGTAAATGTTAAAAACTCTGTTTTACAGATGAGTGAACTGAGGCTCTATAGTTAGTAACTTGCTCCAGAGTATACAACCGAATTGGGCTTTGAACTGTACCACATCCGTCTGGTGCTAAAGGCCATGCTCTTCAGGCATTTGTTCCTTCCCTCATTTAATGTGTACTAAACCCTCAGCATCATCCCTGACACACAAAGGATGCTCAAACCTTACCTACTTATTGAGAGGACCTACGTCAGGTATTGTGCTAGGTCTCAGTGTAGGAGGCTCACACACACACACACATACACACATACTACTTCTAAACTTTAACATTTGCATTTTGATCCTAAATATGTGATTAGTAACAGAACTTAGTAAAGGTCAAATTTGGGTTTTATAAACAAAAACAGAGCCCTTAAGACTTTTTGTAGGCACAGTTAATCAAGAAAGAAACTTAGTAACCGGAAGAGCTACTGCCTATGAATAAACCAACATGGAAAACTAGCTACTTCCAAAATGGAAGGAGAAATTTCTTGTCGTCTTCTCCTCCTGAAAAGTAGGGCAAGACACTCTGGCCTGAAATTCATGCTCCAAAAGACATCTCAAGGGTTGAATCAAAATAATATTTAATTTTAGTCACTTAGTTGATCCTTCTAGGTCCTGAACTTAGGCAAAATCGCTCTCCCACGTTTTGCATAACTAAAAAGGAAGGATGACTCACTTGATTTTAATTTCAGATATCAAATCCTTCTATAGGGAACTACATTCAATATCCTGAGATAAACCATATGGAAAAGAATATTTTAAAATGTATATATATGTATAACAGAATCACTTTGCTGTACAGCAGAAATTAACAGAACTTTGTAAATCAACTGTACTTCAATTAAAAAAAATCCTTCTATAGATTCAACAAAGGTGAGAGGATGAGGAGAGATAATGTTCTGCATCCTTAGTCTGTCTTTCAGATTAAGAAAGGCATGAGGGTATCATTTCAAGGCACAGGAAAAACTGGTTAGTTTGGCAAGAAAAAAAAAAACTCTCTCCCTAAAACGAGGGCACTTCACACCTAACACACTTTCTTTCCCTAGCTCATCTCCCTAGTTAACTATAAAACAATTTCTGCCATTGTATTGGAATTAGATTGTTAAGACTCAGAGTAGCATGTGCTGGCTGATCGAGGGCTGAAGTTTTCACTGACACCTCTTCCAAATACTGGCTCTAACTTTCTAGCTCCCAAGGTATTACTGATCTAGATGCCATATTCCAAAGGGTAATGGCAACAGCTTGGCTAGAAAGATGCGCACATGAAAGTTATTTAACTAGTTAGGCTGATCATGTCTCCCCCTCCCTGTTAACTCTTCAACAGGACAAAATTCAGTAAGAAGGCAGAGACCTACCTGGGACCTCTTGGTGTCGCTAGGCAAAAGCAAACTGCCTGTATTTACATTAAATGTCCGGGTCTTGGTTTTCACTGGTTCATTTGTTTCCCGATAAAGCCTCACTGGAGAAGGTTTGAGAGCCTTCTGGACCATATTATAAATGCCAACAGTGAGCGCAACATCTTTGTTGAGCTTAAGCTTCAACCTGAAGGAGAGAAAAATTTTTTACTTTGGACAGAAAGAGTATATTTTCCTATCTAAAATTCATTCATGGCACCCAAGCCCTGATTTGTTTTATTCTCTCCAATAACCTAAGCTTTTCAAATACAAATATAAAGCTTTTTAATAATACAATGGAGTTTGCTGTAATACATCTCAGGGTCTATACTGCAAAAAATTAGTCTCAGAATGTACTGTTAACTCCTTAAAATAATGATAAAGAATGTACCGTAATAAAAATAATGATTTTTTAAATTGAGCCTAGCAATTTATCAAATCACTTTACAGTTATTCTCTCATTTAATCATTATAATAATCCTATAAGTACTATATTATCTGCTGCTTCTGCTTGTCTAGCATACCTTCCCTCTTATTTTAACAATGAAACCCCAATTTTTCTTAGGCAACCACCCTTCCCCCACTGCAGTTTTGGGAAAATGTTCATCCAGGTGCTATGCTTTACCCTGACCAAGAGATGGGCACATCTGGCCCAGGCTCAAGCCATCAGACTTATTCTCCTGAGAGTCTGGGTCTTAAACAGTGACCAAGAAAGGACACGGTTGGAGGGGATGCTTGCTGACAGTGGTACCCCAAAGACACTGTCAATAATTCTTATTTTCTAGATTCCTGGTGCCACCCTGGTTCCTATACTACCCACCCTGTTCAGGATTTTGTTTTAATATGCTGAAATTAGTCAAGGGTCAGTTTCTGTTACTTGCTACCCAATAACCTTGTTGTTGTCATTTTTACAGATGAAAACACTGAGGCTCAGGGATGTTATCTAACTTGCCCAAAGACATACAACTAATGAAAACTGGTATTCAAATTCACGTATGTCTGATTCAAAGCTCAGGTACTTTTCCATTATAACATATTGCTCCAGAGTATTTATATCAACATCTTAAGCAGCAATAGGACCTCTTGAAAATGTGTTCTATAATAAAGACAACATGCAAAAATATTTACAATACAATACTGTGGGGAAAAAAGGCAGAACAGAAAAATAACCTGTGCTACACAATCTCTTCAAGCACACATGGAACATTCTCTAGGACAGACCATATACTGAGACACAAGACAAGTCTAAATGCATCTAAAAAAACTGAAATTGGAAATTCCCTGGTGGTCCAGTGGTTAGGACTCTGCGCTTCCACTGAAGGGGACACAGGTCAATCCCTGGTCAGGGAACTAAGATCTCACATGCTGTGCAGCGCAGCCAAAAAAAAAAAAAGGATTGCTATCATACAAAATATGTTCTTTACCCAAAATGGAACTAAGTTAGAGATCCACAACAGAGAGAAATCTGGGAAAACCTCAAATATTTGGAAAGTAAACAATACAATTCTAAATAACCCAGGAGGTCAAAGGAGAAATCACAAGGGAAATTTAAAATGATTTTGAACTGAATGCAAGTGAAAACACAACACATCAAAAGGTATAGGATGCAGCTAAATCAGTGCTCAGAGGGAAATTTATAGCTTTAAACACCTTTATCCCAAAAGAAGAAAAGTCTTAAATTAATAACCCAATCTTCACTGTTGTAGAATGTTTAGCAGTATTTACTTTAAGGAAGAGAACATGTTTAAACAAGTTATAGCTAGTTCAAAGGTGTATTGGTTCACACAGTAGAAAGAACAGTGGTTTGGGACAGAGCCCTGACTAGAAATTTTAGATTCCTGAAGCAAGCACCTGGTAGGTATGGTACAATTTGGTAATGTATGATGTGCCCCCAGAGATGAGTGTTAGTAACAGATGGGCATTAGTAATAACACCACCCATTTGATGGCTTCCTACTTTAAATTATTCCGGCTTACTAGGTGTTAAACACAGTTGTCTAAAGGCTGCTGAAGGAGAGCTGACAATAAATGTAACCAATTTAAAAACTGTACAATCTGCAAAAGTAATTTTTTAAAATTGTTGTGCCCTCTAAATTTTAGTATCCTGGGAAAAAGCACTGGTCAATGTGGTCTACTCTGGCCTCAGGCTTCAAGTGACCTTGGTTCTATTTCTGAACCAAAAGAGCAAATCGGTTAGTCCCCCCACCCCATATTAAATGTTCACATTTATAAACTAAGGTACCTTTCGACCTTGAAAATGTCATAACTCTAAGTTAAGACAGAGTTATAGTATAACATCATGTGGTTTAAATCATACCAAGGAAAGGAAAATGTGAAAGCCCACAGCACAAAACAAGCTGCTTATGTTTAACTTCATCTGAAATGATTTAAGGTTAATAAATGTTACTAATGGGTAGGTTTCAACCCAACTCAAAGCACTGTTTTTATAGATTAAATGAGGTAATTATGTTAACAAAGAACTTAGGACATACAGATGAACCGGTTTGCAGGGCAGAAATAGAGACACGGGGCTTCCCTGGTGGCGCAGTGGTTAAGAATCCGCCTGCCGGTGCAGGGGACACGGGTTCGAGCCCTGGTCCGGGAAGATCCCACATGCCGCAGAGCAACTAAGCCCGTGCGCCATAGCTACTGGGCCTGCGCTCTAGAGCCCGCGAGCCACAACTACTGGGCCCACGTGCTGCAACTACTGAAGCCTGCCCACCCTAGAGCCGGTGCTCCGCAACAAGAGAAGCCACCTCAACGAGAAGCCCACGCACCGCAACACCCCACGCGCAGCAAGAAAGACCCAACGCAGCCAAAAATAAATAAATAAATTTATAAAAAAAAAAAAAGAAAGAAATAGAGACACAGGTGTAGAGAACAAATGTATGGACACCAAGGGGGGAAAGTGGCAGGGGTGGGAGTGGTGGTGTGATGAATTGGGAGATTGGGATTGACATATATACACTAATACGTATAAAATGGATAACTAATAAGAACCTGCAGTATAAAAAATAAATAAAATTCTAAAATTCAAAAAAAAAAGAAAAAAGAACTTAGGACAGTGCCTGGCACACAATAATTATGCAATAAAATAATTCTATTATTTTATTATAGCAGGAGTAAGTGTAATAATTTTCTAAGCCTTAGGCAATTAATTCTCAAACAGCTCCAATTTATTATTATTACTACCAAGTATCCTATAATGACTCTTTCACAAAATAGTAAGAATAGCTAACGTTTATAATTACTATGTTATTCCATTTAATCATCACAGCAGCCCTATAAAGAGGGACCATTTTTGCTCCCATTTTACTGAGGCTCAGAGAAGTTACATGATTTACCCCAGGTCACACAGCAGAGGACTAGAATCCGAGCCAATCTGACTCTAGAACCTACTTTTAACCACCATTTTATCCCCCCTGCCACTCCCACCAATATGTGTAGATTTCCAAATTGTAGTAGTAACAATATTCCACTATTTCAGGAAGGACAAAAGGTGACAGGGTGATTGTTTGAGGAAAGAGAAATAGTTCCTGGGAGGAAAAGGAGAACAATGACAAAACTATAACTGTAGCAATGACCTGCTTCGTGGTTTCCTTAAAATATTTAATTTCATGGGTTTTCTAGTAGAATTGTCAGTAATCTCTTGAAAACAGCTCAAAAACTACCAATGGTCTTATTCCTCTATACTGAGGAAACTAGTCTAAAATGAAAGTCTGATGCTCTTTAGGAAGAAACACTGAGGTGGCCTTAGGATTCTAATGTCAAAGGTCTCTAAAGGAAGATAATCCAACCACCTGGTTCTTATTGGTCTCAAGTTTATAAGAAATTAGAATAACACAATTTTAACAACAATGATAATAACTAACATTTATTGAGTTTTTGCTCTATACCAGGTACTGTCGTTATCCCCAATTTACAGAGGAGAAGAACACAGACAATGTCCTAGTGAGTGCAACTGAGGATACCGTTAGGCCACAACTGTTTACCCCAAAGGAGTGGAGAGCTGTTTTATTTTGGAGAAACAGCATACCAGCTCTTTCTAGAGAAAGAGAAGCAAATAGCTTGTGCTATCCTGAAATAAAGCAAGTTTTTTAGAGGAACAGTGAGGCAGTGGTACAGCCCAGAGTTAAGGAGCCAGGGAGGTCAAAGCCATGCACGGCTTATGATCAGTTAGGGGCCTTGTGGGCAGCTGACCCAGGCTTAGTGCCTACCTGTAGAGCACGCGCCTTCTGGTCTCCTTGGCGCGAACCTTCCTCAACAGGTCTTTGAGCTTGCTCGACTCCTCAAAGTGAACCCCTATGTCCTCATCCTCTGCTATGCTGATAATATCTCTGTAGAACAAGGATATGTCAAAGCCCCCACGTTTCTTTAGGTGCAACAAGTCAAGGAAGATACCTGGAGCGAAGATAGACAAAAGTGAGGGGAAACAATTTCCAGCAAGGGAGAATTTTTTTCAGTTAAGTTTAAATATGCTGTTAAAAGCTCCCAAAGAACTAGATTGATTATAAACATTTTCAGGACTTAGAGAAAGTGGTTAAGGGGATCAGCTGCTCTAATGACTTCAGACAACTTATTCAAATAACCACCATTTGTGGTGGCGTTAAAGTCAAGAAAAGCTCCCTCTGGTAGAGCCCTTCAGACAACTAATGGCCTGGTCATTTTCACTGGGAATATTACATAGGGGTCTCCCCCAGCTTCACTTTATTGTTTCATTTTACTCTGAAGGGTGAAAAGCAACTATTTGACATCAGCTATAAAGAAGCAAAAAAAATTAAGTGCCAAGTTAAAAGAAAAGGGTGGGGGGGCTTCCCTGGTGGCGCAGTGGTTAAGAATCTGCCTGCCAATGCAGGGGACACGGGTTCAAGCCCTGGTCCGGGAAGATCCCACATGCCGCGGAGCAACTAAGCCCGTGTGCCACAACTACTGAGCCTGCGCTCTAGAGCCCACAAGCCACAACTACTGAGCCTACATGCCACAACTACTGAAGCCTGCGCGCCTAAAGCCCGTGCTCTGCAACAAGAGAAGCCACGACAATGAGAAGCCCGCGCACAGCAACAAAGACCCAACATAGCCATAAAATAAATAAATAAATAAATAAATAAATTTACTAAAAAAAAAAAGAACAGTGGGGGACTTCCCTGGAGGTCCAGTGGTTAAGACTCCTCGATTCCATTGCAAGGGGCACGGGTCCAATCCCTGGTCGGGGAACTAAGATCCCACAAGCCGCACAACGCGGCCAAAGAAATAAAATAAAAGAACAGGGGAATGCCGACCTGTGTCACGGAGATCCCCAGCTTTGGTCCTGGCCCTGCTGGCTTTGGCACTGTCATTGCCGTGGGGGTCATCTTCATTGGTGAAAAGCATGATCCTCTTATGGCTCATCTTGAACTGGACATCGCTAAAGAGGTTGGCACAGACCCACAGTACTTCACTTAGGGAGTAGTCAGATCCATGGCCAATTAGGTCTTGGAAATGTTTCTTCCCCTCCTGTCCCTTAAAGTGGTCAAGCTCTAGCACTCGTTTAGCACCTGATCAGAGACAGGGAGTCAAATGGGCAGAAAAGTCGGAACAGCGTCAGTGTTTTACAAGACTAACAGAAGCTCTTTCTCACCCAGAGCTGTTTAACCCACATAACAAAAGTCTACACCCCAGTAAGAACCCCCTTGTGCAGGAAAGCATACTCCTAGTCAAGATGTTATCTGCTTCCTTCTCCACATCCCTCTTTGTGCACGTTAGTGACCTTCTCATGTAAGGGAAAAGCTGATCTTAGAATACTACTGACCTGGATTATCCAATTCCTGCAAGACGTAAATATTTTTGAAATTCACTGAATTTTTGTCCTTCTTGGTACCATAGAACACCACTGCCAAGAGATCTCGATCACTGCTTATGATCTTACTGGTGTATACACTCCGGATACACTGAAAAAACAAACATAAAACTTCAATTAATATTTAACTACATACCACTAAACTTAAGCTCCACAGGTGCCTGACACATAGTAGGGCACTCAATATATATTTGCTGAATTTGTACATGGCATTAGAGTAAGGTGTGACCCCTACCTTCAGGAAACTCATAATCCAGTGAGAGTGATGGTCATTTATATTATGTATAACACAAAGCAAAGTGTGGTTAAGTATACGACAGACACATAAGCAGTCCCTACCATAAGAAATCAGAGAATTCAAAACATGTATATACTCAGGAAGGAAACTCTGCTATAGGGAAATAAAAATAAATAAAAGCCCAGCACTAGAATCGGAAAACCTGGATTTGAGTCCCAATGATGTCACTTACTTAATTAGCTGAGTTTGAACAGGCCATTTGATCATTCCTCAAGTAGCTTTTTTTTTTTTTTAAATGTGGACCATTTCTAAAGTCTTTATTGAATTTTTTATTGAATTTTTTACAATATTACTTCTGTTTATGTTTTGGTTTTTTGGCCCCAAAGCATGTGAGATCTTAGCTCTCTGACCAGGGATCAAACCTGCACCCCCTGCATTGGAAGGCGAAGTTTTAACCACTGGACCGCCAGGGAAGTCTCTTTTCCTCAAGTAGTTTGATACCAAGAAACAAAATTTACATATATAAAATAATTACATATATAAAAGGTTTAAGTGAATGTTAGTATATGTGACATTAATAAATAATGGAAAATAAATCTATACCTACTAAAAGCAACTTTTGAAATAAAATTTGCCTAATTACACAATTAAAGACATCAGTATTCCAGGAAATATAAACTAAAACCATATCCAGTAAATCAGTGCCTCATAAGTGGTCAGTCCTGGTGGCCTATAATTCTGGGGGTACTGACAAAATTAAGTTTCTGATTCTGCAAAGCTGAGGAATAAACCAACCATGGTGACCCCCCTCCATATCCTGCTTGAGACTCTACCTGGCCTTCCTCCATAGCAATTCTCTCCTTAAATGCAAAACTTATGGTATGTCTAGTCATTGACAGTTATCTTCATGGCAAGTAATCATTTCTTTTTATTTATGTATTTATTTTTCATATTTATTTATTCATTTGGCTACGCTGGGCGGGATCTTCAGTTGCGGCATGTGAGATCTTAGTTGTAGCATGCAGGATCTAGTTCCCTGACCAGGGATCAAACCCATGCCCCCTGCAGTGGAAGTCTTAACCACTGGACTGCCAGGGAAGTCCCAGTGAGGGCTTCTTTAGGTTCTACTATTAACCACCCCCCACCCCCCGACACACACACAAACTAAAATAGAATTTTAGAAAATGTTTTTTCATTGCTCCTTATCAAATACATTATGTTCATCAGTGAATGTTTCACTTATTCACTACGTAATACTACAGTTGCTTCTGGGTTCTCTAGGCGTTAGCATTTCATGAACCCTTTCAAATTACATGTAGAACTGTATCTTTTTTGGGGAGAGGGTACATAGCCTTCATCACATCTTCAAAGAGGTCCATGATCCAAAAAAGGTTAAAGCAGTGCTCCTCAAAGAGTGATCTCCAAACAACATCAGCGTCACCTGGGAGCTCTACTGGAAATGCAAATTCTTGGTCCCTCCTCTAGACCTATAGAATCAGAAATTCTAACTGCAGGGTAAGGCCCTGCAATCTGTGTCAACAGGCCTGCAGGTGATTCTGATGTAGGTTAAAGTTTGCAAACCACTGCTTTAAAGTTAAGAATTGTTTTATTAATTCTTTTTTTAGATGCAAGATATTCTGACTTGTCAATTGCAAGAACTGTTTGTGTACAAATTAGGACATGAGAAGCTTCTGTTTGGTTCCAAACTCCAAAAATATGAGAAATGAGATGTACAATAAATCCTTAAAAATTCTTCTCTATGAAGAAATAGTAATCTTTTTAATTGAGGTGAAATTCACATAACAAAATTAACCATTTAAAGTGAACAATTCAGTGTTCAATTTAGTACATTCACAATGTTGTGCAACCACCACTTCTATCTAGTTCCCAAATATTTTTATCATCCCAAAAGCAAACCTCATACCAATTAAGCAGTTGCTCCCTCCCCTGCAGTCGCTGGTAACCACCAATCTGCATTCTCTATGGATTATCTATTCTATACTTCATATAAATGTAATCATACAGCATGTGACCTTTTGCCTGGCTTCTTTCACTTAATGTAATGTTTTCAAGGTTCACCTTGTAGCATGTATCACTACTTCATTCCTTTTTATGACTAATATTCTACTGTATATATAAACATTTTGTATATCTACTCAAAAAGTTTTAGAATGAGATGGGGTGGTGATTATTGCATGACGTGAATGACTAAATACCTTAAAACTGTATACTTTAAAATAGTTAATTTTATGTTATGTGAATTACACCTCAATTTAAAAAATAAAAATATTTAATCCTCATAACAATTTGACAAAGTAGGTACTATTATTTTATTTTTTATTTTTAATAAATTTATTTTTTCATTTATTTATTTTTGGCTGCACTGGGTCTTTGTTGCTGCGGGCGGGCTTTCTCTAGTTGCAGCAAGCCGGGGCTACTCTTCGTTGCGGTGCACAGGCTTCTCACTGCGATGGCTTCTCTTGTTGCGCAGCACGGGCTCTAGGCGCGCGAGCGTCAGTAGTTGTGGCATACAGGCTTCAGTAGTTGTGGCTCGTGGGCTCTAAAGCACAGGCTCAGTAGCTGTGGCGCACGGGCCTAGTTGCTCCGTGGCATGTGGGATCTTCCTGGACCAGGGATTGAACCCGTGTCCCCTGCATTGGCAGGCGGATTCTTAACCACTGCGCCACCAGGGAAATCCCCATATTTTTTAAAGTGGTGTTGATACTTCTTGTTGTTTGTTTGTTTGTTTGTTTAATTAAATGAAAGGTAGTCTTACCTGGATGCTCATGTCAAAAGGAGTCAACTCATCTTCATCCTGAGTTTCAAACATGGCCTCGGAAGCATCAATCAAAAAAATCAAACTATCTCTTCCTGAATATTTATAATCTCCTAGGGGGAAATAAATAGAAGGAAATGTTTGCCCTTGTTTCATATTTATCATGTTTATTATTCATATAAAACAAACAGAGGGACTTCCCTGGTGGTGCAGTGGTTAAGACTCGCACTCCCAATGCAGGGGGCTAGGGTTTGACCTCTGGTCAGGGAACTAGATCCCACATGCATGCCGCAACCAAGAGTTCACATGCCACAACTAAGGAGCTGGTGAACCGCAACTAAGGAGTCTGCCTGCTGCAACTAAGACCCGGGACAACCAAAATTAATTAATTAATTAATTAAATTTAATAAATCTTCCATCATAAACATATCAAAAAAAAAACCCCAAAACTTCTAAGAAATAGAATTAAAGTAAAATAAAATAAAACAAATAGAGAAAAGCCCATTAAGCAAAATTATAATCTGAGGAATTCCCTAAGGTGAACACCCTTAGGGAAATCCTTGGTAGGCCAGTGGTTAGGACTCCACGCTTTCACTGCCAAGGGTGCGGGTTCAATCGCTGGTCAGGGAACTAAGATCCCGCAAGCCACAAGCTGCACTGTGCAGCCAAAAAAAAAAGAAAAAAAGTGAACACCCTTAAAACCACCATGCACATCAGGCAATTGAATCTTGCCAGTCACCCCAGAAGCCCTCTCCAGGTTGCCTCCCAATTTTAACACCCACCTTCCTCCCAAGAGTAACCACCATCCTGACTTTTGGTAATCACTTCATTTTTTTCTTTATAATCATCCAAGCCAACATTCCTAAACACTGGTTTTGACTTTAAAAAAAAAAAAAAGTTTTAAAGCCTCTTATAATCTGCAGATACCCCCTCTGTCTTTTGTCTCATAAGTTTTCCACCTTCTGGATTTTGCTGACTGCATTCTTTTGGTGTAGATTAACATAGTCCTCTGTCTTTTCTACTAAGGACCTAGAGAGGCTTCATTGGATTTGGGTTTGTTTTTTTTTTTTCCTGGCATGATTACATTATAGGTGATGTTGAGTTTTTCATAAAAAGGCATATAATGTCTGGTTGTCTCCCTTTTTGACGATGCTGCTTCCTAATGCAATAAATTTAATTACCCATCTTTTCTGAAGCAATACAGCAATACGTGTCAAGAACCTTAAACAAAAATTCTACCTTGAGCCAGTGAATTCTACTTCTTAGGAATCTATCTTAAGAAAATAAAATATGGAAAAACCCTATGCAAAAATTTCCACAATGTTGTTTATTAAAGTAAGAAACTGAAAACTAAAATGTCCAACAGAAGGTAGACTGAACAAATTATAGCATATTTAAAATGATTTATAGAGGCTATATTTGCATTTACATGGAAAGATATATCTATAATACAATAAGGAAAAAAGGCAGAACACAAAACTATGTATATATGTTTAAAATTCTTTTTGAAGAAGATGTAAATTTTGAAAATGTAAATTAAAATGGAAAAAAATATATGCACTATGATTACAATCATATAAAAAATCAGATACAAACAAAAACAAACTATATATAGTTACGAAATATAAAGAATGAAAGATATATGAAGGAAATATGCAAAAAGCCAAAATGCTAGTAGTGGTTGTGTTAGGGCGGTAGATTACAGAATTCTGTTTTATTTTTTATATTTCCTATATTTCTCACTTCTAATAAATAAAAATACTTTAAAAATTTCTACCCAGGACTTAAATTAACCAGTATGTAGAGTACAGGCACCCCTTATTTCTCTTTCTTTGTCCTATGTGTTACTGTGTTGTCTGAACATATACTCCCTAACCTGCAGGCTAGGTGAGGGAATGACTCTTGTAACTGTGTTGCTAATGTATACTCTTTGGTTGCTGCAGTTATTGAAGGGTGAAAGCATTTTTACACTGAGGTCCAAGAATGAGGCAAACTACTTCCCTGGATGAGGAAGGGTCTTACTTGAGCCACCTAAGGTGACAAAGGATACCAATGTTCAGGGTCATTTATTGGAGATCAATCTACCAGTGCCCAGCAAAAGTTTAAGGCTAGGAATGTTCCATAGACTAGAGTAGGACCTGAATAAAAGAGCCTAGGGTAGCTCTGCAAAGTTCAAAGGGAGAAAAGTATTGAAGATTCTCTGGGGAGAGAAGCGTGGGCCACAAGACAGCAAAGATCACCCAGAAGAGATAGGTAGGGAAAGTCTTTCTTCCACACACACAAGGGTACATGTTAATGAAAGTCACTTACCACCTGCTTCAAGGCCCTCCTCTTGATCTTCTTCTTCCTCATCACCCTGATTTTTGTAATAAGACTCCCACCCTGACATGTTGGTTACTGCTCACAAGATGAAAGAAAGTGGAGATCAGTAACAACCAAATTTAAACCTAAAAGTTATCGACCCCTAGGCTTCTTTGAGTTCTGTCCTAAAAGCTACATGTTACTCCTGAGGAACTTGGATGCTGGATCCTGCTGCCTGGAGAGCTTGGTAATTGAGATACAAGGTAAAGGGGCATGGGGATCACTCCTGAAATAGCCTCACCTTAGCTATCCCTTAAGGACAATTCAGGGCCGGTGGCCCGGAATGACCTCTCTGACGGGTGTGCTGGGGCAGCCCGACCTGGAGGTCCAGTCCCGCCTCCGGCATCATCTGGCATATGAAAATTTATTACTATCGTGCTTTCATCATCAAAACTCATGATCTTGGTCTTTCCTTCTTGCCTTTGTATAAGGCCAAAAGAGAGACACTGGGTACTCTGACAACCTTAAAGCAGACTCCAGGAATGTCACCAACAGCATGACCTTTGCGACCAAATCCAGAAACCAGAACTTCATCATTTTCCTCAATAAAATTCTAACAACCATCATTGGGTACAAAGGCTGTGATTTTTTTGCCATTCTTGATTAGCTGAACCCTGACACACTTCCTGATGACAGAATTTGGCTGTTTGGCCCCTACTTTTTCAAGCACAATTCCCTTGGCATGAGAAGCCCTCCAAAAGGGTTGGCCTTCAGGGCTGTGCCCAAATGGGCTTTTTTGTACTGTTTATCATGCCACTTCTGGTCTCGTCGGCGGCTACGGAGCTTCCTGGCAGTACGAAGACCGCGACACTTGCCCATCCTGCCTGCGCCACGGGCCTGACTGAGCGAAAGAGCTCCGGCATCATCTGGACTTGAGAGATTCCCGGTCCAGTGTACTGCGTCCTTTAGCAGACCCACTTGTCCTCATCCCGCCCCCAAATCTCCCCCAACTCCTCAGCCAGCTATGCCCAGTGGGGTCTCAAACGCAGGCGGGCCTCCAAGGCCGGGTGCGCCTCCCCTCGGAGGAAGGAACGGGGATCAGAGGCTGTCTCCACCCCTCGGGTCCGCACACTTCTGGCTGACGCTGCCCCACGATGAGGCTACGGGGACGCGCAAGACTGAGTGGGCAAAGTAAAATGAAGCCAGCCCTGGCAGAGAGCAACAAACACAAAACTCAGCCCGCTTTCTACCTACCTTGAGCGCAATGAAAAGATCAATTTGGGCAGAAGGGGGGGCGCCGCACACGCGCTAGCTCCGGTTCCCGCTCCCAATCAACGCCCCTTACGTCATCACGCATAGCGCGCACCTTTCGCGTCCAGCTGACACGCCCACTCCCGCAAGGCGCTTCCCACACCCGTCCCGAACTAACACCACCCCGTCCGCGAAGCCCCGCCCCTCCTGGGAAACCCCGCCCCTCGCCCCCCGTCAGGACGGTACGCACATGCGCGAGAATGCGTCCCCGCCCGCGTCCCCGCCCCCGCCCCCGCCCCCGCCCCCGCCCCCGCCCAGTCTTCCGCGCGAACCCGGCCGGTCCCCGCTCTGTCACTTCACAGTAGTCGTTGCCGGTGGCGGGTGCGAGGGTGCGAGCAGCGCAGGGCGGCCTCTCCCCCGCCCCTCAGGCCGGGCCCGGGCTCGGTCTCCCCGCTCCCTCCGCTCCCCTCCTTCGTTGGGTACGGGAAGGGCCAAGCAGCTGCCGGGTGCCTGAGGGACTTAGTGGCTGCAGCCGCCACGGGTCCCGATGGAGCCGCCGAATCTCTATCCCGTGAAGCTCTACGTGTACGACCTGTCCAAGGGCCTGGCCCGGCGGCTCAGCCCCATCATGCTGGGTGAGGGGCTGGGGGCGGGCGGGAAGGAGGGCGGGAGCCGGGCCGGAGGGCGCCGAGACTGCCGGCCGAGGTGGGGAGGCCTGGGCCATGGCTCAGGGGAAGGCCCAGAGGATGGAGAAGAGCCCCAGTAGAGAAGGTGTGGGTCTGAGGTTTGGGCCCCCGAAGCCCCTCTTGGCCCTCATCACGTTTGAATCCAGGGAGAGGGGATAAAGGAGTCACGCTCTCCCCTAGACCTTCAGAGCCACTTCAGCTGGGAGGTGGAGGAAGCCGGCGCTGGGTCCCCGTGGGTTTCCTGACTCGCTTGGGGAGCCCCCTACACTCTTTCCTCGGCGCTGTGGAGGGGAGGTGAAGATGCCTGCCGCGCGGTGCCCCTCGTGGTGAAAGGGACACTGCGGAGGAGAGCCTTCCCTCCGTGCCAAAATGAAACTCTTTGTGCAGTCTCTGGGGTAGGTGGGGAGAGAAAGCTAGAGCTGCACAGGGGCCCAGCCGTTGCCCCCAGGTAGAAGTAAAGTCAGGTCTACTGGAGCCCGAACTCAAGAATTCACCAAGTTCCGCCTGACAGTGCGGTCTTCTCAACAGCTTCTAAGTTAATTGCTTTTGCCCAGGTGGTAAGAAAGCAATTCTGGAGGAGGATTGGATGCTGTTGTGTCAGTAAGGATTAGTAAGGGAAGTATTTCGGTTGTGCTCCATTAAACTACTTAACTGCCAGGAGAGAAAATCAGCCCTAGCTCAGCATAGATCAAACCTCTTTATAACCCAAATACCAAAATGTCTTGTGTAACATAGGAATTGTCAGGTTTGTGATTTCAGATGATGTTGGGCAGGAAAGGATTCTGAGAATTGAAAATTGAACAGCTTTGGCAACATCCCTTTGAATGGCTAGTATTTCCTGGCTTCTATGGAGACATTAGAGAATGTTTTAGTTCATGTCATGTCTGTGAGACAAGAGGGCAGAGATCAAGTAAGCAAGGCTGCTTTTGAGTTTCAGTGTCCTTGAGTTTCTAATGTGTCTTAGAGGGTTGAACTTAATCTCTTAACCCTGGGGCAATGAGTGATTCCTATATTTGGCTTCAGAATCACCTAGGGTGCTGTTAAAAATACAGATACCTTCATTTCCAACATATATCGTTTTTTGTTTATTTTTTAAAAATTTATTTATTTTATTTTTGGCTGTGTTGGGTCTTTGTTGCTGTGCACAGACTTTTCTCTAGTTGCGGTGAGCAGGGGCTACTCTTCGTTGCGGTGCGCAGGCTTCTCATTGTGGTGGCTTCTCTTGTTGCGGAGCACGGCATGTGGGATCTTCCCGGACCAGGGCTCGAACCCGTGTCCCCTGCAATGGCAGGCAGATTCTTAGCCAGTGTGCCACCAGGGAAGCCCCCAACATATATTGTTAAATGGGAATAGAAAAAATGAAGTTGGAACAGTTCTTTAAATATGCAGTTGTGTGTTTAAAGCAAAGGATACATGGTTGTTTAGGCAAATAATTATCTGGAAGATACATAAGAAAATTGCTAACAGTGGTAGCTTATGAAAAGAGGAACTTAGGGAATTCCCTGGCGATCCAGTGGTTAGGACTCCATGCTTCCACTGCAGGGGGCACAGGTTCGATCCCTGGTCGGGGAAACTACATGCTGCACAGTGAAAGAAAAAGAAAAGAAAAGAGGAACTTGACGCTGGGGACATACATATATTTTCTATTAAAAATAAGCAAAGTTTTTTTGGCCACGCCGCGCAGCTTGCGGGATCTTAGTTCCCCAACTAGGGATTGAACCCTCACCCTTGGCAGTGAAAGCGTGGAGTCCTAACCACTGGACCTCCAGGGAATTCCTGCAAAGTTTTATACATATGGATTCTAGAGTCTTATTACACAAGTACTTAATAAGAATCTTTTGGAGTTTTGATCCAGAAATCTGTATTGTTAATAAGCTTCTCAGGTAATTCTTATGTAGCCAATCCATTATTAGAAGCTTGGGCCTAGATCTTCAATTGTTGAAATGAATAAGGCAAATCTGAAAGCAAACTTAACAGAGTCACTGTTTGAGGAAGGTGCTAGTCACTAGTACATTACATCAGTCAAGTTCTGACTAAACTTCTTGGAATGGAGCCATTTAGTTAGCTTGGTCATAGTGAGGAGTTACTTAGGTATTTCCTAGACCCATAAATAAAAGCCTCCACCTTTACACTGGATATTTTTTTGTTCTATTATATACTAGTTATTGATTTTAGCTAAAGGGGGCCTTAGGGTCATTGGTTCATGATTCATTCAGCAGACATTGTCTACTACGTGCTAGTCCCAGTGTTAAGCTTAACTGAAAATGATGTGATAAATAAAGATGTTCTCTGTCATCATGGAGCTATTTAGTGGGGAAGACATTAAAAATAAATAAGCAAATGACGTAATTACAAATCGTGATAAGTACTAGGTTGTGCAGGAAGCCAGCTAGGTGCTGAGACAGAAAATAAGAAGAGAGACCTACTTTAAATAAGGGGGTCAGAAGTAGTGACTTTTAAGTTGGAAATTAAAGGATGAGGAAGAAGTGGTCACAAGGTGGGTGGTGAGGGAGTTATAATGTTCCAAACAGAAGGGGGATTAACCTGCCAAGGCCCTCAGGCAAAAAAGAGCCTGGCCTGGTCTAGAAGTGGCCTGGCCTTTGTGGAATTTAGTGGGTGAAGAGGAAGGTGCCATAACTGAAGGTGGAGAACTGGGACTCCCTCCCACCCCCCAAACCTTTTTTAATAGATGTGAAATCCTAGAAGACCTCAGCCAACGTCATCAGTTTGCCACATCTGATTCCAGTGGTATTTCTGAGAACATCACCTTGCCTGCAAATCTGATTCTCTCTTCTCTATCCCATTTTCTCATATTGCTTTTATGCCTTTTTCAAAACTAATGAATAAGGGGTTATCAAAGCTGGTAATCATTACTTTCTAGAGTTAAAAACTTATGGAAAATGGGCATTGCCTTACAGGTTCATCCTATCCAGACATCACTAACCTTAAAGTTGGGTATGTCCCAGTTCTGTTAGGAGCCATCTATTAATTTCCCATTCCTAAATATATTTGAACCTTTAAAAAATCAATTTGCTTCCTGATTTTTGCAATGAATTCTAGAAGCATATTAATAGCTAGATTTACTGAGTGCTTACCATGTGCCAGACCCCTTTTTTTCTGAGTATGTTCATGTGTTATATTCTTCACCACAAATTTGTGAGATAGGTCCTGTTATTATCTCCATTTTTCATTTGAGGAACCCAAGATATAGGACATTAAGAAATTTGCCCCCCAGGTCACACAGCTGGTAAGTGGCAGAGCTGGGTTATGAGTACAGGCAGTCTGACTTCCAGAGCTCATGTTCTCAGGTATTTTGCTATACCACCTTTCCTGTGTAATGTGTTCCTTTATAATTGATGTAAAGTAGGTACCTAGTTCAAGTTTATAAAGGCATCTCTGGCCAAGTGTTTCAAATTTGGATGAGGAAAATAGCTGGATTCAATGTGTATGTGCCATTCATAATCATAGTTTTATGATCATCCCTCCTAGCCTTCATTGTCCTGAACTAGTGTGACCTCATCAGCAGTGCCATCTTATTCTTTTTTTTTTTTTAAAGGGGGAACTTCATGGGTGGAGTGGCCTGGCTCTTTAGCTAGTTATAGTAGCCTCTTATTATGACAGCTCCTCATTGTAAGACCCCCATCTAGTCTATTACAGTCCTGATTAGACTAGATAAAGCCCAATGTAATTCCTTTCTCCCCTGAAACAATGTAGACTCCACAGTTTTAACCCTGTCCAGTTTTCAGTCTTCTAGAATTGCTTCCCATGCAGGTATTCCTGCTCCACAGTCTTTCACTCATAATGAAGACAGTCCTGGAATTACCCTTATCGCTCTAATTGAGCAGACAGCCTGATTGTACTTTTTTTTTCATAGTTACTATTTGCCTAAGATAATTAGCTATTACAGTTGTCCTTCAGTTTGTCCTTTTAATAATTTTAGCTGCTCGTTAAATTTCTTGACCTCTTTCTGTGCTAAAGTACATAAAGATAATGGGGGAGGTATGTTTATTTGTTTAATCGTGGTAAGGGATGCTTTCTATTTGTTGATTGTTTTCCGATCTGAAGTTTGTGTGCATGTATGTGTTCCAAGATCACATTTATTTTTCTTTACAAGCCTATCTCAGAATTGTTGTCAGGTTTAAAGACTTAGGCATATGGAATGTGTGTGTGTGTGTGTGTGTGTGTGTGTGTGTGTGTATGTATTTCTTGGCAGAATGCAATCAAATGAATATTTGAGATTTTACACTGCTCAGTTCCTTGCTTAATTCTGTAGTACAAATAGTAATGAAATAAAAGACATGGACTCTGTCCTCGAGGAGTTTTATTAGTTAAAAGTAATGTTGTGCATATGCAACATTAGATAACAGCACAAAAGAGATTATGATTAGGACTTCCCTAGTGATGCAGTGGTTAAGAATCTGCCAGCCAATGCAGGGGAGACGGGTTCAAGCCCTGGTCTGGGAAGATCCCACACGCCACGGAGCAACTGAGCCCGTGTGCCACAACTACTGAGCCTGCGCTCTAGAGCCCATGCTCTGCAACAAGAGAAGCCACCGCAATGAGAAGCCCGTGCACTGCAACAAGGAGTAGCCCCTGCTCGCCGCAGCTAGAGAAGCCCCATGTGCAGCAGCGAAGACCCAACGCAGCCAAATAAATAAATTAATTAATTAAATTTTTTTTAAAAAGTGAATTTAAAAAAAGAGAGAAATTATGATTAGATGCCAAAAAGGGGTGAGTGGTGAAACAATTATTTTAGGCCTTGAAAGATGGGACAGGCCATGGTGGGCTGGATGTGTCAGAAAGACTTAAGCAAGAACCTTGAGCTCCTGGAGGGCAGGAACTCTGACTCCCCTGTGTGTCCCCAGTGGCCTTTCAGAGCTAGTGGTCAGTAAATATTGATTATAGGAATGATTGAGACTTGAACTCAAGCTTAAAGATTAAGTAGAATTTATTTGAATCTGAGGATTTTTTTTAACGTTTTAATGCCATCTATTGTGCTTTGTTTTAGATTTTTTTTGTTCATTGTGTGCACTGTTTTACATCCGTCCAGTGAACTAATTTAGTAATCATGCAGTTTCTTTCTGGCAAAATGAAAAAAACACCAAGCCCTTCGTGATCCTTCTCCTGCTTTTCTCTCCACCCTCACCTGTCTCCACATACTGAACACACTCTACATGAGCCTTTCTCAACTGGGTTCCACAAGAGAATTAAGCACTAGGAAAAATGATCTGAGTGGCTATTTTCTCATTCTCCCAATAGATTCCTCAGGGCATAACGGCTTAATTCTCTTGCAGAACCCCAGTGGAGAAGGGCTGTTTCACACGGTAACAGGACTGAACCCGTTCCGTTCTTTTTTACCTCTAGACTTTTCAAAGGCTGTGCCCTCTGCCAGGAATACTTTCTCTCCCCATATCTTAGCCTGAATAACTTCTGCTTATCCTTGAGGTTTCAACTGAAATGTTACTTCCTACAGGAAACTTTCCCTGTCCCCCACCTCCCAAATCTTGGTCATGTGTCTCTATAATTTGCTGATAACATCCTGTAATCTCCTTTAATAGCATTTATCATTCTATTTTTAAATTGCATGTCTTCTCATCTGTGTCCGCTCCCCCAGCCCCAACTAGACTCTAAGCTCCAATGGGGGCAAGAACTCTTGAGTGTATCCCGAGTTTAGCACAGTTACTGGCATTCAGTAAATGCAAACTGAGTAAGTGACAAGATGTTGCAGACCTACCTCAAAGCATTGCTACAAGGCCTGACTAATAACAACAAGCAGTGATTAAGAGGGAACCTTCTGAGTACTGAAATAAAGAACTCACAAATTAGTTATTTTTTTTTCTTCTTTTAAGTCTTTTTTTTAATTCTTTTTTTTTTCACACACACACACTGTATTTTATTTTTACAAGAGATAAATAGACTGACACCAAGCATTGTAAATTGATGACCACAACAAAAGCAACAATGATTGCAATTACCAAACATGAAACACACTCATACTATGTCATAATATTGACATGCAGTCCAGCAATCCTCCACTGTAACAGCTCCTTTACTTTGCAGTGAAAATTGATTTGTGTAGATGAAAAAAAAAAAATTAATTACATGGGACTGAGTGAACTGATGAGGATGATTATAATTTTTGTGACCTTCTGTTTGAATTAAAAAAAAAAAATCCCACAAGGACTCACAGGCAAAGAATATACAAATCAATTTTCACAAATTAGTTATTTTTATTCTGAGAAAGAATCCTGTACTGGCTCCAAGGAATCCTAGTGCTAGAGTATTAAGTAGTTTTAAATCTACGCTTTTTTGAGGATTAAAATACCCTCTTAGTTTTTAGCAATGTTTTGTATTTTGATTTTGTGATAAACTCTCTACCTAAAGGAGGGGCAACTGCCAATAGGCATTTTTTTTAGCCTATACGCACAGAGGTCCACTTATGTTATAGAAATGTATCCTTTTACCTTTTCCCACATAGATTCGACATTTACCTAGTAGTTCCAGAGAAGAATAAGCTGATTTTTTGAGTTAACCCCTTCACATTGCTGGTAATCTGGCAAGTCAGATTAAAACACTACCAATTAAGAACACTTTGTCAGGGACTTCCCTGGTGGCGCAGTGGTTAAGAATTCGCCTGCCAATGCAGGGGACAGAGGTTCGAGCCCTGGTCCGGGAAGATCCCACATGCCGCAGAGTTGTGGCCCATGCGCCACAACTACTGAGCCTGCGCTCTAGAGCCTGCGAGCCACAACTGCTGAAGCCCACATGCCACAACTACTGAAGCCTGCATGCCTAGAGCCCGTGCTCCGCAACAAGAGAAGCCACTGCAGTGAGTAGCCCTCGTGCCGCAACGACGAGTATCTCCCGCTCTCTGCAACTAGAGAAAGCCTGCGCACAGCAACAGAGACCCAACACAGCCAGATAAATAAATAAATAAAAAGAACACTTTGTCACTGTGGGGTGAAATCTAGGAGGTGAGCTAGGGCTACTTTTGATTTATACTA
Source organism: Eubalaena glacialis (assembly GCF_028564815.1). Taxonomy (NCBI): domain Eukaryota; kingdom Metazoa; phylum Chordata; class Mammalia; order Artiodactyla; family Balaenidae; genus Eubalaena; species Eubalaena glacialis. Next base: position 7,576,161 of record NC_083726.1, read on the forward strand.
ATGAGGTAATACTGCCTGCCCCTGGAGTCCCAGCAACATCACCCACTTTATGCTTATTAATAGACATTTATTTAGCACCAGCACCAGTATAGCAGGTGCTGATCTTGAGCACAACCCATAACCAGCAGGAATGTCTATATGCACAAGCTCCATTACCTTAATTGATGAGGAGGTAGATGGAGTATTTTCTCCTTGGCTTTTATGTACTGACTTTACTCTTACAATCAGTGGACGGCTGACTAGTGTGGACCTCACTCTACATTCTTTGTTGTTCATGATGAAAAACAGGGCTAATATCCATGTCTTCCATTTGTTTTCTTTTTTGTTTGCTTTTTTTCTTTTTGGCTGCGTTGGGTCTTTGTTGCTGCACGCGGGCTTTCTCTGGTTGCGGCGAGCAGGGGCTACTCTTCGTTGCAGTGCGCGGGCTTCACATTGCAGTGGTTTCTCTTGTTGCAGAGCACGGGCTCTAGGCACGTGGGCTTCAGTAGTTGCAGCATGCAGGCTCAGTAGTTGTGGCACACGGGCTTAGTTGCTTCGCAGCATGTGGGATCTTCCCGGACCAGGGCTCGAACCCGTGTCCCCTACATTGGCAGGTGGATTCTTTTTTTTTTTTAATAAATTTATTTTTTATTTGTTTTTATTTTTGACTGTGTTGGGTCTTCATTGCTGCGCGCGGGCTTTCTCTAGTTGCATCGAGTGGGGGCTACTCTTTGTTGCAGTGCGCGGGCTTCTTATTGTGGTGGCTTTTGGTTGCAGAGCACGGGCTCTAGGTGCATGGGCTTCAGTAGTTGTGGCATGAGGCTCAATAGTTGTGGCTCACGGGCTCTAGAGTGCAGGCTCAGTAGTTGCGGCACATGGGCTTAGTTGCTCCGCGGCATGTGGGATCTTCCCAGACCAGGGCTCAAACCCGTGTCCCCTGCATTGGCAGGCAGATTCTTAACCACTGTGCCACCAGGGAAGCCCTTCCATTTGTTTTCATGTGCATACCTCATAGGCTTCAAAATCAACGCAACGGACGTGCCAGCAAGCTTAGAGACATGCAGCCATCTGACCCACCCGCTCTTCAGCTTGCTGAGGAAATCCTAGTGGGAAAACAATCTGCTTCTATAGTGTGCTAATATCCACTGAGCCTAATTCACATCCCAAAATGGCCTTGTGCCCCAATTCAATCTCAAACCCCCACCATCTACTCACCTACTGTACCTCAGTCTGGCTGAAAAAATTTTTTTAATCAATTCAGTCCCACTTTACAATGCCTGTCACCCCCAGAGGAGGCCATGACCCTCGTTCTTGTCCTCATGAGAGCAGGCCACTGGGCAGCCAACCTTACGTTTCTACCTGAGTTGCTCCAACAAGTACATGGTTATATCCTTTTTTTTTCTTGTCTTTACACTGGACAAACCATGCATCTTTATTTACCTGTTTGAAATGATGTTAATAAATATTTGTTCCACTCTATCATGTAAAGATGTTGTGAGAATAAGGATAACTATGAAGCATTTTAAATTAAGAAAGGATGTAAATCCACTCAATCCATTTTAAATGTTGTTGGCTCCAAGTGTTTGGTAGATGGATTAATAAATGAAAGAATGAATAAATAAGAGGATCTTTTTTCTATAGTTTCTATCACCATTCTATGGATGGATGAGATCTTAAGCATACCTTGATGTAGTTGAATAAGGAGGAAGTATAATGTCCAGCTTACAGATAAATTTAGTGATCAATACAGAGAATATCAAGCAGAATAAAGTAGGGTTTGTATCCCACAACTTTTGAATTGTTTTTCAGGTGTAAAATAAGTGGCAGGATGGTCTCTGAGGCCTCTCTCCAAAAACCCATTATTTTAGTAGGGCTGGGTTTGAACCGGTGCATCTGTACCTGCCACCTGTACACCTGGGTCATTGAACATGGGCATCTGAGAAGGCAGTAGCAGACCCAGGGTGCAATATGCCAGGGTTGCAAAGTCATTTGAGTAACAAGCCAGAGCAGCCAAGATTGGGGTTAAGAACTTTGGCCTTATTAGCACTGTGTGTCAACCACAACAGCTGTGCATGTAGCATCTCTGTTCCAGGTTCTTTGCTAGGCACTAGAATTGCAAAGATGCATAAGAAACTGCCCTTGTCCTTGAGACAATTATAGTCTAATGAGGGAAAAAGACATGTAAATAGGTAGTTTCTATACCAAGGTACTATGAAAGCAGCCATAACACTTTCAAATCGTGAAGCCTAAAAGAAGTTAGTTTTTGTTTGTTTGTTTGTTTTTATTTGGCCACATCGGGTCTTAGTTGCAGGATCTTGGTTGTGGCACGTGGGATCTTCTGTTGCAGCACATGGGCTTCCTTCTAGTTATGGCGCGCAGGCTCAGTAGTTGCGGCACGGGGGCTCTAGAGCCCGCAGGCTTAGTTGCCCCGTGGCATGTGGGATTTTAGTTCCCCGAACAGGGATTGAACCCAAGTCCCCTGCATTGGAAGGCGGATTCTTAACCATTGGACCACCAGGGAAGTCCCAGAAGAGTTAGTTTGTGGGGGGCATATATTATGTGCCAAGCACTGTGCTGGGACTATTTTGTGTGTCATCTCTTTTAACCTTGGAAATGTTATGAGGTAGACACTATTACTATGCTTTTTTTTTTTCCTGACAGAATAGGAAACTAAGGTTTAAACAATGCCATCCAGAAAAACTTCCTGCAATGATGGAAATGTTCTAGATCTACACTGTCCCATCTCTAACTGCTAGCCACATGTGGCTACTGAGTACTTGAAATGCAGTAGTCAACTGAGGAACTGAATTTGTTCTTTTAATTTTAATAGCCGCACGTGGTCAGTGACTACCATACTGGACAGCTCAGGCTTAGAAAAGTTCTCAACTTGTACAAGTTCATCTATATGATCTGGTCCTCGATTACCTCTGCTCATCTCCTACTTTTCTCACCCAGTCTAGCCACTCACCCAGTCTAGCCACACTGGCCTCCTTAAGGTCCCTCAGATACACCTAGCATGTCCTGCCTCTGCATGGCTCCCTCCCTTGCCTCCTTCAGGCCTTTGCTCAAATGACGCTTTCTCAAAGAGGCCCACCCTGGCCATCCCTGAAACTCCCAGTGTCCCTTACCCTGCTCTTATTTTTCTTTATCACTCATTATTGTTAACCTACTATGATTTATTATGTTTATTATTAGTATTTATTGACTGTCCTATCTCCCCACCCTGTAAATACAATGAAGGAGTTTTTTTTTCATCTCCTTTGTTTACTGATGTAAACAAGAATATTGCCTGAAGTATAATAGTCACTTCATAAGCATTAGTTCACTGACTGAACTGATTGGATTCAGACCTGGCCTCAGACTGGATTCAGTTCCACACTAGAACCTGTGTTCTTGTTCACTACACTGTACTTCTTCTCATACAAGTATAGTGTTTTTCCCAAAGTAAATGAGAGCAGGAACAGTCAAGAGAAAGCAATATCCCTTATATGTCTAGTTTCATGCATCATTGCATGTCTCCAAGGAAATGAACAACAAATTGCTGCCATTTAGACAGCAAGCTGTTTTATAAGTGGCAGTCCAGAAGAGCACATCAGCTCTATTTAAAATGCAATGTTAGGGCTTCCCTGGTGGCGCAGTGGTTAAGAATCCGCCTGCCAGGGAAGTCCCTAACGTTGCATTTTATTTATTTATTTATGGCTGCGTTGGGTCTTCGTTGCTGCACGCAGGCTTTCTCTTGTTGAGGCGAGCGGGGGTTACTCTTCGTTGCGGTGCGCGGGCTTCTCATTGCGGTGGCTTCTCTTGTCGCGGAGCACGGGCTCTAGGCGTACGGGCTTCAGTAGTTGTGGCTCACGGGCTCTAGAGTGCAGGCTCAGTAGTTGTGGTGCACGGACTTAGTTGCTCCGCAGCATGTGGGATCTTCCCGGACCAGGGCTCGAACCCATGTCCCCTGCACTGGCAGGCGGATTCTTAACCACTGCGCCACCGGGGAAGCCCCTTCTTTTATCTTTTGAAAGTCTTTACCTTTTTCCCCAAGGAGGCTATCATATGTAATATCTCCATTTATCAAACTTCTGTGTACCACACACTGTGATGCTTTATACAGATTATCATTACTGGTTACAACAACTTTGTATTGAAGGAACTGTGGCTCAAGTTGAGTAAACTTGCCCAAGATCCACCGCTAGCAAAGGGAAAAAGCTCAGCTCTGAACCTATGCCATATTCTTAACTGCCTCTGATGACACTATGCTGAGCCATCAATAGGTTGTCATGCAGGACCCATGGTTTCTTCTGTCTCTTCCAAAAAAAAGAAAATTAGGCTACTGTTATTTTAAAAGCTTTCTTACAGGGGCAAAATAGTGCAACTTATGCAAAGGGAGAAGTGTAATCATATCACCTCTCCTTCCACACAGTGCCTAGAGTTTCATCCTTTAGAAAGTCACAGGGCAAACACTGAAGCATTGAAAGTATTCAATTCAGCAATCAATAAACAGTTACCATGAAATTATTACCGAGGGTGAATGAGTGACCTTTGATAATGTTCTCATGTCTTTCACTGCCCTTCCTCTTCATCCTTAGCACTGTTGAGTCTCCCGTGGACTACTGCAAAGGCCTCCTCACTCTCGTATGCTCTCTCTACTCTCTGCCCTCCAATTCATCTTCTATTCCTATAGTTATCTCTTAGAAGATACAGTTATCATTTAAAAACATGGATCTGATCAGGGCACTCTACTGCCTAAAAACCTTCAATGCCCCACAGTGTAGGGCAGCCTTCAGTCCAGGTTTGCTCTACTTTGCTCACACCCTTGCCTGCCACTCATCCTCTTACCACCATCACTGCACCCTCTGCTCTACCCTGCAAGACCTTAGTCTTTTTCACAACTATGCATTTGCACATACTATTCCCGCTGGCGCAAATGTCCATCCCTCCCCCGTTTGTTCACAGTTGAATTGTAGCTCGTGAAGGTAATTCTTTATTATGTTTACCACTATTATGGAGCCTATCAACATTGTGTTTTAGTTATTTATGTGTGTCTCTCTCTTTCCATTTGACTTTGGGCTCCTTGAAGGCAGGACAGTAATCTGTTCATATTTGCATTTCCATACCTCACATCATTTCTGGCATGTAGAGGTGTAGAATACATGTGCATTGACTCTTCAAATGGATGGCATCTGCAGTTTGCTCTCTCATTTTCTAAAGGATTTCACCTCACATATGCTCCATGAAGAAGTGGACAATAGTTTTTCTATACTATTTTTAAGATTTTTTTTTCTTTTTTCTTTTTTTTTTTTTTTTGCTGTGGACCATTTTTAAAGTCTTTATTGAATTTGTTACAATATTGCTTCTGTTTTTTTATGTTTTGGTTTTTTGGCCACGAGGCATGTGGGATCTTAGCTCCCCAACTAGGGATTGAACCCACACCCCCTGCATTGGAAGGCGAAGTCTTAACCACTGGACCACCAGGGAAGTCCTCTATACTATCGTTTTGCTTTATCTCTGTAGATGAGACAAAGAAATTAAAAAGGCAGAGTTGAGTTGACCCTAAAGGGGAAAGAAAAGCAGACATAAAATTGGGTACCTCTATACCAGTGTTCCATCTTGCATTCTGCTTAAGGATTCTGATTATTTTTTCAGCTTATTTAACACAACATACCATGTCACAACCTAAGGACCTTATTGGAGGAGAATTGCATTCCTAGAAAGTCCCCCAGGAGGTTTATAATGGGTTACTCTGGGTTTGACTGATGTTCTGAATTTACTCTGGCTGGGGGGCCAGTTAGTCTAGTCCCAAGTGGTTAAATCTCTTCTTTTTTTCTCCACAGGGAAACAACTGGAAGGCATCTGGTAAGTTGGGTGGGACTCCTTACATTAGCTGGTTTATGAAACCAAATAGCACCCATGCATTTCAGGTTCCAATCTGTGGCTTCCAGTTTGAAACCTAGCTCTCTCAAGTCACAAATCTTCAAGTTCTAAAGCAGTGGTTCCCAGCCAGGAGTTATCAGTGTCTTGAGACTTTTGGGGTGGATGGGTGAAGGCTAGGGATACTGCTATAAACATCCTACAATGTACAGGACACCCCTTCACAATGAAGAATTTTCCAACCAGAAATGTCAGTGGTGCAGAGGTTGAGAAAGCCTGTCCTAAGGAAAGGTGGAATGATGTCATGCACACCCCTGACCAAGCTTTCTAACTATGGAAGTCACGAGTATCCCACATGTCTGTCTTAGAACACATTCTACTTTGGTCTCTCAGACCCATCCCTGTCAGACACAAGGTGGTGGCTGGGCTCAGTTCTGTTTCTGAGAAAACCTTAGGTCAACGTTCTATCTGGATCCTAGAGCCTGCTGACATATTGGTTGACCAGAATGACACTTTGCTTTGTTTGACTCAAACCAAGAAGTAATATGAGCACCTTCACCTGAAATAGTTTCACACTTATCATCTGGTCTTTCTCTCAACATGGTCCAGGTTAACTGCTCCTGTTAGTTTAAAAAGTCTGGGAACACACCTTGGTCTGCAGAGATTTATTTCAGTAATTGATTTGTTAATACTGGGGTGAATCTGTAAGGACTCCTCTCTGCTTACACGATCTACAGCGGTGGTTCTCAACAAGGGACAGTTCTGCCCCCAGGAGACCTTTGGCGATGTCTGGAGACATGTTTGTCGTCACAGCGGAGGCAGGTAATGCTAGTGCCATCTAGTGGGTGAAGGCCAGGATCTGCTGAACATTCTAGAATGCACAGGACAGTCCCCACAACGAAGGATTAGCCAGCCCCAAATGTCAGTAGTGCCAAAGTTGAGAAACTCTGGCCTATGGTATTTATCTTACCTTTGTTTGGTTAGTTTTGTAAAGATGTTGACCTTATAAGTCATATCCTTAGGCAGAAATCATTCTCATTGCAGTGTGGTGTTTGCTTTTTCTCGGACCAGTTTTAAGCTTTCTGGCTTATTCTGCCTCTTCTCTGCGTTGCAGGCACACCTCCATAGTTGTACACAAGGATGAGTTCTTCTTCGGCAGTGGCGGTATCTCCAGCTGTCCACCGGTGAGTGTCTTCCCCCACCCTGTCTGCAGTCTCGGGTTCCCATAGACCAGGAACTTTGTTCTCCTCTATAGTTCTGGCTTCTAGCCCAGTGTATACAGGCCTGTGGCATAGTTCCTCATGGTGACCTTTAGACTCAGCTCAAGAATACCCTTCCCAGATCTTCCAGCTAGCTACCCCCCTCTCTGCTCCCATGGTACTTGTGGTCCCTCTCTGTCACACTGAGCATGTTGTGGTGAAATGGGCTGTTCCTGAGTCTCCAGGGGGAGCCCTGTGTAAGCTCCTTGTAAGCTGAGACTGTCTCATTCTTCGATCACCATCACCAGCTCAGTGCCTTGTGCATGGTATGAACTTAGTCAATGTGAAGCTCAGTCAATGTGAACTATGAGGGCTCTGAGAGGTAAAGTGAATTGCCCAAAGTTACATGGCCAGTTACTGCACCAGTACTAAAACTCAGGTCTCTCTGACTCCAAAGCCCATGACCTTTTCCAGAAAATTTCTGTCGGAGCTGTCTAAGGGTCGTCACAGGAGGTACTCAAGCAAAGACCAAAAAACCATTCTTTTTTTTAAAAATTTATTTATTTGGCTGCGTTGGGTCTTCGTTGCTGCGTGCAGGCTTTCTCTAGTTGCAGCGAGCAGGGGCTACTCTTTGTTGAGGTGCGTGGACTTCTCATTGCGGTGGCTTCTCTTGTTGCGGAGCATGGACTCTAGGCACGCGGGCTTCAGTAGTTGTGGCATGTGTGCTCTAGAGCACAGGCTCCGTAGTTGTGGCGCACGGGCTTAGTTGCTCTGAGGCATGTGGGATCTTCCTGGACTGGGGCTCGAACCCGTGTCCCCTGCATTGGCAGGCGGATTCTTAACCACTGCGCCACCAGGGAAGTCCAAACCATGCTTTTCTTTTCTTTTTTTTTTTAAATTGGAAACGGGCGGAGGAGAAGGGCTTTTTTTTTTTTTTTTAAAGAATTTTATTTATTTATTTATTTATTTATTTATGGCTGTGTTGGGTCTTCGTTTCTGTGCGAGGGCTTTCTCTAGTTGCGGCAAGCGGGGGCCACTCTTCATCGCGGTGCGCGGGCCTCTCACTATCGCGGCCTCTCTTGTTGCGGAGCACAGGCTCCAGACGCACAGGCTCAGTAGTTGTGGCTCACGGGCTTAGTTGCTACGCGGCATGTGGGATCTTCCCAGACCAGGGCTCGAACCCGTGTCCCCTGCATTGGCAGGCAGATTCTCAACCACTGCGCCACCAGGGAAGCCCCAAACCATGCATTTTGATACTTATAAATGAGAAGTCATTTTTTTTATCTCTTCCTCCCACTGCCCCCCCCCACCTCCTATAACAAGTCCTTCGTTAAGCCCAAGTCTGTTCTACCTTGTAAGTGTATCTTAAACCAGTCTAATTCTCTTCATCTCGTCTCATTTTTCCAGAGCTTTCACCTTAACCCAGGCCACCCTCATTTCTAGCCTGGACCACAGCAATTCATCTACTCTTCCTTCTCAGTCAGTTCTCCGTACAGGTGGCAAAGTGATTGTTTCAGAATGAAAACCTGATCATGGCATTCCCCTGCTTAAGTCAGTACTCTGCCCGTTGCTCTTGGAATAAAAACAAGAAAGCTCAGCGTAGCCTACAAGGCCCCATCTGATCTGGTCTCGGTCTCTCTCTCTGGGTGGCCTCTTTGCAGGTTGTGCCCTTCCCCACACCCCTCTTCTCATTCCTTGAACACACCTTGGACATTTAAACCTGTCCTCTGACTTCAGTCTACCTCCCTCATCCTTCATGTGGTTATGCCTCTCCATTCTCCAGATGAACTCAATGTCACTTTCTCAGCCAAGTCTTCTCTGACCCTTCGGACTAGGAAGGTCCCCTGTCTTAAGTACTAACGGCAGTACTTTTTCCAACAAGACCCTGTCGCAGCTCGTAATTATACATGGTTTATGGGATTTTTTTGTTTGCCTTCCCTGGTAGACTGTAAGCTCCATGAGGGCAAGAATCTCATCTGTTTTGTCCAATGCCTAGCATTAAGGCCTGGCACATAGTAAGTTCTCAATACATATTTGTCATATGAGTGAATAATAGGGGGTTGAATAATGACCTTTTAGTTTCTTGCAACTCTGACTACAGTAATTATCCTGCTCACCATGTTTTCCCCAGTGCCTAGAACAACGTCAGGCACATAGTAGGTGCTCAATAGCTGCTATTGTGTGAATTTATGATCTTTTCAGGGAGCTCTGCTCTGGAGTACTCTCCCTTACTCCTCAGCCCATTCCCAGCTCTCTCCTCTTCAGTGACCCTGTTGCTTTCCCCTTGGCTGGTTTCCCCCAGGACCTTGGTCTCTCCTTGAGTCTGCTATGGCAGTCTGTTAACCCATGGCTGAGACTTTTCTGTAGGCCTTTCGGGGACCATTAACTCCCTTGCCAGGGGAACCCTATCACCTCGTTAAATTAGCCTCACAGATCAAAAAGGAACTGAATTGTGGAAATATTTGCCAGCCTGCCAGCTTCCTCACAGTTCTTCACATTCTCCCAGTGTTACAAGGGATATCAAGTGTGTCACACAAAAAAACTGGCTGCATACATTATGAATATAGGCCTGGAAAGATGGCCTGTCAAGTGTGAGCCATTTCTAGTCGTCCTGTTCTGCCCTCGTGAGTAGGCATGTTGGGGCCAAAGGGAGACTTCAGATTCCGGGTTTCTATCCTTTTATCAACTGAATGAATGGACAGTGTCAGGAGTCTGACCTGCAGGAGACTAAGCTTCCCAGGGCCCCGCCAGAAACAGGACACCTGACTTCTTAGCCATGTTGCCAGCACATGGCGATGGAAAGTCTCCAGGGAGCTCTAAGCCATTATAACCTTGACACAAATAGGAACTAACTCTTGGGCTTCCCTGTGGCTCAGTAGTTAAGAATCCGCCTGCCAATGCAGGGGACAGGGGTTCGAGCCCTGGTCTAGGAAGATCCCACATGCCGTGGAGCTACTAAGCCCATGCACCATAACTACTGCGCTTGCGCTCTAGAGCCCACAAGCCACAACTACTGAAGCCTGCGCACCTAGAGCCAGTGCTCCGCAACAAGAGAAGCCACCGCAATGAGAAGCTCGCCCATCGCAACGAAGAGTAGCCCCGGCTCATCGCAACTAGAGAAAAGCCCGAGCGCAGCAACGAAGACCCAATGCAGCCAAAAATAAATTTAAAAAGTAAATAAATTTAAAAAATAATAATAACTCTTCATCTGCCCTGGGTGCTCTGGGAGTTAAAAGTTGTTGGAACAGAGCATTTGTGGTCTTCCATGGGAAGCCACATGAAAAAATTCAGTGGAGAGAGTGATTTACTGACTTTCTTTGGGTTGGCTTTTTTAGGGAGGGACGTTGCTTGGGCCCCCAGATTCTGTGGTTGATGTGGGGAGCACGGAAGTCACAGAAGAAATCTTCCTGGAGTACCTGTCCTCCCTGGGGGAGTCTCTGTTCCGGTGAGTGGAGACAGGGGTGGTGGTTAGTTGTGTCTGTCTCCCCCACTAGATGATTGGCCCCCAGAGGGCAGCCACCAGGTCATTTCCCCCAGAACACTCAGTGCAAGGTCTGACCCGGTATTTGCTGAATAAATATGAAGGGAAAGCAGTTAATCATGACACAAAAAGAGCTCAGCATTGCCTCCAAGGCCACTGTTCCATCCCAGCATATGTACTGCTGAAACTTTTGAGGAAAGGAAGGGCTGTTTATTCCTTCTGATTAAAGTCAGCTGCTGCTATTTCAGCACATGCTGCTCTCAACAGCAGTATTTTATCCTGAAAAGCAAAAACGGGGTTTGTAGAGAGGTTGGGATAAAATACAAACTTGAGCATATTTTCTCTTAAAGAAGCTTTAGTCAATTTGAAGTGTTAAACTCTAACCCTGTAGCTCTGCTTTTGTGAATATAAAGATTCTCCTGAAACTGTGGAGGAGCCAAATGTTTTTATTTCATCCTTCCCTTAAAATGCCCAGAGTGGCAAATCAAGCACTCCTTTTGGAGTGTAAGAGAGGGGAAATCACCGTCCCCAAATTCAGCTGTGCTCACCATTCTGTTACCTGGTTTGAATGGTTTCCCATACATGGCTGCTGACTTTCATATCTGTTTCCCAAACCTTTCTCACTATGTACAGAGGTGAAGCCTACAACCTCTTTGAACACAACTGTAACACCTTCAGCAACGAAGTGGCACAGTTCCTGACCGGGCGGAAGATCCCTTCTTACATCACCGACCTTCCCTCTGAAGTTCTCTCCACGTAAGTGGCCTCTGTCTCTGTCTCTGCCTTTGAAATCCCCATTCACGGACAGGGCCTCTCCTCTGGCCCACATCTGCCCCCACTGTTCTCAGCAGAATCCTCCCAAGCTGGGTGGGGTGTCATGATGGCAGCTTCTAACATAGAAGGCCACCATTCTTTCTACTCTCGGATGCTCACCTGTGTTACCCTCACCCTCCTTGGAGTTGGACCAACTCTACCCTGACCTGAGTGCAACTGCAGAACTTAGAAACCCAGCTGACGCTGGCCCCAGTGTTTGTACAGAGTCCTGGCATCTGTCTTTCCCATTGCACATGAAGCACGCCACTCCCCAGACGTGCCCACTGCCTTTTAAGTCAGAGACGAGCCGAGAGTAGGTCAGAGAATTAGTAGGGTGACTTGTTTTGAAACTGTTGTTCGTCCTTCTTCCCCTGCACCTTGAGTTCTTTGACACCTTCAAAGACAACCTCCTACTCGCCCTCGTACCTCGTAGCGCACAGTCAGCCCTCGGTAGATGTTTTCTTCAAAAACACTGTGTAGCCCCTCCCTCCCTGGTGTGGTCCAAGCTTTGTGGGCCATCATCCGGGCACCCCAATGCCACACCCCTCCCTCCCTTTGCTGTTGATTGCGTTCAGGCAGCCTCTGTCCACTCTAGGACCAGGTCCATTTGCTGACTCTGACCCAGTTTCTCCTGAACTGGGGACCTGTTCAGCAGGGATCCTGGCAGGTTTAGCAGACTCAGCAAGGTGAGCTGTTCTTCGCGCCCAGGTAGGAGCCCCTCAGGACAAACTCACACAGGAAGGAAGGCTACTGTCTGTGTCGAGCTGGTGAGGAGAGCCCCATGTCCCAGTCCTGGCCCTGCCTTCCTGTTCCTTGGTGGGTGTGTTAAACACCACAGCATTGCTGAAGGATCTAGGTTATTAGGCCCTGAGCAAACCCGAGTAGCTGCAATGTTCTTGCTGTTATTATTTGATGGGTGGGGTTCCTGGACTTGTCGGAATTGGGGTTAGTATTTCTTCGTTTCATCAGTTTATGCTTTAGAATATTTCATTTCCTTTGAATTTGGGGATGGTTTTCAAAAATGGCAGTATCACCGAAGAAAAAGAAAGCCAGTAACTGAGATGTGTTGTGGGCAACCGGATTTAAGGTTGCAGTAATCTTGGAAAGTCTCTAAGACTACGGTATTTGTGGTCTTTTTTCCGGCTAAGCTACTCTGAGAGCGAACTGGGAGCCCTCTATACAGTGGCATTAACACCTTCTGACCTCCTGCACCTGTCATTTTTCCTGAGTATTCCCTGTACTCCCTAGAAGACCTCAGTTCCCTGAGGAGTCCAATTATGTGCCATCCTCACTTCTGACTTTTTTCTTTTTCATATCCTTTTTCTTTTACCTCAGCTTCCTCACTTAAACTTTATCTTCTTGTACCATGAGAATTAAAAATACAAGTACAGAAAGTACAGAAAGCTCTAGTTCCCAGTATGTGACCAACCTTTTCAAACCACAGCTAATCAGGAGGCAAAGGTAGTACGATGGTAGCATTTACTAAGGAGGGGACACCAGGAGTAAAACTGCAGAGCAGCTATGTAGAGATCCCCTCTATGAAAAAGGATGTATGAGGTAGGTGAGAAAATTAAATGGACTATAGCGAACTTTTTCCTGGCGTGGCAGTGCTGCTGCACGTGTGGGCAGAGCTGGGCGCGCCGGCCAGCTGTGTCAGTCTGCGTCCAAGAGCCCACTCCAGCTCCCGTGTCTGTTCTCTCTGCAGGCCCTTTGGACAGGCCCTGAGGCCCCTCCTGGACTCCATCCAGATCCAGCCTCCCGGAGGGAGCACAGTGGGCCGACCCAACGGCCAGAGCTAACAGGACTGCATGGGACCGCCCTGCCTCAACAGGGCTTTTCCTTTTTAAACAAAACAAACCCTACCAGATTTCTATTTTATAATTTTACATCGGAGCTAACAACCAGGGAACGGCTTTTTAAATTTCCCAGGGAAGGAGATCATCAGGCTGCATGTAGGACAATGCTGCTAAGAAACAGAACAAAATGCCATCCCTTCTAATAGTATTATACTAATTTATTAAGGCTGTCTTGTCTGTGAGTTCACTTTTGACGCTGCTTCCTAAGCGTCCTCCACACTGGAGAAACAGAGGGGATTTGTTTAAGCAGAAAGCAAGAGACACAGTCTAGGGGAGCCCCAGCCCAGAACCTCTTTCCAGAGAATGCCCACGCTCTACCCAGGTTGCCACCACCTGTGGGACCCAGGTGAGTTTTACATTATCCATGACCTGGAAGCGGTTACTCTCCACCATTAAATGAACCAAAGGATTTGGTGCACATGGGGCCAGTTTCAGGATGACTAACCCAACCTAAGTGAACTCTTTAGCCATGATCTCTCTCACCTTCCCTCTCCTCCCCCAAGCAAGGCCATGGGGCGGGCTCAAGATGGAGGGGGAGTAACAGCAAGTGTCAGGCCAGAGGAAACAGGATAAAGCCATTCCTCCCTCCACCTAGACTGATTGCCAGCCCTCTGACATCAATCTTGGAGAACCTGCTTTGCTGTCTACAGGCTGCATTTCCTCAGCATAGCTGACCTGTCATAGTTAATGAAGGTCTGGAGCAGCAGAGACCTTTTGTCTGCAAGTAATAATGTAGGTTATTTGCAGTCACTGTACCCACCCCACCCAGACCGATATGCAGTGTTCAGCTAGGGACCAAGGGGGAATGATTCCCTGCTCTTGGAAAATATCCCTGATGTAGAAAGAATAATGATGCAGAATCAAGGTGGCAAGAAAATTTAGAGTTATTTCTGATAGGGGTTTTTACCTTATCCTAAATGTGTTTTGAAGGCACGTGTTATTTCTGGTGTCATCCTGACTTTAAAGAAGCAAGGTTGAGGGCATGAGTGGGCATTTTCATAAAGAGCTGCTGCTAGGAGCTTATAGGCAAAGAATAATCTGAAAGTTTCTAATCTGGAGAGGCTTTCATATTCTCTTTCTTCATGTGAACCTCCTTTAACTTGGGAGAGTGAATGTGGAGAAGAACTCAGAGCTGCGTGGTACCTGAGTCCCAGCCCTGGCATCCTCGGGCCCCTCATGCCATGGCTCCTGCCACTTCTCAGACTTGAATTATGTTCTCTTTCCTGGCGTCTGGCCTGCAGCAGGTGCCTTTCCTCACCAAAAAGCTGCTGCTCACCTCTGGCCTCATCTCCTCCCATCTCTGCCATTAGCCATGGCAGTTGGCATCATCAGGGTCTCAGCTAGAGGACAAGATGTTATTCTGCCTTAGTGTTTGCCTGTGACCTGACCAGGGCACGTCCATGATGACTAGCTGTGATGTCAAGTGACATTTTGGAACTGTTAAGATTGGAAGCCAAACCAGTGAGCACTTTAATTCTTCTCAAGACCCACTGATTTGCCAGTGTGCATAGTAATAATACATTAGAGCAGAAACCATCAGGGGCTGTTATTTAATGTTGACCGACTGGCAGAAGTGGGCCGTGGAGAATGGGTTTCAGGCTGGCTTTCTCCTGGGAGGGCAGCATGTGGATCAAGGCCATTGCTCTGCTTCTCAGCTGCTGGGTTTCTCTCCTTTCTCAGCTTGCCTTGCCCAGCCCTCTCTCTCTTCCAGGCTCCTGCTCCAGACCTCCCTGCCCAGAGCACTCAGCCCTGGCCAGAGCATGATGGGCATCACAAACTCCTCTTCTCTCTCCTCCCACATCCAGGCTCCGCTGATTTCTCTCCTTCCAGTAGTCACCTCCAGACCCAGGGCTGTACCACGAAGTTAGCCTGAGTGGCTCCCCTGAGAGACTTTGAGTCACTTGGTTCATTGAAAGCCACCCTTCATGTGCAACAGCCACTTGTGCCAATGCCTGTGCCTTAGGGTTTGTGGGGGGAGAAGGAGGGATCAATAAGCCGTTTTCTCAGCTCTGCAGGAAGGCAAGCCCTCCCGCCCCCACCCTAGTCCCACCATCACTAACTGGAAACCTGGTCTCAGGCTAGGAACCCCCCCAACCCCATCCTCACATTTCTCTGTCTGTCCCAGAGCCTCAGGAGCCTGCTCACTGTGACCAGCTAGCTCCACACGGGCGTGTGCAGGCAAGCAGAACGAGAAAAGATGTGTGTGATTGTATCACACGGGTGGACACCTCTGTCGAGGTCCATTGGTTTAAAGGGACAGGGAAGGAGGAGGAGGGATGAGACTGTCACCCCCTCCCAGAAATAAAGTTTGTACCTTTGAGATTCCTTTTCGCCCTTGAAGTCAAACTAATAATTGTGTCTAGTACGGAGGTGTTTGCTGTTTTTCTTTGGTATTTTTTCTAATGCAATAAACTCATTTCTGCCTGCGGCATCTGGGTAGCGCTTGAAGGTCTGGGTGTGCATCCAACGTGGAGCAACTCCAGGCTGCTGCTTCATCTGTCTCCCTCTGAGCCTAAGTTTGCTGAGTCTGGCTATGCCGCCTTTGCTTGGTTGTACGCCTTGTGGATAAGGAGTGTCAATAGCAGAGAAGAATGTATGACTTTCACCATTGGATTATAAAGATGGGGAAAGGGCCCAGAGAGAATCCGACTTGCCCAGGGTCACCTCGTGACTGGGGGTGGGGTAAGACTCAAAAGCCTGATCTGCTGGCTCCAACTTCTGAGATCTCAGAGGACGTCTGGCCTCACCAAGAAGTGTTCACTTCCGGCTTCAGTTTGGCTGTAGGCTGGGTCTGTGGCCCCAGGGATCTCTCCCCACCTTGTTACTATCACCTCACTGAACGAGTGTTGGGGTGGGTGGACAGCTCTCTGAATGCCCCCTGGTACTACCAGGCTCATCAGCTTGGCTGCTGGTGTCTGCAGGTTCAGTCAGGCCACGTTGAGTGAGCACCTTCCACTCAAAATGGACGTGAGATGTGAGCAGTGGTCCCATTTTACAGATGGGGAAACAGGTGCAGAGAAACTAAGTTATCCATGTGGCGAGTGGCTGAGCTCTTGAATCCAGGCTGTGTTCTCACCACCACCCAGCTGAGACCTCGTCACTGAAGCACTGTATCTTTCCAACATGCTAGCTTAAAAATAAAACAAGAGATTCTGTCTTTCCAGAGGACACAGAGGGCAGGTGGCTTTGGCTGACATATTTGCTTCCCAAGAGCTGACATTTTCAGAAGCAGGAGTCCTTTAAGCACACCTGGTCTGGGGGAGTTCCGTGGTTTGTCTAGGGGTTAGGATTTGGTGTTTTCACTGCCGTGGTCCGGGTTCAATCCCTGGTCGGGGAACTGAGATCCCGCAAGCCACGTGGCACAGCCAAAACAAAATGTGCACCTGGTCTGAGATCACACAGCCTGGGCTGAAGTCCTAACTTTGCCACTTATGGGCCAGTCTGTTTACCTCCCTAATCTGTAAAATGGGGGAACTGGTACCTATTTCACAGGGTAGTTTTGAAGAGAGTAAATGGAATGCATTTTGCCCAGTGCCTGGCACAGATTAAATGATCGATGAATGTCAGGCCGAGGACGGAATCCATTCAACAGCCACTGACTGAGGACTTCTGCCAGCCAGCTCTGTGCCGAGGCCCCAGCCAATTCTCTGTGCTGAGGACGGTTTACAAGATAAGGTACTGCAGACTTGCACTGTCTGCATCGGGTGGGGGGAAAGGCAGAAAACAGATACTTTACCCTTAGACTTTGTGACTCACGACAAGTCACTCTGGGGTTCGTTCATTCAACCCCACAAACTTCCCTGGGAGCCTACCGTGTGTCAGGCGGCACTGGGCTCTTTGCTGGGGTACAGTGGTGAGCAAGACTGATAAGGCCCCTGCCCGGGCAGGGGTTAAATTCTGGGGAAGCTGGGGGAGACTTGGGGAGACATAGGGTAGACAAGTTCGGCAACCTCAGGTGGCAGTTGTGCTAGGGAAGAAATAAAACCAGGTGGCAGCATAGTGTGTGGTGGGAGTCGGGGGGGGACAGGGGGATGTTTTAGGAGGTTGGGGAAGCCTTGTGTGACGAGGTGATGTTTGATCTGAGACCTAAATGACAAAGCTCAGATGTGAGGGAAGAGCATTCCAGGCAGAGGGAGCAGCAAGTGAAAGAATGTTGGAGGGACTGAAGGGGGGGCCAGAGCAGTTGGCGCATGAGCAGAGGGGTTGGTGGGAGGTGTTGAGGCTGGAGGGGCCGGTGGGCCAAACAGTGCAGGGCCTTGTAGGTCAAAGAATGATGTGATTGATTTGCACTGTTGAGAACAGACTGGGGGTGGGGGGAGATGGGGTGGCAAGAGGGACAGCAGAAAACCAGAGAGGAGGGTAGCGCAGTTGTCAGGCAAGAGGTGAGGTGTATTGTGCATCTGCTCTGTGCCCAGAGCTGTGAAGAAGCTCTGGAAATTGGTTTGGTCCCTGCCCCCCAGGAGCTTAGAGTGCCAGGAAAAATGGAACAGCCCCTGTGAAACATGCAAAGGCAAGAGCTACGGGACTGCAGAGCCACTGTCAGCCACTCACTTGTACTACACTATTCCAGCTTCATTTGGGATGTGCTTAGATTTCTTAATTTGTTTTTTCCAAAATGAAAACTTTGGGGTTATGTGAGTATAAAGATAATATAGATTTAGAAGATGTAAGTAACCAATAAAAGTACAAAGATGAGAGAAAAAAGTCACCTAAAATTCCATCATCCTAAGATACGTTAACATTTTTGTGAACATCCTTGCAGACGTATCTGTGGATTCAAAGGCACACATGCTAGACATGCCGTGTTGTACCTGGCTTTGATCCCTTGACACGTGGTAAAGATCTGTACGGCCCCAGCAAGGTGAAGGAGAACCATGGAGGAGGGGGTGGGGGGCTGACGGGATGGACAGAGGAAGTCCTAAGGAGAAGTTATTCCAGCAAAGTTCCCCAAAGCCTGAGGGAGCTTCAGATAGGAGTAAGATGCTCATCACAGATGTGTGCTTGGAGGTGGGCCCTGCTCTGGGGTGGGATGATAGTGTAAGAGGATTCCTGCCCAGGCTGGCAGGTTGGACCATGAGACCCATGTCTCCTCACGCTCTCATGGGGACCCTGGCCTGAGAGGGCAGGCAAAGAATCTAGTAGGGGTCTGGCACATCTCTGAATGTGAGCTCTTGACCATAAAGCCTGGCTGTTTTGGAAGGGGACAGAGGTTCCAGGACTGGTCCTGGTCCACAAGTTTGCCTGGGAGCCCAGAGTCCCCTGCAGAGATCTCTGTCCTACCTTTTCCCCAGCTAGAGAGCCCAGCGAAGTCAAGCTGCAGTGAGGGAGATGGACACCAGGTGGCGCTGTGGACCCAGGCGGCCCAGCCCACCGCCAAACTCGGCATGTCTTGGGTATCCCAGGTCACCTGAGCGTGCCCTGCTCCCCATACATCTCAACTTCTCCGTGACGCCCCCTAGAGTCCAGGGGCAACAGCCAAGCTCCTTGTACTCATGGATCAAGGCTCTCCTCAAACTTGTCCCCAGACCTCTCCAACCCGCACCCCCTGCTACATATGTGGGTGCCTATCACCAGTTTCCACCTCCAGCCTTGGTTTACCTCACCTGTCCTCAGAGCAACCCCTTAGCGCTAAAGCAGCACCAGCGTTTCCTCTACAGAACCTTCCTGACCTCTCCCTAACCCAGGGTCGACCTCTCCCCACCCCCCAACCCCGTAGATGCCTCCCAGCACACTCTCCCCAGCTGGGGCTCTCCAAGGGCAGGGCCTGGCTCTGATTACCTGAGTGCCCGGCACAGAGCAGGCTTCTCCGAGTGAATCAATCCACCAGTTCAGTCCTGGTAGGGCTGACATTTCAGGGGAGGGCAGATCATAAAAACCCTGAACTTGGACACAGACCAACCTGGATGGAGCCTCTGCCTCAGAGACCTTGATCAAAGCCATCCCTTCTCTGTGCCTGTTTCTGCATCTGGTAGTTTCTGGATCAGATAGCCTCGAAAGCCCCTTCCAGGGAGACTCCCCCCCGCCGCACCCCGCCCCACCAGCCTCATCCCCCAAGTGAAGTTTGAAAGGTGAGGAGTGACTTGCCCAAGTTCTCACAGTCCTGGGGCTGAGTTCTGATCTGCAGAGGTCACTAACACCAGGTTTTGGGGGGCTGCTGCCCCTGCCCCCCAGCCCCAAGTGGGGCAGTGCCATCCCTGTCCCCACTGTCTTTGGCTAAGGGAGCCCCAAGGGGGCCTATGACAACCCAGCAACAGCCTCCACCCCTCCACAAACACCACCTTTGAGCATGCGCCCTTCAGCTTAAGTTCAATGGACTTATTTGTTGTGAAAACAATGTAAGCACTGCTGGCATTTTGAAAAATGGAGGAAAAAAAGCCTACATCCACAGTCTCTCCAACTTCCTACTGCCCCTGAACCGAGATGAAATTAAAACCAGCAACCAGCCCTGACCTGTTCTTTGCAGAGCCTCTTTAAGCACTTCTCCTTCCCTGCACCCCTCATCTTCCTGACAGCTCAGAGAGGCTGGCAGTGGTGGCCGCATTTATAAATGTGAAACAGGCTCAGAGTGGGAGGCACCTGTCCAAGGTCACCTGGCTGTGGAGGGGCAGCCCTAGGAACTGTCGGTCTGACTCTACCCCCACTATACCGAGGCTGCCCCTGGGGCTGGGACTGCCTACCCTCAGAAGGCCACACTCCAGGTAGGGAAAAAGAGGGTCAACACCTCCTATATTCATTCACTCAGCAACATGTGGACACTTGGCCTTCTACCAACAGCCAGGGTCAGGGAAAAGTGTGGGCTTTGGGGGAACAGAACTGAATGAGAATCCTGGCTCTGCTGTGACTCTGGGAGAACCACTTCACATCTCTGGTGTCAGTACCTACCTCTGGAAACTGACTATACAGTGTAAGGGTACTCACCTCAGAGGGTTCTTAACAAAAGTAAGTGAAAGGCGCAAGGGAAGAGCTACACTGCCCAAAGCAAACACAGAAGTCACTAACCTCCAAACCTCAGCCACTGTCTGGCCCAGAGGAGCCAAGAGTCTTCCTTTCTGATCAGGATTCTGCCAGGCTGGGGTCTCAGGCCCCCTGCTTTCAGGCCTGGCTTCCTTTGGTGCTCTGGAAACATCCTTCTGGCCAGACCTCCCAGCCCCAGTTCCCCAGTCCTGCTCCTCCCTCTCCCTGGGGCCTCCCTGAGCACCAGCTGCCAGGGATGAGCCTCCCTCTTAAAGGGACACACTGATGGCCATAAGGGCTACCCCACCTGGTCTTCCTGAGTCTGTGCCTCAGGGCAATTCACTTGTCCCCCTCTGAGTTTCAGAGGCCTCATCTGTGAAATGGGTTGTGGTGAAAATCCAGGGTGAGACTGTGAAAGGTACTTGTAAGGAAACTAGTTCACTACAGATCTAAGGCACTGGCGTGCTACTGTCAGGGAGCTTATCTTTGTTTGTCTTTGGAAAGGTTGATCGAACCCTAGGAGGAAAAAACCTGCCCTGCCCTGTGGGCCCCACCCTACAGCTTCCAGGTCCCAGAACCAGGGGTGGGACCCAGGTATCTGCATTTACCCAGTTCCCTAGGAATTCTTAAGCAAAGGAACAGGGATTGACTGTGAGATATCAGAGATTAATCTAGGCAGTTCCAGCCCCACCAACAGGCTCTAGACTAGGTGGACCCTGGGAGGGGTCTTGGACCCTGCCAGCACCCTGAGTCATAGAAACCAGATCTAGATGGAACAGGAGGTGCAGAAAAAAGAGTTCAGTCTTCCCTCCCATGGAGATGGTTCCATTTGCTATGTGCATCCTACAGAAAACAAGAGCTTCTTGAGGGCAGGGTTCTTGTTTTGTTCCCTACAGTGTTCCTGGGACCCAGAACACAGTGTCTGGCACAACAGTCGTTTAATGACTGAACCAAACTCTGTCACAGGGCCTGGAAAGAAAGACAGATTTTTCCTTTTGCCTCTCCAGCATGGCTCCTCAGCTGGACACAGTTATTCATCCTGTCCTTAAAATATTTTTCTTGATATTTTGTTCATCTAATTTTGATTTTTTTTAAAAATTACATTAAAATGCTATTTGTTGTAAATCAACTATACTTCAATAATTTTTTTAAAATGCTGTTTGTTTTGGTTACTGAGCTTTTTGGTGCCCTCTTAAATTTTGTGCCTGCAGAAAGTACCTCACGCAGGTGCTACGTGCAGTGCATCCCTTTTTCTGCACCAAGTGGAGACAGTAACATCTCCTAGAGATGCTGTCAGAGTGAATGAAGGTATGTGATCAAGTGTCCAGTATGGGGGCTGGCACATAGTAAGGGATCAATAAATATCAGTTATTACTATGTCAGCTAAAGAAAAACACACAACCTAAAAGCTGCGAGTTATGTTTTATTTGGGGAACTTACTGAGGACTATAGATGGGGAGACAGCCTCTCAGACAGCTCTGAGGACCTGCTCCAAAGAGGTAAGGGAGGAGCCAGGATATACAGGAGTTGTTTGCTGGAAAAAACATCAAAAGATTATTGCTAATCACAAAAAAACAGACATCTCAATTATTTTACCGCTTTTCTGTATATGGGAAGATGCAAGAGTCTGGGCTCATTGAAATTATTCCCTAGATATGCATCTTTATTATCTAGGGCCAGTCTCCAAAGTACATAATGCTTCCTGTTTTCCTCCATCCCTGAATTCCCCTCATGGCCCACCGTGGTGTGAGGCGTGGGGGCGTCTGCAGTGGCTGACGGCTTGATCTTTCTAGAACTGAAATGGCAGTCAACATTCTTCGTTTACTGGAATGGCAGGCAACAGTCACTGTCTGCAGGTGGAGATTACATCCCCATTTGTATAGATAAAGAAACTGAGGCCCAGCGAAGAAGGTGACCTGTGCAAGTCCCTATGGTTATCAGGGACCTCACTATGGTTCTCCTGACTTTGCCTCCAGTTATCTCCTCAGGGTACCGCAGCTACCAAGACAGAAAAACAAACAGGCCTATCAAAAGTATTGTGCACATCAGTGCCACTCATAGATGTGTGGAGTGTGTGTATGACCAAAACTGCCAGAGTTGATCACAGGCATCAGGGCAAAGATGGTGGATGTAGCAAAAACGCCTGCCTACCCAGGCACGCTGGCAAGCTGGAGGGCAACCCACAGGAGTACAGAGGGGAGTGGAGGTGGGCCTTTGGCTCCGGCTTCTGGAGGAAGAAATAGAGAATCTTAGAGAAGACGAAGCTGCGGCTAATGCATTTCCAAGGGGGAAAAGGACTTTGAAATTTGCCATAATACCAACATCCAGAGACAGTCTGCTACTTTTCCATTAGAAAAATGGGATTATGCTTTTTCCATGTTAAATATTCTACAACACAGATTTTCAAGGCTTCACAGCAATTCATCTTACTGATGGATCGATCATAATTAATTTAACCAATCCCCAATTTTTTTCCTTTTCTTATTTTCTAAAAGATGAGGACTTCCCTGGTGGCACAGTGGTTAAGAATCCACCTGCCAATGTAGGGGACACGGGTTCGAGCCCTCGTCCGGGAAGATCCCACATGCCGCGGAGCAACTAAGCCCGTGCAGCACAACTACTGAGCCTGCGTTCTAGAGCCCGTGGGGCACAACTACTAAGCCCGTGAGCCACAACTACTGAAGCCCGCGCGCCTAGAGCCCATGCTCCACAACAAGAGAAGCCACCGCAATGAGAAGCCCGCGCACTGCAATGAAGAGTAGCCCCTGCTTGCCACAACTAGAGAAAGCCCGCGCGCAGCAACGAAGACCCAACGCAGACAAATTAATTAATTAATTTTTTTTAAAGTTGAATTGCTGGCTCAAAGGGTCTGCACATTTTTAAGGCTGTTGACATGAAATAGCCGTTTAATTAGTAACAGAATCAAGCACATCTATACAAATTCTTCTTTGGAGAGGGCCTGCTATGTGGGCTTTTTTATATTTATTATTTCTTTTCATGTGTAAAGCAACCCTACAAAGTAGGTGGTGTTCTTCCCATTTTACAGATGGGGACACAAAGCCTCAGAGAGGTGAAGTGACTTGCCCAAAGTCACATGGTTGGTGAAGCTGGGAAGACACCTAGAACTGGCTCCAAAGTCAACGTGATGGTTAAATAGTTGTGAATAGAGAGGTGTCCAGGAAGGCTTCTTTTTTTATGAATTTATTTATTTATTTTTGGCTGCGTTGGGTCTTCCTTGCTGTGCGCGGGCTTTCTCCAGTTGGGGCGAGCGGGGGCTACTCTTCCTTGCAGTGCGCGGGCTTCTCATTGCGGTGGCTTCTCTTCTTGCAGAGCACGGGCTCTAGGCGCATGGGCTTCAGTTGTTGTGGCGCAAGGGCTCAGTATTTGTGGCGCACCGGCTTAGCTGCTCCGCAGCTTGTGGGATCTTCCTGGACCAGGGCTCTAACCCATATCCTCTGCATTGGCAGGTGGATCTTTTTTTTCTTTTTGGCAAGAGTATTCTTAATCACTGCACCACCAGGGAAGTCCCAGGAAGGTTTCTTAAAGGAAGTAAACCGTTAGCTGCGCTTTATGTGGTGGACAGAATGACAGCAGGAGGAGTAAGGGTCGGGGCAGGCCGTTTGGCAAAGTCCAGAGCCTTGAGAAAAGGCCATCAGGAGATTTCTTAAAGCTCAAGATTTGTAGGTCAAAGGCATTAGCAGGGAGGCGGTGAGTCCTAGAGCGATTGATGGCCGCTGAGACAGTTGTGGACGCTGAGTCCCGCCCTCCCCCCGGGGACTCGGCACTGCAAGCTCGAGACCCCGCCCCAGTCCGACCACTTCTTGGTCAGCAGCAATCGGACTCATCCTGCCAAGGGCCAATTCTGGCCCCGCCCCTCCCTTCCGGGTTCTATCCCTCACTTCCGGTCCCAGGCCCACGCCCCGCCTCCGTCTGGTTTGGAACAATCCGACGGAACCTGCTGGGCTCTGCTCCTCCCTATGCCACGCCCCTTCTCCGTCTGGTGCATTCAGAATTATCCTCCCGAGTCAGCTCAGGCCCCGCCCCTGCCCCGTCCGTGCCACCCCCTGCCTCCGAGATCAAGCCCTGACCACGCCCCTTCTTCGTTTGGCGAGGTTGGGCTGGCCTGCTGGTCCCGCCCCTCCCAGGCCCCGCCCCGTCTAGACTCTTCCGAAAGCCGCTCCGGCGGCCGCATCCTTCGACTCAGCTGGGCGCCGGGAGTTGCAACTATGGCGGTCACCGCTGAGGGCGCCCGCAGGAAGGAGCGCGTCCTCTGCCTGTTTGACGTGGACGGCACCCTCACGCCGGCTCGCCAGGTAGGGCCCCGAAGTTCAGAAGCTCCCGTCGGTAGTGTCACGCGCACACCCGGAGGCCGAATGTGTGGCCTGCAGCGGCGTGACCCCAGACCCCCCGGGACCGTGTGTGGTATGCGGCAACACCCGGCCCCTGACACCCCCGGGCCTTCTGCTGGGAGTGATGGGAACCCGGTTCCCCACGTCAGAGCCCGCGAGCGTCCGCGCCCACGTTCTGCCCGGGAGCGAGCGGGGTGGGTCGGCTTCTGGAGGGAGGAAGCTGCGAGCAGGGGCCTAGTCCCCTCCCCACCCCACCAGGCCTGGCTCCGGGGCGCCCCCGCCTCCCCAGCCGTGGCTCCCACCCCATTTCAGCCCTAGGACGCACCGGTAGCGCGAAGCTGGCGTCTGAACCTAGGGTTCCATACAAGGCTCAGCGCACCCAAGCGTTAGGTCCCCATCGGTGGGGGACAAGGGGGTCTCGGAGCCATCCCACCTGACCTTTGCAAGATTGAGACTGCGTTTAGTTTCTCAAACCCCTCCCCTCCTCTCCCTCCCTTCCATCCCTATCCCCCTCCTCTCCGAGGGAAGGATGGCGGGCTTCTGTACCATTTAGGCTGTTTGGGGGCTCCTTCCACCTGGAGATGGGGGCGGTGGCTAGTCTGGTCCCATGGGGATATTGTGGTACAGGGTGGGTGGGAGTGCAGTTTTCCTTCTAAAAACGTCTCACTGGGTTGTTGATACTCCAACCTCTGCTCCACACACTGTTTTTCTCCCTTTGGATCTCACTCAGGATGAACCCCCAGACCCACCCTCCCCAGCTGGGTGCATGGATAAGCAGGCTTCTTTCTTGCCCTCCAGTCTGGGTCCACCAGGACCTACTGAGGGATCTCCTAGAGCAGGGAGCCAGCAGGTCTAGGTTGCAGGGCAGAGGCTGATAGGAACCCAGGTCTTGGCCTCCCCTCCCCTATGTGAGGGCCCTGGGGGCACAGGAAGCAATCAGGCCACCTGGCCTTCCAGCAGCTCCCAGGGTCCTCAGGTCTGGGAGGAAGAAGACAGTGGAGGGAGGGTAGCAGAGTCTAGGAACAGCCCCTACACCTCCCTCTGACCCTTAGCTCCCCTAACCTCATAGCCTAAACAAGAACAGAGTGTCAATGCTGTCCACCCACCTGGATCTGTCCTTAGCACTTTTAAAAAGTTAATTTTTAATTGTACACGTATTTACGAAGACATTCTCTTGTAAAGGATGGAAACATAACAGAGGAGGGTAAAGTCCCCTCTGACTAGTCAGGATCCCGGGCCCAGCCCCATCCCCAAAGTTCTAAGGTTTTTTGTGTGCGTTTGTTTTTACTAAGTGGCATCATACTGTGTGTGCCTTTCTGCAACTTGCTTTTGACAATTAACAGCATGTCTGTTATTGGGGCTCTCTCATGTTGGAAGCACAGCCCTGCTTTATTCTGTGTAACCACAGTATAGAATTTCAGAGCAGGTGTGTGCCATGCTCCGACTGACTAGCTTATTTGCAATTTTTCACTGTTATAAACCATCCCAATGAACATCCATATACACCTGGGCAATTCTGTGTGACAGGGTATTTGCATTTAAAGTTTTAATAGATTTTGCCAAATTACTCTCCAAAGTGACTGTACCAATTTACACTCTCACCAGCAACATATGTGAGTGCCTGTTTCCCCTATGTCCACCCTAGATATTGTCAGCTTTGAATAGCTGAATGTTTGAAAACATGGATTATAACTCATGGGTTTACATTTCCTTGGTGGGGAATCTTTTCAAGTGATTAGTCACTAGTTAACTGTTTATTCATTTCCAAGCACTATCTCATTTAATCCTTAACAGTGACGTGGTTGCTACTCCACATGGTTGTTATTATGATCCCCATTTTATAGATGGGACAACTAAGGCAAAGAAAGGCAGAGCCATTTGCTCAGGTCATCCTGGTATTGAGGGACTTGTGCCAGAGTTTGAACCCAAGTGCATCTAATTTGGAGATCTGGGTTCTAAACCTTGACCTGCCTCAGATCTGGGTGGAACATGGGCTCCCAGGATTCTGAGCACTGAGTAATGTCTAAGTAGAGGTCCCAGATGTGCTGACAGAATGCTGTGCTTCCCTGCCCCCCTGCAGAAAATCCACCCTGAGGTGGCTGCCTTCCTGCAGAAGCTGCGAAGAAGGGTGCAGATCGGTGTGGTGGGCGGCTCTGACTACTCTAAGATTGCTGAGCAGCTGGGAGAGGGAGATGAAGGTAAGAGGAGCAACCAGAGCCAGTTCCACATTCGGGGTGGGGGTGGAAGGAGGGGGGAGTTCATGAGATCCCTGGAGCAATGTGCCTTCAAAGACCCAGTTCTGCTTCCGTGGGGCAAAGGAAGCAGAGTGAACAGCCAGGTGTTTCCTTCAGTGATTCAACAAACTTTTGGTGAGCACCTACTATGTGCCCGGCACTGTGCTGGGCTTTGGAGAAACAGCAGGGAACAAAGCAGACAGAATCCTGACCTTACATAGTTTATGTTCTCAGTTCTCCGTGCTGAGTCTTGATTTCCTCATCTTTAAAATGGGCCTAATCAGTAATGGCTTACCATTTGTTGAAAATGACCTTGTGTTAACTTCTTTTCATTTAATCCTCACAACCGCGCTTTAGGGTGGGTATGATTACCCCATTTAACAGAGGAGGATTCTGAAGTCACCCAGGAAGTTGTGTGGACCCAGAGCCCCTTTTCTCAGCTGAGTTCCCGGTTTCAGCTCAGTTGAGGCAAATGCCTCCAGTTCCTCAAACCAGAGACTTCCTTGACTTTTCCCTTTTCCCCTCCTCCTCGTTTATTCCATCAGCAAGTCCAAAATGTCTCCCTGTGTCCATGTCTCCATCTCCATCACCCCACCATAGTGGTCACCTCCCACCTGACCCTGCAGCAGCCTCCTGGCTGTGCTCCAGCCACTTCTTGTGGCAGTGAGAGCCGATAACTCCCCTTGCAGCCAGCCTTGATAGCACAGTGATGGAAGTTGTAAAACGAAAGGGAAGTCCCCATACAGAGGGGCTGTGAGAGCGCAGAGCAGAAATGACGTCCTCTGCCGGGAAGTCCTGGAGGGCTTCCAGAGGAGGGAGCTGGATCTTGGAGAAGAAGTGAAGGGGGAAGGCACCCCAGGCAGAAGGAGCTGCATGAGCGAAGGCCCAGAGCAAAGCACACTGGCTTGTGTGCTTGTCTGGAAAAAACCAAGCTGCAGAAGGCGAGGAGGCTGGAAAAGCAGGTTCTGGATGGAACAAGTGTGCTTTGAATGCCAGACCAAGGGGTGTGAGTTTCATCTCTCTGCTTGGCTCTGGGTACCTGGTCTCACTCTCTTTCTTCCCCCCCTGGCCTCTACATGGCCCTGAAGTCATTGAGAAGTTTGATTATGTGTTTGCTGAGAACGGGACGGTGCAGTATAAGCATGGACGACTGCTCTCCAAGCAGGTCAGTGCCCCCCTTCCCTGGGGCCTTAGGACCCTTTTCCACAGTGGAACAGTCGCTTGGTGGCTTCTGTCCTGGGTGGGGAGGAGCAGCGCTCTGCCCACCACACTCAGAGCCCTGTGTCCCTTGCCCAGACCATCCAGAACCACCTGGGGGAGGAACTCCTGCAGGACTTGATCAACTTCTGCCTCCGCTACATGGCCCTGCTCAGACTGCCCAAGAAGCGGTGAGGTCCCACCCAGCCTGTGTCCTGCCCCTCCTGGGCCTGAGCGAGGAAAGGGGCAGGTCTCTCAGATGGGCCCTGACTTGCCTGTGGGTGGCTTCTTGTGCCCCCTGATGTCCAGGTGGGGCTGGATTTGAATTCAGGGCCCTTCTCCTTCTCTCTGGCTCTCCGCCCTCCCACCCGCCCCCTCCCCACCAGTGGAACCTTCATCGAGTTCCGGAACGGCATGCTGAACATCTCGCCCATTGGCCGGAGCTGCACCCTGGAGGAGCGAATCGAGTTCTCCGAACTGGACAAGGTGCCACCAACTGTGCAACCTTAGGCTATAGGACCTCAGTCACTCAGCCTCTCTGAGCCTTTATTTTCTCATAATTGAAAAGGATTGGGGGGTGGGGGTGGGTGTTCTGATTCAACCAGTACCCTTTTGGATACCTACCATGTGCCATGGTTGTAGGCACCTCTGCGTCTTTCCAGCACTGCTGGCTTCCCTCCCTTGGTGACCAGCACCACCAGCCACCTACTTACCTGAGCAACACCTAGGGCATCATTTCCATCTGCCCACCCCCATCAAGTCCAGAAGTAATGTCTAGGGTTTCAGCCTCCAGAGTTGGTCTCAGATCCTTTCGCCTATGTGTGTGCCTCCACCCCCTGCCATAAAGCCCTGCCAGTCAGTTCTCCAGCAGTGCCATTGAGAAGCTTCTGAAGCACATCTATCTGCCCCCATCCACTCCCCGCTTACAGTCCTTCCGTGGGTCAGCTTGCCAACGGGACAATGTCCCAGCTGCCTCCCGCGATGTCCTGAGCCCTGAGGGGTCTGCCTGGCTCAGGGCTCCCTCTTCAGCCTTCTCCCTGTGCCTCTGTTCTTGGAACACACCAAGGTCCCTGTCGCCTTTGGATGTGCTACCCCTGCTGAACCTTGACTTGCATTTTGCTCATCATCCCCACCATGTACCCCCTCCCTTTCAGGGATGGAGCCAGTCCACCAAGCCTTTTCACGCTGGCCCATCTCTGTCCTTCCCGCTGACCTGCCCTTCTGCTCTCCCCCTGCTCTCTCTGCTCCGGCCATGTCCTCCTTGCTGATTCTAGAGATAGCAGACAGTTTCCTACTTCAGGGCTGTGGCTTCTCACCTCCTTCACATCCGCTCAAGTGTCGCCTTCTCAGTGTCACCTTCCCCGAGCATTACACGAAACATTGCACCCACTTGTACCTGCTGATCTTCTCCTCTGGTTTATTTCTTCCCAAGCAGGCATCACCACCCTGTAATCCACTGTATCACCTATTTTTAAATCTTGGTTATTGTCTGTCTCCCCAACTGAAGCTGTAAGCTCCTTAAGGGCTGGGGTTTCTGTGGCTGTTCACTGCTGGATCCACCGGGCCCAGCACATGCCTGACACAAGTGCTTGAGAAATACTTTCTGAATGAATGAAATAGATGATATTATACCCATGTTATGAATGAGGAAACTGAGGCTCAGAGAGAGGAAGTGGCTTGCCCAAGGTCACATAGGGAATTAGTTGCAGCCCAAAGATTTGAACTTGGGCCTACGCCTGCTGCCCTCTGATGTTTCCCTGAGGCTGGGTGGGACTTGCAATGATGTCCTAGCTCATCCCCATTCCCACCCTGTGCCCCAAGGCTTCGGGTAGGCAATGCCTGCAGGCATGGAGACTTTTCTTGTGGAGTGGTTAAGATTGACCACTGGCCGAGAACCTCCTCCCACGCACATATTGAGAGGTGGCCCTTTCTCAGGCCACCCGGGTTTCTAATCCCAGTTCCACCTCCTACTTGCCCAGTTACCTGGAAAAGTGGCTTCACTACTATGTGCCTCTGTTTTCTCATCCGTAAAGTGGGGATAATCACAGTTCCCATCTCATGAGCTGTAACGAGACAGGACACGCTGACTCTTCCCACGGCCCCCAGGGTCTTCTCTTGTCTTTTGGGTCTTGTTTTGCCCTCTTCTGATATTGGAGAGGGACGTGAACCTTCTGATCTCCTGTGTACCCTTCACCAGTGCAGATCTAATATAAATGCTTTACTGTCTTCAGCCCTGCGGACTGGGCGGAGCTGACAGGGCTGAGCCCTGCCCTGAGGTGGACACTGTGACTAGGGACTCAGACTGTCCCATCCCTTCAACCTTCCTCCTCGAGCCTCTGCTCCAAGGCCTCCTTCAGGATACCCCGCCCGTACCCCACTGGCAGGATCTGGCACTGAGTTCAGCTACAGGCCTTTGGGATTCAGGCCCTGGCTCTGCCACTGAGGCTGGGTGACCTTGAACAAGGCATAGCCCCTCTCTGAGCCTCAGTTTCCTCATCTGTAAAGTGGGGATGGGGGTGGGGCCATGATATCCACCAGGAAGACTCAGTGAGCTCACATGCATTGTGTGCCCAGCCCAGGGCCTGGCCCACAGCAGCCCTCTGGACCTCAGTCTGCTCTCCCCTTCTGCAGAAGGAGAAGATCCGGGAGAAGTTTGTGGAAGCCCTGAAAACAGAGTTTGCCGGCAAAGGACTGAGGTTCTCCCGAGGTACGTCAACCCCTTGGAGGGCCTGAAAGGTCTGGTACATGAGCCCACCCCAGGGCCTCACTCCCAAGGCCAGGCTGCACCCCCTAGCATCTTTAGAAACCCCTCCCAGCCCTCCGGGCACAGCAAGGGCAAGCTGAGCCAAAACAGGCAGGAACTCCAGCCCCCCGAGGCTTCCCCACCTAAACCCAGGCAACCCACACCTCCCACCCAGTTGCTCAGGTCAAAAACCAAAGCGTCTCCCACCACCACCTCCCCCTACAGTCCATCCCCTACAGTGGCCAGAGGGATCCTTACGGAAAAACAGACCCTGTCATACCCCTGCTTAGAGCCCTTCAGAGGCTCCTTCTCACTCCTCATGAAACCCAGGCCCCCTCCCTGCACCCCAGGGCCCGCATGCCTGTGCCGCTGCCCTTTCCCAGCTTTCTGTGTCACTGGGACACTCCACGCCCTTTCCTGCCTTGGGGATTGTATCATTCCCTGGCAACTGCCACTCTGGCTCAGGTCCAGCTCAATGTCACCTTCTTGGAGAGCTCTCCCCTGATCACACCGTCTGGGGAGCTTCCCTTTCTCGCGCCCTGCCCCCTTCATTGACTTACATGATCTGAAAGGTGGTCTGGTCACTTACCACCCATTTCTCCCACCTGGGTCGTAACTCCCGTGAGGATCCTGAGTCTGTCCATGCCCTGTGCCTGGTGCTCAGTAGGCACCCTAGGGTTGTTGAATGAATGAATGAATGAATGAACGAAGGGCCTTGCCCAAGGTCCCCGTGAGCCGCCCCTCTGCTAGCCTCGTCTCCACCCTCACTCCCACCCCCACAGGAGGCATGATCAGTTTTGACGTCTTTCCTGAGGGCTGGGACAAGCGCTACTGCCTGGACAGCCTGGACCAGGACTGCTTCGACACCATCCACTTCTTTGGGAACGAGACCAGCCCCGTAAGTGTGGCTCAGGCTCAGCCCAGGTCCCCCCCCCACCCCAAGTCACCTCCAGATCGAGGCCAGGACACAGGGTGACAGAACAGACCTCCTGGGAAACTCACAGAGAACAGCCAGTGCTCACCAGCCCCATTACACAGATTGGAAGGCTGGGGCCCAGAGCTGGCTGGACACTTGCCCGATGTCACACAGCAAGTCAGGGCAGATCTGATGAAGGAGGTGGGCCTCCTGGCGGTTCTGAGGCAGCAGGAGGAGGGGCAGCTGTGTAGGAGCCAGTGTGGGGAGGGGACCCCATGCTGGAGTGGGTGTTGGGCCCCAAACCTGGGCACCTCCTCCAGGCACCACATGCGTACATATGCCTTCACTGCCCTTCCTCTGTGTGCAGGGTGGGAACGACTTTGAGATCTACACAGACCCCCGGACTGTTGGCCACAGTGTGGTGTCCCCGCAGGACACGGTGCAGCGATGCCGTGAGATCTTTTTCCCAGAGACAGCCCATGAGGCGTGACCAGGGCCCACACCTGCCCCTTGGGACTTCCAGAGAGCTCTGCCCGGGCCTAAGAGAGCCCCTGGCCCTGGTGTTGGGGGGCGCCAGGGCCCCTTCTCTGGCCCAGGACACCTGCCTCACGTTACCTGCTGAAGGCCCACCTCAGTGGGCCCAGGGTCTGTGTGGACAGCCACCCCCAGCTGGTCAGCTCTTGGTGGGCCTGGCTCCCGTCCTGCACCCCGATGGCCCTGGCTGCAGCTGCTGCTCGTACTCCTGGACAGAACAGGTTTCTGTCTACGCGGGAAGCGTGTGCGAGTGTTGGTACGAGATAGAGCCCGCGCTGCTTCCCTGCCCTAGATGGGGCGCAGAGCAGTGGGGAAGGTGCATACTTGTGAGAACTTGATCTCACGTATACTAAACTTCGTGGAACGAGGTGTGGAGTCTGAATGGCTATTTGGCCCCAGTCACAGACGCTGTTACAGCCCCGCCTTTGCAGATGAGGAAACAGGCACAGATGGCAGGGACTTGCCCCAGGTCACACAGGGAATCTGATGCAGTCGAGGAGGGTGGGCCATTGAAGCCCCAAACAAGGGCTGTTTGGGGTGTCCTCCCCCAGCCCCTTCCCCTGGGACCCAGACAGACAGGCAGCTATGGGCCAGGTTGAGTCACAGTTGAGGGTTTATTGCCAGTGTGAGGAAGGATGGGGGAGTCCAGGTGGCTGGGGGTCTCAGGAGGTCTGACTGGACACTGTGAGGCGGCCCCAGGGCTGACGTTACCACAGCCTGCTTCCTGATTGGTGCCTAAAGCGGGGGGCTACTCCCGGTGTGTGTGAGGGGAGGGTGTCTTGGGGGCTCCCAAGAGTTAACCTTCCGCCAAGGAAGCCAGGGAGCCTTGTTCCTCAGGGGAAAGGCCTCAGGCCTTGCTAGAATAGCCCCAGCTCAACGTGGGGGTCAGGCTGGGCCATTCTGAGTTTTAGGGGGCTGGCCACCGCATCTTAGCAGCTGTGGTCTTCCAGCCTCTGTGCTGGGGACAGGGGTGAGATACACATACCTCAGCTGGTGTCTCCCCTGGGGCCTTGGGGCACCTACAGGGCTGAGGATCCTCCTAGACAGTCACTGACCCCCACATCCTTGGCATCTGTTTTACTCAGACTGGGTTTCATAAGGATCACTCCCTGGCAGGTCCTCCCTTGAACCCCATTTCTTCCCCCATCAGGTGATGTGCTCTCTGGAGGGGAGTGTGGTGGGAAGGGGGGGTGGGATGGAGGTAGAGCCCCTCCTTCCTGACCTCCCAGGCCAGGCCAACCCCCTGCCCAGGAGTGAATGCACGCAAACACATCCTGGCCCAAAAGGAAGAGGGATAGCACACATCTTATGGGATGGACAAGACAGGGACCACACCTCAGCCACTGGCCTGTTGGTGGCCAGTGGGAGCCACTATCCCATGACTTTGGGAAGAGGGTCCAGCAAGGGGGGCTTCAGGGCTGGTGGTCTCCCAGGCTGAGAGCTATTCTTGTGGCTGGCACGCCTGAGGGGATGTGTGTTCGTTCATCGCTGGGTCCTCAACGGCCATGATGGCTGGGCACGGGCAGAGCATCAGTGGGGTTTGTGAGTCAGGGCAAAGGGGATGGCTCCATCCAAGCCAGGGGAGCCGTGCCCCCACCCCTCTGCAGACCTTTGCCTCCCCAGGGGGGAAGGGAGGCAGCAAGGCTCAGCGAGGCCCAGGGAAGTGGACACAGCCTCAGTTTGGGGTTCCCAGAGCCACTGCCAGGCTGAGGAGGAGGGGCTGGCCAGCAAAACAGGAGCCCCCAAAACTGCCTTCTGCCCCCAGGCCCCTCTTTCCTGCCTCAAGTGTGCAGAGAGAGAGCAGGAAGGAGGGAAGGCTGGGCCTTGACCGTGGGGGGCGCGAGGGGGTGGCCTTTCTGCCCCCAGGTTTCACCCTCTTCCCCGGCAAGAGGCCGGGAGGCTCCCCCAAAGCACTCAGTGGCCTGGCTTCTGAGGGGAGGGATCCAGGTCACAGTGGGAGACCCCAGCCCGGGGGGAGGGGGGTGTGTGTGTGTAGCACAAGCAGAGTCTGGCCCCCGGGCCCAGGCCCGGAGCAGAGGCGAGGGGAGCCCGCTGGTACGGGGGGCGGGGCCCACTGCTGCCCCGGCTCCCATCCCAGGCCTGACGCAGGCCCTCAGAGGCTCAGTGGACACGCAGATGGGTGTTAGGAGGGCAAGAGGGTCCTGTGCGTATGTGGCAGGGAGGGGAGGAAGGCGAGAGAGTGAAAAGCAGGGAAGGCAGGTCTGGTGGCCTCCCACTCGGTCCAACTCACACAACAGTCACAGGGTGGATGGAGGCACACACTCACGTCCACAAGCACAGACAGACAGACGTGTACACCGAGGCCGCCCGGGGGACTGGCTCAGCCAGTGCCGTGGGGCGTGGAGCTGGCTGCTGCCCATCTACCCTGTGTGGCTCCCCCCGCCACCGCCTGGCGGCTAGCACGGGGGCCAGCCAGCCTAGGAGCCCACGACCTGGCCGGACCATGTCTCGTGGGGAGTGTGTGGAGCCAGCTGGGTGAGCACCACCTCCACGGCTTGGAACTTCTGGTTCTTGGGCGGGATAGGGCACATCTTGTAGGTCACCTCGTCGCCTTCCACTGGCACGTACTCCCCCTCGATGCTGGTGGGGGGGAGGGGGTGTCAGCCCAGGAGCAGGCCCCCTCCCTGGATGCCCCCTGAGGTCTGGCCTGAGCCAGCCTCCCTTCTCAGAGCCTCAGTTCTCTAATCTGTAAAATGGGAATCATAAACAGCCCCTCGCCACGCTACAAAGTGAGATGCAAAAGGGCTCAGGGAGGTTCCCAAGGCTTAGGGCTCAGTGACTCCACAGGTCACGCCTGGCATTAGGGCTGGGGGCCAGGCCTAGACCACCTCCTACCTCCTAGCTTCCCTCCAGGCTGAAAGACCCAGCCCTCTCAGCTCCCGTGATGTGGGAACAGGATCCCAGGACTCAGGCAGTGGTTCCCAGGGCTTCTGGGGTCTGAGTGCCCCCTCTCCATCTGGCCCCAGCCCTCCTCCACCCATGCCCCTGGAGGCCCTATGAGAGGAGAAAGGTGCCAGGAACACAGACTTCAGCCAGTGAGAGGAGAGGCCTAGGGAGCGTTCTGGAGGCACTGCTAGGAAACTGCAGCAGGGGCCCAGCCAACAACGGGGAACGGGGAGGGACTCACTCAGACACATGCACGAAGATGTCCTCTGACCCGTTCTCCGGGGTGATGAAGCCGTGGCCCTGTGAGCGTGAGAACTGCTTACAGACGCCCTTGAACACGGGGCCAGCCGAGGCACGGGCTGTCCTGAAGATAGGGTAGGGGTATTGGAACTGTGGGCTGGGGACCCCCTCCCTGGACCCCCACAGCTCTCCCGGGCCCCATCTGCAGGGCCTGCCTCAGCGCTGTGGAGAACCCTCCCCAGGCCAGAAACCACCCATAGAGACTAGTTCAGTCCTCTCATCATCCCATTGGACAATAAGGAGACTGAGGCCCAGAGAGGGGAACTGGCTCTCCCAGGGTGCACAGCAAGTGGGTCTCCTGACTCCCAGCCAGTGCCCCTCTCTCTGTACAAGACCCTCCCCTCCTGAGGTTACATGGATTCCTGTTGTAAGATTTTGAAGTGAAGAATGTACAGCCTAGGCTTGAATAACTCC
This sequence comes from Eubalaena glacialis, assembly GCF_028564815.1. Lineage (NCBI taxonomy): Eukaryota > Metazoa > Chordata > Mammalia > Artiodactyla > Balaenidae > Eubalaena > Eubalaena glacialis. The sequence continues at coordinate 7,611,899 of NC_083726.1, forward strand.
CAGAACGAGGAGCTCACTATCTCCTGAAGCAGCAGTATCCATCCTGTTCACTTATTTGTCATTCATCCATTCATTCATCATTTATTAAGCATCTGCTCTGTGCCTGGTCTTGGGTTGGACATGGGACAATCAGCACTTGCCATCAAAAACCGCTCCTTTGACCAAACCAAGTCAGCCTCCCTGTGGCTCCCACAAAACCCTTCCCCAATTTGACTCCACCCCGTGACCTACCCCAAAGACCCAGAGCTGGTCTCTGTCCAGCCTGCCCGCCTCTCTCCAAAGGTCCACCCCATGCCTCTGCTTTTGCCCAGGCTGTTTCATCCACCGGGAGCACCCAGCTTCCTTCTTCACCTGATACATCTTCCAAACCCAGCTAGGACATCTTCCCTGATGCCCAACATTGGGTCCTCACGCCCAACCTGGCCAGGTGTAGTGAATGGTGGACAAATTCCCTCTGGATTGTAAGCACCTTGCAGGCTGAGACTTTGCCTTATTCATCACTGGATCCCCTGGTTGGGAGCTCAAATACAGCTTTGTGGAATGAATGAATGCTAGCAGTTACTGGAAGGTCCTTAACACAGCTGCCCTGTCCTCGGGTGAGGACAACAGGGGATGGAGGAGGATGGGAGCTGGGCAGCCCCGACTGGAGCCCTGTCCTGGGGAAGGACCACCAGAGCCTGGGCGAGGGGCAGGTACTCACGCTGAATACGTCCTGGTCCGTTTGGTGGGCAGGGGACTGGGCAGGTCCCGAGATGAGACACAGCCTCGCTCCCAGACCCTGCTGCCCTCCCGGTGGAATGGGAAGGTGGGCCAGACAGGGGACTTGGGGGAGTGGAGCGGGGGCACGACCGGGGGTGGCGTGGGCTCCGAAGTCATGGCGGAGCCAGGGGGAGAGCCTGGTGGGCTCCCAGGAGCAGGGGCCGGTGAAGGGCTTGGGCGTCCTTGCGGGCAGGGCCCGGCCTGGCCCTGCTCGGCGGCCTCACCAGCCACAGGCTCCGTCTGGAAGGGGGAGAGAGAGGTACAGGTGAGTGTGGTCCAGGGTGGGCAGCTTCTGGACACAAGTCTGGAGGGCTGGGCCTGCCTGCCACTCCTGACAGAGTGAGTTCAGGCCACTCACAGCCCCTGCCTGACTCAGTGTCCTCCCCAGAAAGACAAAATGGTCATAGAACCTTGCTGTGGGCTTAATTGTGTTCCCCTAAAATTCACATGTTGAAATCCTAACCCCTCCAATGTGATAGTATTTGGAGATGGGGCATTTGGGAGGTAACTAGATTTAGATGAGGTCGGGAGGGTGGGGCCCCCATGATGGGATTAGTGTCCTTAGAAGAACAGACACCCCCCCCACCCAGAGCTTGCCTCCTTTCTCCCTGCCTTGTGAGGACACAGCCAGAAGAGGGTGGTCTACAAGTTAGGACGAGAGCTCTCCCCAGACAGAGCCAGACCATGCTGGCACACTGATCTCGGACTTCTAGTCTCCAGAGCTGTAAGAAGTAAATGTCTTGTTTAAGCCCCCAGTCTGGGGGGTCTTTTGTTAATGGTGATCCAAGCTGACCGAGACTAACCAAAAGTCCTTCCAGCTTGAAGTTCAATTCTTTAACTTGGAGCCCTAAGAGGTGGGATGGGTAAAGTGACCATTGATCCGGGACACAGTGTGGCACAACTGTTAGCAGTTTCAAATCCACAGACCTGGATCTGAATCTCAGCTTTGTCACCTGTAACTTGGTGACCTCAAGCAAGCCACTCAACAGTTCCAACATGGCAGGTGGGAATGTGGGCGAATGTGGACCCAAAAGGTCTGGGTTTGAATCCTGGCTCCTCTACCTACCAGCTGTGCAGCCTTGGTCAACACTCATAACCTTTGACTTGGTTTCCTGCTCTGTAAAATGGGGATAATGTTGGTTCTTATTTCACAGAGAGGTTGCTGTGAGGATTAAATGACTTTCTACATGCTTAGAACAGGACCAGGGCATGGTGAGCTCTTAGGAATGTTGGAGATTTTTCCTTAGCCCCAGGTTCCCCCTCTCTAAAATGAGGTTGAGAATGCTTACCATGCAAGGCTGCTGAGGTTTTTGTTTTTTGGTCACACCACACAGCTTGTGGGATCTTAGTTCCCGGACCAGGGATTGAACCCAGGTCCACAGTAGTGAAAACCCGTGTCCTAATCACTGGACCACCAGGGAATTCCCCTGGTTGCTGAGGATTCAATGATTTAGTGTGTGTGACGGCATCTGGCATCTTATAGGTACCCAATAAATTGCTATTATCAGTGCTAATCAATAGAAGTTCCCCTGTCAACAGCTCAGTGCCTGGATGACCTTAAAAAAATTCATCCTGTATTTTTCTCTGCAGAGGAAGAGAATGTAGTTCCCCCACCCATGCACTCACCCCCCCTCCCCCTCCCCAGGGGTTGGAAAGTCTTGGGCTCCAAGAGACGCTAGCTGTGGATTGAGCCTGGGGCGGGCGGCCTGCCAGAGTGGGGCCAGGCAGGACGCCTGGACCAGGAGAGCTCCAGCTCCGCTGCGTGTTAGCCGTGGACTTGGGTAGCACTTCCACTGGCCTCAGCTTCCTCATCTGTATAATGGAGCTGATAAGCCCTGCCTCACAGGCTAAGGTGAGGCTTGGCTAAGGGCGGGGGGATACAAAGAAGTGCCCATTGTCCATGGTCATATGAGAGTGAAGGTGACAAGTTCTCCACCTCCTCACCCCCATTCCTTCACTCCCCCCCCCACTTCACCCAAAGGCCTTGGGGCCAGAGGTGAATCCCTGAACTAAGTCTCTTTCTGGCCTCCATCTCTGCCCTGCCCCGCCCCCCAGGGAAGAGTTTAGGACTCCAGAGCCCTGCATGGACTAGAAGAGCCGAGGGGTCACCCCATTCAACCCCCGTCATTGGAGCAGGTCTCCTGGCCACTGTTCAAGGTCACATAGCAAGTGGGACTTTTCTGGGTCAAGGTGATGAGCTGGCTCTGCCATCCCTGGGGGCAGAGATGCAGCCTCCCTCCTCCCCAGCAAGCCCCCCACACATCCCCTCCAGCCAGGAGAACTGCCGGGGGTGGGGTGAGAATTGCCCCTCACAGCCCCTCATGCTGACGTGCAGTTTTTCTCTCTGAGCCCACTTGAGGAGGCAGGGATGGGCCAGGTTTAGCATTTTTATCCCTATTTTATTTTATTTATTCATTTATTTATTTATTTATTGGCTGCGCCGCCCCGCGGCTTGTGGGATCTTAGTTCCCCAAACAGGGATCGAACCCGGGCCCTCGGCAGTGAAAGCGCGGAGTCCTAACCACTGGACTGCCAGGGAATTCCCATGTCCCCATTTTAGAAAGAAGAAAACGGAAGCAGTCACAGAAAAGCTTGCACATGAATGTCCATGGCAGCATTGTTCATAAAAGCCTCAAAGTGGAAACCACCCAAGGGTCCAACAACAGATAAATGGATAAACAAAATGTGGTTAACCATAAAGTAGAGTATTATTCAGCCATAAGAAGAAATGAAGTACTGATACATGTTACATTACAGCTGAACCTTGAAACCGTGAACCTTGAAATCATGATGCTAAGTGGAAGAAGCCAGTCACAAAAGACCATGTATTACATGATTCCATGCACGTGAAACGTCCAGAATAGGCAGACCCATAGAGACAGGAAGTAGATTAGTGGTTCCAGGTTTTGGGGAGGGGGAAGGAGAATGAGTAGTGACTGCTAATGGGTACAGGGTTTCTTTTGGGGTGATGAAAATGTCCTAAAATTGACTACAATGATGTTGCACAACTCTGTAAATATACTAAAAGCCGTTGACTTGTCCATCTTAAGCGGATGAATTATATGGTGTGGGAATGATATCCAATAAAGCTGTTACCAAAAAGGAAGACAGGCAACAAAGCTACCCAAGATGACACAGCCAGGAAAGCAGGAGATGACGGACCCTGCATCACAGCCCTGGGTGCCTGCTTCCCTAACTGGGTGAGGGTGGCCGGTGGCAGGGAGAGAAGCTCGGCCTCCCTTTCTCCAGGAAGCAGGGTGGCGTGGCCTACCCACTGCACAGTTTTCCCAGGCCTGGTATTGTGCTTGGCGGTGACAGCCTGTGCTGGGAGGTCATGGCGGGTGGAGGGGAGGGAAGGAGGTGGGGGAGGGGCAGAGGCAGCCCACAGTGGTTACCAGGGAGATGCAGCTGAGCTGGGCCCTGCTCTGGCCAGCCAGGCCTCCAGACCCAAGACTGAGTGAGCGTGGCTCCCAGGTCTCATGCAAAGCGGGCAGTGGGGAAGGGGAAAGAGGCACTGATTTTCCAGGGTTAGGGTTGAGGGCAGCCCCCCTCCTTCCCTTCCCCCAAATGGGCCAGGCAGCAGAGGGGGAGGAGAAGGGGATGGAATAACAGCAGTAATAGACATTCATCCCCTCTAGCTCCCAGCCCACAACCCCACCTATCCAGAGGGGCTCCCAGGGAGAAGGCGGGGAGTTGACCTTCAGGCAGGAGTTGGGGCTGGAGGGGCAGACGAAGTAGCCCCCACAAGTGCCAAGAGCGCTGCTCTGTGATCTCCCCTCTCTCCTTCCTCTTCTGGAAAATGGGGATTACAAGAATCCCTCCTCCGAGAGCTTCAGTGAGGATGACATGGGATGGAATGGGAGAAGCGCTGGGTAGGTGCTGGGTGAGAGGTTGCTCCTTCCGGACAGGGTGGCTAAGTTGGGCATGGAGGGGAGAGGGAGTGGGCGGAAGGAGAGACCCGCCAGCCAAAGACACCCTTTATGCCCATCTTCCCTGTTTCCCCAAGGACTCACCCACACACTAGGTCCCTGCACTGCCCCTCATAGCTTCTCCTTTCATTTAGTTCCTGCAATAGTCCTTTAAGGCTGTTGCTATTATGACCCCATTTTGCAGATGAGGAAACTGAGGCTCAGAGAGGCTGTCACTCACTCAAGGCCACACAGCAATTAATGTCTGAGCCAGGACTTGAACCAGGGGAATCTGACTCTGGAGCCTTGGAGTGGGAAGTCAAGAGTCCTGGGTTCAGCCCCTGCATTGCTACTGACTTGCTGTGTGACCTTGGACAGAGTCTTACCCTCTCTGGTCCCTGCCAGAGCCCTGGACTTGAAGGAACTGCACAGTGCAGGGCAGCGTGGGAGACCAGGGAGAACGGAACAAGGGGGTGCAGGGCAAGCCTCCAGTTCAGACCCTTTCTCCAGAATATTGCCACAGAAGGGGGCAAGTGAAGACAGGGCTTTTATTGTCTGAATGCTATACACAGTGTTTACAAAAAGTCTTTACAGGACTTCCCTGGTGGCGCAGTGGTTAAGAATCAGCCTGCCAACGCAGGGGACACGGGTTCGAGCCCTGGTCTGGGAAGATCCCACATGCTGTGGAGCAACTAAGCCTGTGGACTACAACTACTGAGCCTGCGCTCTAGAGCCCGCGAGCCACAACTACTGAGACTGCGTGCTGTAACTACTGAAGCCCATGCGCCTAGAGCCTATGCTCTGCAACAAGAGAAGCCACCGCAATGAGAAGCCCATGCACAGCAACGAAGACCCAACAGATCCAAAAATAAATAAAAGTCTTTACAGAAATTATTTTCCATTTTTAAATTTCCCAGTTGCCCTCAAAGGTTGAAATTACAATTGTTTCCATTTTACAAATGAGGAAGCTGAAGCTCAGAGAGGTTAAGTGACTTGCCCAAAGTCACACAGCAGGTAAGTGACAGAGGCCAGATTTGTCTGAAAGCAAATGGTGCTTTTCCTGCGAGGATAAATTCTGTTCCTGGTTCAGCCAAGACAAGGCTGAAGTTTTCCCAAAAGAACTTTCCCTGAGAAAGGGGAAATAAACTCCAAAAGCAGAGAAATAGATGTGTCCGTAGAACATGTGTTTCAATTCAAACAGAGCTAAACCCTAGCTCCCGAGGAATTCAGTGTGCCCATCTGGGGGCATCTCTGGCCTGGAATAATGCCCTTCAGAACTAGCAGTTGGAGGGCAAGAGGACAGCTCAGGACCCAGAGGGCCCAGGATTGAATCCTGGCTCTACAGTGTCCTAGCTGAGTGACCCTCCCTCTCTGAGCCTCAGTTTCCCCATCTGTCCAATAGGGCAAATCGTAGCACCCTGTCCAGGTTATGAGAGGAGCTGAGGAGCTGTGTCAATGGTCCACCTGTGAGTGTTTTGGTTCTGACCCTGCCAGCCAAGATCTTCTTCATTTCCCTGCAAGAAGATCAAACCCCAGCAATTCCACAGACAAAAGGGCCAGGGGAGCTGAAAACAAAACATCAGGGCTGTTCGGAGATAACCCTAGGCAAGGTCGTGATACAGCTTCACGGGGCTGTGCATGGTGACTCAGCCCTGACAGCAGGTGGCCATCAACCTGGTGTTGGGGCTCCTCCAGTTATCAGCTCCCCCAAAAAGAACAGGGCAGGAGACGGCCCTCAGAGTCCTCTGTTGACCAAGCGAATCCCTCTCCTTCTGGGCAGATGAGGGAAAGCAAGCTGGCTCAACCACCCAGGGCTGTGTGACCTGGGGCAAGCACCTGCCCTTCTCTGGGCCTGTTTTCTCCTCAGCTACATGAATCATCATTGGTCCAGGTGACTCATGAGGGTCACTCCAACTCTCCTCTGAGGTTGTCAGAAGCACACATGTCACTGAATATGATTGCCAGGCTCTGGGACAACAAACAGGAGAGGAGACAGCCCTGCCCTTAGAGGGCCCCAGTCCACTGAGGGTAGCAAATACACAAGTAAGAACACAGGATGGTTAGTCCTGATACGACAAGATCACAGCCACGGGGACTTCCCTGGTGGCGCAGTGGTTAAGAATCCGCCTGCCAATGCAGGGGACGTGGATTTGATCCCTGGTCCGGGAAGATCCCACATGCCGCGGAGCAACTGAGCCCGTGCTCCACAACTACTGAGCCTGTGCTCTAGAGCCCGCGAGCCACAACTACTGAAGCCCACGCGCCTAGAGCCTGTGCTCCGCAACAAGAGAAGCCACCGCAATGAGAAGCCTGTGCACTGCAACAAAGAGTAGCCCCTGCTAGCCTCAACTAGAGAAAGCCCGCGCACAGCCATGAAGACCCAACACAGCCAAAAATAAATAAATAATAAATTTATAAATTTATTTAAAAAAACAAAACAAAACAAAATTCAAGTAGTGAGTTTAAAAAAGAAAAAGATCACAGCCACCATCGATTGATTATTAACCGTGTGCCAAGTGGTATGCCAAACCCTTTGCCCTGTTTCCTCATTTATTCCTCACAACAAACCTACATGATAATTCCTGTTATTAACCCTGTTCTTCAGGGGAGTAAGCTGAGGCCCAGAGAGGTGAAGAGTCTTGCTGGGGTCACGCAGCCGGTGGGGCAGCACTTCTGCACCCTGGAGATGTTTTGGGGGGCGGTGCAGAAAGGCCTCGGGTGGGAGGTGGGGAGGGAGGAGCAGCAGGTCCCTGAAAGCTCCTGCCTCCCCTGGAGAAGGAAGAGCAGGGCTTGGGGTTCTATTTCTGGCTTTGTGCTGACTCAGACCATGACCTTGGGTGAGTCACTTGTCAACTACAGCAAGTTTAAAAGCAACTCCCTCAATAAAAAGATCCCAGCCCAAGGCCCCATTGTGGAGGAACAGAGAGGGGGAGGAATGGGTATGGTGGCTTAGAAAGGGGAAGGACAGGGAACACAGGGTGATGGTGGAAGGGCTTTCTGAACTTTGAGGTCTTGTCTGTGATGGGCCAGAGGAGGGTGAGGAAACAGCCTCAGAACCACCAGAGAGAAGCTGGCACTTCCCCGGCCCCTCCTCCTCTCCCAGCCTCCCAGACACTCCTTAAAATACATCAGTGCCAAAGCTGCTCTAGCAGCTGGAGGTGACCTAATTAAACCTGGTTCTTTCCCTCTCCCACAGCGTGTTGTGTGTGTGTGTGTGTGTGTGTGTGTGTGTGTGTGTGTGTGTGTGTGTGTGTGTGTATTGGCGGGGGCGGGGGCACTGCCCCAGCCAATACTTGAGCTTAATTGAGACCCTTTAACTCTCCTCCTTGTCATGTCCCCAAGCTGCCCTGGGGGGCTGCTATGATTAAGCCCTTTGGGCTTCCTGGGCAATAGTGGTGGTAGAGATGCCAGGAGGGGCACCACGAGATCCATGCTCACATCCCAGCTCCACCGGGCTGTGTGACCCTGGGGAAGTTGCTTTCCCATCCTGAGTCCCCCTAGGAAGAGGTATGGACTGGTCTAAGTCACATTTAGACTGGCCGAGCTTGCATTCAAATCAATATAACCCCAAAGCCATGAGCTTTCCAGCATGCCATGCCACTCATCCTGGTGACCATCATTTCACTGGCTTTGGGGCAGGGGAAGAGCTCCCCGCTCCCATTGCTTTTTGCCTCCCATCTTAATGCTCTGCATGGACAAAGGTCTGAATTGCCCCAAGCCCTCTTCCCACCAGGCTCTGGGTCCTGGTTTTGCTGGTCGTTACCACGGGATGTGACCAGCTCAGCTAAGCCCTGAGCTCCCTCTGCTGGTGCCACTCTAGACCAGCCTGCAGGTGTCCCCTCCCCACCACCCAGCTGTGTGGGACCCCCCAGTCCCCCCTGGGGAGGCCCCCTCCATGGCCAGTGGACTTCTGTGAACATTGCCCATCCATCTCTCTCCAGGCCTGGGAGAAACCTCTGTGGCCAAGATTGTCCCCTGACCTCTCCCAGGCCCCTGTGGGCCAGTTCCTGCTTACACCTGTCTTTGTTTTTTTGGAGGAGGGTCAGACAGATCCAGAGGGGCGGGGCAGATACGGGGAAAAAGATGTTTTTGGAAAAGACTTAAAAGAAATGGTGGGGGGAGGTGGGGTAGGAGGCTGGGAGGAGGAAATATCCAGAATTTGGAGGACCCAGAGGCCTCCGGGATGGAGTCAGTTTTGGGGAACTGGCTCCCCATCCCCCAGGGGGCTGGAGACAGCCCCTTCCCAGGGAGAGGTCTCCACTGGAGCACATCCAGGCGGGCACGATGCCAGGCTCTCAGAGAGGTTGCCCACCCTCCACCCGGGCACACTTCCTCTTCCCCTCCCCCAGCCCCAGCGGATGCAGCAGTTCACACTCTGTATTTATTATTGTTCTCGCTCCGCGTCTCCCTCCCTTCTGCCTGGGAAGAGTCTGCAGGCTGGCAGATTGGCAGGAACCTGCTGTCTCCCTTCTGGGTGCCAGCATCACCCCTTATCTCCACCTGGACTCCTTGTGCCAGGGTCAAGCCACTGAGGGACTTGGCACTAACCAAGGCTGCCTGAGTCCCTGAATCCCACGGCAGGGGACCCAGCAGCCCCTGGCTTATCACCCTTGCCCTCCAGGGGCTGCGTCCTGGCAAGGGTGGAGGTTAGAGCCAGACCAGTGGGCAAGGGAGAGGAGTGGCCTTAGGAGAGGCAAGAGTTCCTGGTGGGGTTGGCTCTGAGGCAAAGGGGAAGATAATAACATGGAGCCACCTCTCCAAGCCAATTAACACAATTATCCCCCATCACATCGGGGAAGAAATAGAGTCAGGATGAGACAGCTGCTCCAGGTCCAACTGTCTGCCTGCCCCAGACGGTCCCTCCCGACCCCCAGCCCCAGATTCCAAGGGGAAAGACCTGTTTTGCTCCCTGCTGCCCTCTCTTTTCAGTGTCTGGTAGGAGCACAATGATTTCTCCAGTCATTTCTCTCCCCCTGGTTCCCAGACAGGAGGCTGCGGCTTGGCAGGTGTCTGCTGCTCTCTGCTTCTTGAGCCAGACACAAGTCCCAGACACACACACACACACACACACACACACACACACACACCCTCTCACAGGGAGCCACACAGCCTCAGCTTCCCCTGGGGGCCAGGGAGAGGGAGGGCAGGAGGCGGGATGGCCCGGTGGGCTCATGTGCTCAGCCGCCTGCCCCTCTTCTGTAAACTGAACGGGGCTGAACCAGCCCCAGGGGAGGTGCCCACCTTCCCAGAGCCCCCAAGTCGCGCCTCCCTCCTTCGCCCCTGCCAGAGCCAGCTTCCAGTGTGCCCGCACGGTCTAGCCCCTTACCTCTCCCTGGCAGCTGAGGTCCTGGCACTGCCTCCTGCAGCCGGCTTCAGACTCGGCCTCTCTCGCGCGCTTGGAGCTGATGAGCAGGGGATGGGTCTGAAAGATGTGCTGTGTGTGTGTGTGTGTGTGTGTGTGTGTGTGTGTGAGCATGCGGCACCTCGGGCCCCTCACTCACTCACACACGCCTTCCTCCTGACGTCAGGAAGAGCAGGAGGGAGGGACCGGGATGGGAATTTGTACTCCCTGCTTAAAGGGACACAGGGCCCCGTCTCCTCTGCCTCCGGCGCCACCTCCTGAGTCAGACGCAGGCAGTGCGAGAGAGTTAGCTGCGTCTCTCAGGGCCCTAAAGCTTCTTTTTCTGGAAAGTGGCTTTTATTGCCAGGCCAGGGTATAATTTGCCCTGCCAGGTGGGAGCCATTGCTGAGGAATGCAGAGGAGGAAGAGCCGGGGACAGCCTGCATTCCTGGCAGTGAGGGAGCAAGTGGGGTGGTGAGTGAGCGTGTGTGTGTGTGTGTGTGTGTGTGTGTGTGTGGTGGGGCGCGGGGTGGGGGGTGAGTCTGGGAGAATGGAGACCACAGCAGAGTCCCAGGGACTCTCAGACCTCCCTCTCCCCTCTGTACCCTCTCGCGTCTCCTGCCCTCCACTGGTCTGTCCCTCACTTGGCTCTGAGATCCTCGCGAGTGAACCCACGTGGGTAGGTCTCAGGAACCCATCCCTTCCTCCATCTGGCCCACAGCAGGCCCTTGAGCTATTTCTAGTGAATTGAACTGAATTGGAGTGAACGTTTGCTTCACACACACACACACACACACACACACACACACACACACACACACACACACACACACACACACACACAAGCACCACAGCCTGGGAAGCTCTCCAGATGCCCTGGATGTGAGTCTCAGCCCCAGTGCTTCCAAGCTGGGTGACCTTGGGCAAGTCTGTTGCGACTCTGGTCCTCCACACACTGTGTAAAGTAAGGAAGGAGGCCTTTTCTGAGGGGGCTGTCGGAGGCCCCAGTGCAGCCCCTGTACAAGCCCCAGCCTGGCTGCAAGAGGCCCCTACAAACTGGTTCCTCTTCCCTCTTCCATCCCTTCTCCTCAGCCTCGGCTTGGAAAGAAGGAAGTCTGTCCCTCACATATCTTTAGTACTGCTGACGCAGCATGGCATTTTCAGAAGAAGCCTTATTAAAAAAAAGGAGTGGGGAGTTTTAAAGGAGACAATTAAGAAAGATATAAATACCTAATAAAAATAGCTAGTAAGAGGCATTGAGGGCACCCCACCTGTCAGGCAACCTGCTTTGCCCTCATTTAAAGCTCAGGACAATCCAGCAATGTATTATCATCATCTGGATTTTGCTGGTGAGGAAAGAGTGGCTCGGGTAGGATGAGTGACTTGCCTGCATTCCTTATCTGGTTAGAGGGGTATTTGAACCAATGTGACCACTTATCCTTGCCCTTCCAGAACGTCCCAGAACAATCAGATTTCTGATTCTGCAAGAGAGATGGTGATACACGTCAGCTGTTGTTACCTGAGGCCCGGAGTCCTGATTCTATTCCACCCAGTCTGAGGCCCCTGCGCAGAGGACCCTATCCCCGCTTTAACTCCTCCTCTTCCTCTCTGCTTCCATCTCTTCCAAAGATAATAATAGTTTCCAAAGTGCCCGCCCAGGCATCATCCCACCTGTTTCTTATAACAACTCTGGGAGGTTTACCTGGGTGAGGAAACAGGCTGGACAGATTGTGTCACCTGGCTCAGAAGTGACAGAGAGATGGGCCAGGGGCCTGGGCCCCAGGCTCTGGACCCATGATTTTCACACTCACCCACTTGTTCTTCTGGAGAAGGGCTGGGGCCAGGGTGGACACCTGTGATTTTCCCTGCCCACCACCCGCTGTCCCTTCTGGGGGGAAATGCCTCCCTGCTTTCACCTGGGGACTCCTCTTTCCCCTGTCTTGGTCCACAGGACCCCTGGCCCAGGCCGGGCCAATCAGAACCAGAGTCAGGCCTTGGGCTGGAATGCCCGGCAGGCTCTTCTCCCGTGGCTCCTGAGTTGGTAGAGTTTCAGCCTTGGGCTGTTGGTGGCTGGGCGGTGGGTTACAAGCCAGCAGAGGGGAGTGGCCAGGGAGGATGTCTCTGAGGTGATGATGCTTAAGCTGAGCCCCAAGTGACAAGAAGTATCTGGCCTTGCCACCATCTAGAGAGAATTGTGGGAAGAGGGGACGGTGTGTTAGAAGGCCCTCAGGTGGGAGTGAGCTTTGGCGTGACAGAGGACTGGGAAGGAGGCTGGTGTGGCTGGAAGAGGTGAGGGAAGGGAGAGGTAGAGTATGAGCCTGCAGGCTGGGAGGCAGGGCCTCAAAGGCCAGTTCTGAGGAGGCTGCGGCTTGGTCCGCTGCGGACAAGGCCAAGGCAAGGGCCAAGAGCCTGACCTGTCCCTTCACATCCAGCCTCCGGTCTCTGAGGCCCTCCCCGCCCCGCCAGCTGGCGAACATGTGCTGTGGCTGCCAGGCAGCCAGGGAGCCGTGAATGAAGGAGGCTGGGCTGAGGTTTGAAGTAGTGTTATGATTATTCTCGACAAAGACGAGAGGGCACAGCTGTTCATTCAGGAAAAGAGCAGCCCGTGGCACCACCCACCTACCCACCAGCAGCTGAGTTACAAAGAAATCATCTGCTGAAAACCAGGGGCTCCGCCTTGGAGGCTATTTCTGTGGAAACCAAGAATTCAAAAGCTCATCTCCTCGAAAGCCTCCCTCGCCTTGGAGAGACTGTAGAGGTGGGTCAAGGCAGAGCAGCCTCTTAGTTTTATTGATTCCAATCGAATTATAATCCCCATTTTGGTGTTGACTGTCAGCCCACAAGTGGGGGCCAGTTCTGGGCTTATGTGGCCTTGAATCCACATAACCCTTTAAGGTACATACACTCCTAAGGTGTTGGTGCCGCTTGACAGATGCTGAAACTTAGGCACAGAGAGGTTAAGAAACTTACCCAGCACTGCACAGCTGGTGATAGAGCTGGAATTAAAACGCAGGAATTCTGACTTCATTACATTCTTGTTCTTTCTGCTACACCACACTGCCTTTGCAATGTCTTCAGTTCCCTGGATGCCCTTCTCCTCCACTGTGAGACTCATCTCCAGCCTCTACTAACGATTTTACCCAGTAAATCAGAGTGGTCCTTCCCTCCTCTCTGGCTATGCCCCAGTCATCTTCTCTAATTCAACTACTGCCCTTCTGCCAGAGAAGATCTTTTCCTGCAGTTCTGACCACATCATTTGTTCATTCACTCATACATTCGACAAATATTTACTGACTACTTACTATGTGCCAGATGGTCCAGGCTGGAAGACTGCAATGAACGAGACAGGTATATGCCTTGAGTTTACAAAGCTCCTGTTTCATCTAGGAAGAGACTTAGCACAAAGTGCACAAGCAAATAAATGTATAGTCACAAATTATGAAGACAACAAACAAGCAGGGTGAGACGGAGGAGACTAATAGGGCCAAGTCTACCTGCTGAGACAGAGGGCTGAGAAGGGGCCCCGTAAGCTGAGCCCAAGGCGTGAGAAGGAGCCAGCCTTGTCAAAGGCAGGGAAGAGTGTTTCCCAAAGAGAGAACAGCAAGGGAGAACTCCCAGAGGCAGGAAAGGACTCTGCATGTTCAAGGAACTTAAGGTCAGCAATGTGGCTGGAGCAGAGGCCACATTGTGTAGGGTTTGGGGGACCTGGCAAGAGGCCCGCTCCTCATCTGAAATGAGACAGTGTCGCTGGCAGCCTCGCAGCCTCATCCAGGGTAATGGTCAGGGCAGGCAGGAGGATGGGGGTATGGGAGGCTCTCCTGGCCTTGCCCCTAACCTGGAGCCTACCCTTAGGTTGGTGGGTGAGGGTCTCCTTCTGCTGTAGCTGCTTGGATCCTCTCAAGTCACTAGGAGAAGCTCTCTGTGATGGGGTGAGGGGGTCCCTGGCCCACAGCCGGCCTCCCCTGCACCCTTCCCTGAGGACCTGGGGCTGGAGCAGCCAGACTGACCGCCAGTTGACCTAGGTCTGGGATGGGCCGGGAGCCAGGCCTCTATCAGCCATCTGTCCACAGGTGTGCGCTCCTGGACCTTGGGCCTCCAGCCTTCTCAACCCTTAGCGCTCACCTCCGCTCTCACCTTCTGAGCCAGGCTGTCCCTGACCGCCTTGGCCAGAGGAGCAGTTCTCACTCACTTGCTATCACATTATGCATGTGACCTTTCTCAACAGCAGTGCCTGAGGTGATCTGTATCTGTTTCCCCGTTTCCTGTTGGTCCCCCTCGCTGGAGCACAAGTCCCCAGAGTAGAGCCTCATGCACAGCAGCCCTAACAAATATCTATTGACTTTCTATACTTTGCTTCTGGCTCAAACCAGAACAGAGAGCAATGTCCTGGGATGCTTTGTTTAGGTCCCTTCTAGAATCACCGTTCCCGGTGGTCCTCAGCTATGCCTCTGCCTCCATGGAGGGCGTTTTTTTAAAAACATATTTATTTATTTTTTTTTTAATAAATAAATTTATTTATTTATTTATTTTTGGCTGAGTGGGGTCTTTGTTGCTGCGTGCGGGCTTTCTCTAGTTGCGGTGAGCAGGGGCTACTCTTCGTTGCGGTGTACAGGCTTCTCATTGCAGTGGCTTCTCTTGTTGCGGAGCATGGGCTCTAGGCACGCGGGCTTCAGTAGTTGTGGCACGCGGGCTCAGTAGTTGTGGCACGCGGGCTCAGTAGTTGTGGCTCCCGGGCTCTAGAGCGCAAGCTCAGTAGTTGTAGCGCACGGGCTTAGCTGCTCCGCGGCATGTGGGATCTTCCCCGAACAGGGCTCGAACCTGTGTCCCCTGCATTGGCAGGCGGATTCTTAACCACTGCGCCACCAGGGAAGCCCAAGAACAAAGTCCTTTTTGAAGATGGGAAGTCGGACAGGAGCAGGTTTGCGGGGGAGAGACGACCAGGAGCGCCATTTTGGCCCAGGTTAAGCTTGAGTTGCCAAATGGGCATGTGAGCAGGTAGGTTTGTCGACTGCGCAGGGGAGCCCACCAGTTTAGAGATGGGTAGAGGAACCTGGGAGGTGGGAAGAGGATCCGGGTGTGTGAAGGAGGAGGGAGTGATCAGCTGGGATAAACGCTGCCCTTGAGGACTGAGAATTACCACTGGATTTGCCAAAGTGGAGGCCATTGTTGACCTTGAAAAAGCAGCTTGGGTTGAGAGGTAGGGCCAAAAACCTGACGGGAGCAGTTTGAAGAGAGGACAAGAAGAGAGGATTTGGAAACAGCAAATACAGATGACTCCTTCAAGGGGTTTTGCTGGTTAAAGGGAGCAGAAAATGGGGCAGTAGCTGGAGGGAAAGGGGACCGAGAGGGTTTTTTTTTAAGAAGTGAAAAAAATCTTACTTGCTTTTTTAAATTTGAATTTTATTCAGTTTTGAATTTGAATAGGTAATATGTTCCTGTGATCCCAAACATCAAAGATTCTGAAGGGCATTTGAAAAACAAATTCTCCTTCCTACCCCTGTCACTCTCCCACACCCCTCAGGCATTCAGTTCCTTGCCCTGGAGACAGCCAGCGTAGTTAGTCCCAGAGCACACACTCGTGCACTCGCGCACACACACAATTATTTTTCTCCTTTGTATATGAATAGTAACATCCCATATAGACCGCTCTGTGCCTTGCATTTTTTAACAATATATTCTGAATATCATTCTATCTCAAGACAGAGAGCATTCGCATCTTTTCTTATGGCTTTGCATTATTTCCCTCTATGGTACACCGTGTATATTTTTTCATCCCGTCTTCCACTGATGGACAATCATTTGAGATGGGTTCTATCATTATCTCCATTTTACAGAGAGGCAAGGAGGCGCTGAGAGGCTCACCGGCTCCACCACGGTTGCTAGCTAGCGTGCTGCGGCGTGGGAACTCCATACGCTTAACCACCACTGCTCTCTCCTCCTCCTACTGGATTAGTTTCCAACCCTATTTCTCCTTCACTCCTACACTCTTAGCAATTATTTTGCTATCGTTTTGTTCATTCAAATAGCACATATTTACAAGCGCTGACCTTGTGCCAGGCACAGGGCTAGGCCCTGAGGATGCGGAGGGACAGGATAGAGAAGTCCTCTGCTGTCGAGGAGCTTGCAGACTAAGTCTTTGTGCGTTTTTGTAAGCTACCTCAAAGCTTCTATGGAAGGACGCAGAGAATTAATAAGGAAGCCTGGTCCTTGTTTTAACTAATGAGGAAAGCAATCATGCCAACAAATCACTGTTGCAATCCTGAGGCTGAATACCATAAAAAAAGCCTGGGAACTCTGCAATTCTGGCCTCATCCCCTGAGCCTGGCCCTCCTCCAGTTTCCCATCTCAGTGAAAGGCCTTAGGCATTGGCTCCTCCCACTTCCGTCCACAGGTCCTCCACCCTATCTCTGAGAGCACCCCCTGAAGACCTCTGGACTCGGCCCAACTTTGCTCTCCATGGCTACCAGCTGGTATTCTTGTCTCCACACCAGCTCCTTCCCATCCACTGTCCCTCCAGCTGATGTGTCACTATGTCATTTCCCCGTTCTGACCTAGAAGGTGCTGCCCTTGGGCTAATGTGGTGGCGGCATAGCCCAGTGGTTAGGATGATCATGGGCTCTGGAGCCTGAATCCCAGCTCCGCCACTTATTAGCTGTGTGACCTTGAACGACCCACTTAACCCCTCTTTGCCTTAGGTGAGGCAAAATGAGATGAGATAAATGATAATGAGATAAATTAGATAACAATGGTAATAGCTCCTACCTTATACAGCTGTCGTGAGGATTAAAAGTTAATGGATATTATAATAATAAGGCCCTTGTAATCTGGACCCTGCCTAGGTCTCCAGTCTCACCAGTTTTCATCTCCCCTATAAACTTTTGGATCCCTGAGAGAGCATCAAATCCTCTGGCCCCGCCCTCCCTCTCCTCCCTGCAACCCCTCTGAGCTGAAGCTGGGCCTGGGAACCAGTTCTTCTTCCCCACTGGATCTCTAACAGCTGTAACATAGTGTGTTGGATGAATGAATGAGAAAGGTATTGCATTTGGGTTCCAATGGATGAGTAGGAGTTTTTCAGGTAAAGAAGTGTTCAAGGTTGGGCTATATAAAAGGGCTTGCTCCAGCCTTCGGGCTGGAAACTCCCAGTGCCAGGAGGACAGGAGGGAGGTGAGGCTGGAGAGGAAGGCTGGGTTTAGTCCAGAATTTCTGCATGGACAAAAGATATTCATGAAGGGAAGGCTTTTGTGACCGTGTGGGGGTCAGTTGCAGAAAGGACTTGAGGGCAGGAGCTGGGATGTGTGGTGGCTAAGCTCCAGGGCAGCGATGAAAAGGCCTTCAGGGCAGTAGCTGTGGGAATGGAACGAAGAAGGAAAATTTGAGAGATATTTGAGAGGAAGAAATAATGATCTCCTAAACACTTTTTAAAATTTTATTTATTTATTTATTTATTTATTTATTTATTTTTGGCTGCATTGGGTCTTCGTTGCTGCGTGTGGGCTTTCTCTAGTTGCGGAGAGCGGGGCTACTCTTCGTTGCGGTGCATGGGCTTCTCATTGCGGTGGCTTCTCTTGTTGCGGAGCACGGGCTCTAGGCGCGCGGGCTTCAGTAGTTATGGCACGCGGGCTCCAGAGTGCAGGCTCAGTAGTTGTGGCACACGGGCTTAGTTGCTCCGCGGCATGTGGACCGGGGCTCAAACCCGTGTGCCCTGCATTGGCAGGTGGATTCTTAACCACTGCGCCACCAGGGAAGTCCCGTCACTGAGGTTTTTGTTTTGTTTTGTTTGTCCCAATATATTATCACTTTTCAGTTGAGATGTAATCTGCCTACAATTAAATGCAAAGATCTGAAGTGTTGAGCTGGATGAGTTTTGACAATTATATACAAATATATACAATTATATACATCTCTGTAACCAGCCGCTAAAAGAAGATACAGAACATTTCTATCGTCCGAGAAAGGTCCCGCCAGTCAATTCTCTCCGTTTCCAGAGTACTGTAGGGTCTAAGCATATTGTGTTTGCGTTTGATCACTCTGGCTGCAGCGCAGAGGACGGCCCGAGGCCAGCAAGGAGAGTACTTACTGGCTGGGCGAGAGATGACTGGATTGCACCGAGGTTGTCTAGCAACCTGAGAGCGTTGTCCGAGGGTTGACAGCTGCGCCTGCGGCAGGGAAGGCCCCACCCCACCGCACCCCACCCAGGCCCCTCCCCCGCCCCCGCCCCCGCCCCGCCCCGCCCCGCCCCGCGCAAGAGCCGGTAGGCAGCTCCGCCCCGCGTCGTGGGGGCGGGCCGAGGATTCTTATTGGTCAGTCCTCCGGAAGCTACCGGATTCGGAATCTCGCCCAAAGTCTTGCCGCCGCCGCCTGCGTGTGGGTTCGCGGTGCGTGGCGCTTGGCGAGGGCTGTGTGTGGCTGGCCGCGCACCCCTCCCGCTCGACCCCGAGACCCTGCGGCTGAGCCTCATTTTCCTCTGTAGTAGCGGAGCACGCCCCGCACGGGGCACCCCTACGGTGCAGCCCCATTGCTGGCCTGGGGGCGGGTCGCAGCTATTGGGACGGGACGGAGCGGGCTCGGGGATTCCCACCACCCCAGGCCCCGGTGCGTGACTGACCCACCCGTTCCCAGAGCCCCCCTCGCAGGCCGGGATGTTCGTCCTGGTGGAGATGGTAGACACCGTGCGGATCCCCCCGTGGCAGTTTGAGAGGAAGCTCAACGACTCCATTGCCGAGGAGTTGAACAAGAAGTTGGCCAACAAGGTACTGGGTCCACGGGGTCGCGGGCAGGCCTTGGCACGGGAGGGCCCAGCACTGCCTACCCGCCCGCTGCCGGCCTGGCCATGCCAAGCCTTGGAGTTGGGCAAATAGTTTAACGTCTCAGAATTCGGTTTCTAAGCCTGTGCATGGGATGGGGGTAATCCTTAACCCACTAGGATGTTGGCAGGAATCAAAAGAAAAACTGGGTTTGAAAAAGGCCTTGTAACTGGGAATTGCTAGCGTCCCCACTTCCAAATTACTTTGCAATCTAGGGCGAGTCCTTTACCCCCTCTGGGCCTCAGTTTCCATTTGTAAAATGGAAATAATAATTGCTGTCCAACCATGCATTGCTTCTGTGAAGTTGGATGGTAGTTTAGCTGTAAGGAGGTTTATCCATTCATTCCTGCAAAAAAATGTTTGTGCACCTTTTATGTGCCAGGCTAGCATGCCTTAGTGCTGGGTCCTCAGAGGCCTTCCCATGGCCTTTTCTGAAGCAGCCCTGCCTCTGCAGTTATTCTGTGCCATATCACTCTTTCCTTCTTAGCACTTACCACTCTTTTCTTATTTGTTTACTTGGTTACTGTTTTTCTCTTTCCCTCTCCATGAGGGCAAGTGACTGTTGTCTTCTTCCCCACGGTATCTCCCATATTTAGCCAGAGTCTGGCACAGAGTAGATGTTCCATAATTGTTTATTAAATGAATAAAACAGACAAGCTTCTGCTCTGTAGTGTGATGGGGAAAGCTGATATGGATGAGAGACTCCCACAGTTGAGTGTGTGATGAGAAGTTGAGGTAAATGTTATGAGAACAGGTGTTCACAAGCCGGTGGAATGAAGGAACTTCACCTACAATGAGGGAGACAAGAGGGTTTGCTAGGGAGGTGGTGCTTGAGCTGAGATCTGGTGGTGAGGAAGAACTAACATAGAGGATTTGTTTTTTTTGAGGGGGGAGGTTCTGGGCAGAGAGTAGAGCTGTGCAGGAAGCAGAAACAGCATGTGCAAAGGCCCTGTGGCAGGAGGGACTATCGCACCTATCATGGCATGGAGGGGCTGGTGTGGCCTGGGCAGACGGAGAGGGGAGAGGTCAGGCTGGAAAGTGGTGGGAGCCAGGTCATACAGGGCCTGCAGGACTTCATCGAATAATGGTCTTCATCTGTAGAACAGCTGGAGGTGGTAGGCTGAGAAGGAGAGAGCCGGAGGAAGATTGGCTGGCTGTAGGCAGGAGGCGGGTCCCTTCCATAGAGGCTGAAATCACAGAAGGTGGAGTGTACAGACCTGGGGAGTTGTTGGTGGAGAGAACTCATGGAGTCCTTAGTGGATGGTGTCTGATTACTTTGTGAGGTAAAGGGAGAAGGGGCCTCTAAAGGACAAAGAGAAAAGGTGTGAAAATTACAAGAAGGGAATGTAGTCCTTTTGTGATGCAGGTCCTTCTCTGACCTGTTCAGACAAGTATTTCTTTTTTTTATTGGCCACGCTGCGAGGGTTGCAGGATTTTAGTTCCCTGACCAGGGATCGAACCCGGGCCCTCAGCAGTGAAAGAGCTGGACTGCCAGGGAATTCCCAGACAAGTATTTCTGTATTTGAATCATTGAGTCATTTGAGAGGAGGCCACACAGAAGAGGTCTAAGGTCCAGCCAAGGGCACACATCTCCTTGTGCTTCCAAAGCCAGCCGACTCTGCCTCATTGCCCTGAGGTCTGGCCAGGACTCTGAATTCTCTGAGCTTCTTGCTAATCCTTGAACAGTCCTGCAAGGTCTCTAATTGGGAGGTGATGACGCTGGTGTCAGATAAACAGACACCAAGCGGCTAGTCCTTTGCAGCGTCATGGAGTGGAGATGGGTCATGGGATGTCCTCTGCCTGTTCTCTGCCCAGTTTCAGGGCCTCCCATGTGCCACTCTGCCAGCCTCAGTCCCTGTGGCCACGTCTGTGTGTCCGAGACTTTGTGAGCAGAACAGCGATGAGCTGTGGTCTGACACTTTAAACTGTGAGCTCTAGTATGGAACTGGGGCCTTGGAAAGTGTAGGTTTAACCAGGGGTTCCCCACCACTGATCCTTATTAGTAATGATGATGATCCTTGATTGGTGATTGTTATTTCTAGCAGGTGAGCCGGCTACTGAGCTAGGTGCTTCGCAGCTGTTCTCTTGATTTAACAACCCCACAGCCTGGTATGTCCATTTTTGCAGATGGGGAAACTGAGGCTCAGAGAAGTGACCTTGGAGGTCACACAGGGAGTGGTGGAGCTGGCATTGTAACCTGCATCTGTCATGTCACCAAAGACCTTGTTCTTTCCAGAGCTCAGCATCCTCCCCGAGTTCCTTACCTCAGGCAGTGCCCCAATGCATTTCCAGCTGTAAAACGGAGATAATCATACCTGCCCGGTGGGGGGACGCGGGGGGGGGGGGCGGGGGGGGTGGATCTCAGGAGAGACTGCGCAGGGAGCTGGGCCTCGAGGTCACTGGCTGTGTACACGATGCCCACAGGTCGTGTACAACGTGGGACTCTGCATCTGTCTGTTTGACATCACCAAGCTGGAGGACGCCTATGTGTTCCCGGGGGACGGTGCATCACACACCAAAGGTGGGTGCCCTCCTTCTGGGCATTGGGTTTCTTGGGGCTCAGTTTTCTGTAGTGGGAGTCCTGGTCAGGGTGTTGGGAGACCTGGGGCCTAGTCCTGACTCTGCCAGGAATTTACTGGGTGATCATGGGCAGAATCTTCCCCTTTCTGGGCCTCGGTTTCCTATCTATAAGAAGGGGAGGTAGACAAGGTGATTCTCAAGGCTTCTCCAGCTCTGAGATTGTGGCTCTGTGTCTGTGTCCCCTTTGGTCTTGTGTGTTATATGAGCCCTGCTCTGCCTGGCTCTCAGGCTGCTCAGGTAGGGGGGGGTGGACAGATAGTGGAAGACAATTGGAGTAGGCATTGCTAGCTTAAAAGTGGGGAGAGCGGAGGGGAGCACAGCTGCCCCTCTTGGGGAGGTGGCTGGTTGGGGGTGGGAGACTTTGAGGGACACCAAGACATAATGGTTAAAAGTGTGGCCTCTAGGTTTAAATCCCAACTCTGCTACTTATTTGCTGTGTGTCCTGAGCAGAACATGTAACTTCTCTGTGCCTCTGTTTCCTCTTCAGTAAAATGCAGTTAACAGACTTTATTTTTTTATTTTTTAACAGTAGACTTTATTGTTGTGAGAATTACTAAGTTAATATGTGCAAAGCTCTCAGGACAGGACCTTGGCACAGAGCGAGTGCTTGACGGCTCATCGATTTGAATTGTTTCTCTGATTCTGTGGGTCAGCTTGGTGGTGGTCTTCTGGGCTGGCTTGGCCAGGGCTGGATGGTATAGGGTGGTCTCATGTGTCTGGTGGTTGGCAGACTGGTTGGATGGGGGGCTTCGGCTGGGTTTCACATCTCTGCTCGGTGTGGTGTCCTCTTTCAGTAGGTAGACTGGGCACCAAAGCACAGGTGCTTTTCAGGCCTCTGCTTATATCCCATTGGCCAGAGCAAGTCACATGGCCGAGGCCAGAGTCAAGGGATGGAGAAGGGCTTCCTCTGGATGGGAGGCGCTGCGGTCACATTGGCAAGGGATGTGCACCCCGGATGGGAGGGAGGAGTAGAGGGCGGGTCACCTTGAGGAGAGGGCTCAGGGAGGAAGCGGGGTGTTCTTCTCTCCCCTGCCTGGACAAACCAGATCAGAAGCAGAGGGCAGGGGCGCCACTGAGGTGGTTCGGGGCTAGTCAGGGTGTAGGCATGCCTCTCGCCGTCCGCTGGGCGCTCGCCCGCCTGCCCCAGACCCTCTGAGTCAGAATCTCTGGGGAGGGGCCTGCAGGGATTCTCACACGAGGCCGCGTTTCAGGATCCCTGCCCTGGCCCGTACGGGGGGGGGGGGGTCAGCCTCGGCACAGAGATGTCCGAGCGTTCCAGAATGTGCCGTGAGGCTGCCTGGTGTGTATGTCCAGGAATCCAGAGACTTAATTAGTTCTCACGCATGCCGTCGAGCTCTGGAGAGCTGCGTGTGGGGACCAGGACGGTTTCGTTAGCAGAAAGACCAGTGGGTGATGTGGACACAAGGCCACGAGGGCTCTGAGCCCAGTCTCTGTCGTGGGACAGGGGCCTTGCTGTCCAGGAGACAAGTGGTCAGGGGGCCAGAACTTCAAGAAAAACTCAGAGAAAAAAGTTAAATATGAGGAAATTCTGTCCATTCATTTGGTTGTGTCTGCTGCTTGGTGTAGGACTTCACTGCTGGTTTTCTTATCCACCTCGCTTCACCCTGGGTCCCCTGCGTTCTTGGGAACGAGGTACAGGCGTAGAGCCCAGGGTTAGGCCTGTCACACGGACCCGGAGTTGAATCCTGGCTCTGGCCCCTCTGCGTGGGGACCTCAGGCAGGTGACTACCTTCCCCAGCCACACTTTCCTCGTCTGTAAAATGGGGTTAACACTCGTGGCTACAAGGCCCCTCAGGGCCCGTCGAGCATCGCGCAGGGCGAGTCGTTGGTCTGTGGTGGGGATCGGTGGCCAGGCTTCGAGGCTGAGCACGAGCCCAGGCCCCCCCTCCTGCCACTGCCTCGCCAGGGCTGTGGCCAAGGGTGTGCTGAGCGGGGCTCCGCACCGGGCCTCTGCCTTCGCTTAGAGGATTATTCATTTGCCAGTTGCCTTCTACTTCTTTCTATTTCTCCTTCTACCCAGGCCAGATTACTTTACCTGTCTCTCTGAGACTCACCTCTGGAAAAACGGTGTAATGATAATAGTACCCGCCTCACACAGCCCTTGCGAGGAATAAACGAGAAAAACCACGGGAGGCCTTTGGTCCGGTGCCTGGCACATAGTAGGCGCTCACGACATGTTAGCCTTTGTGACTGGTGACACTGGCCCCGACTGGCCAGCCTTATCCCTTGTCACTTAGGGTACCTCTCCTTGGCACCAGCCCTGTGTTCTCCATGCCCGCCAGGCCGGCTGGACCTGCCTCCTGCCCCCACCTCTGGCTGAACTGGGGCCCCGCTCTGGGCTCTGGAGCAGCCTGTCTTTGTGCCCACCGTTTGCTTTGCTCTTTTCCCTAGTTTTTTAAGTTGTGATAAAACACATATAACAGGGCTTCCCTGGTGGCGCAGTGGTTGAGAATCTGCCTGCTAATGCAGGGGACACGGGTTCGAGCCCTGATCTGGGAAGATCCCACATGCCGCGGAGCAACTGGGCCCGTGAGCCACAATTACTGAGCCTGCGTGTCTGGAGCCTGTTCTCCACAACAAGAGAGGCCGCGATAGTGAGAGGCCCGCGCACCGCGATGAAGAGTGGCCCCCGCTTGCCGCAACTAGAGAAAGCCCTCGCACAGAAACGAAGACCCAACACAGTCATAAATAAATAAATAAACAAATAAAATTTAAAAAAAAAACAAAACACATATAACATAAAATTTACCATTTTTAGTGTATAGTTTGGTGGCATTCAGTGCATTTACATTGTTGTGTGGCCATCACCACCATCCATCTCCAGAACTTTATTGTCTTCTTTTTATTTAAACTTATTATTTTTTAAAATTTTATTTTATTTATTTATTTTTTATTTACTTATTTATTTTTTATTTATTTTTGGCTGCGTTGGGTCTTCGTTGCTGCGTGCGGGCTTCCTCTAGTTGCGGTGAGTGGGGGCTACTCTTCGTTGCTGAGTGCGGGCTTTTCATTGCAGTGGCTTCTCTTGTTGTGGATCATGGGCTCTAAGCGCGTGGGCTTCAGTAGTTGTGGCACGTGGGCTCTAGAGCACAGGCTCAGTAGCTGCAGCACACAGGCTCAGTAGTTGTGGCTTGCAGGCTCTAGAGCGCAGGCTCAGTAGCTGTGGCGCACGGGCTTAGTTGCTCCGCGGCATGTGGGATCTTCCCGGACCAGGGATCGAACCCGTATGCCCTACATTGGCAGGCAGATTCTTAACCACTGTGCCACCAGGGAAGTCCCTTTATTGTCTTCTGAAACTGAATCTCTGTCTCCACTAAACAACAGTTCCCCATCCCCCGCCCCCCAGCCCGTGTCCACCACCATTCTACTTTCTGTCTCTATGAATTTGACTACTCCACGTACCTCATGTGAGTGGAATCATGGTATTTGTCCTTTGTTGAAACTCACCATATCCTGAGGCAGCCCTCCTTATCCTGGGACAAAGTTTGCTCGAGCCTACAACTAAGAACGGGTCTTCCTCTTCTTACTGGTCCTTCAGACCCATCCTTTTTGACTTTCCAGTCTTCCCACCTGCAGGCTAAACATCCCTAGAACTTCAGATGGGGGTCTTGGGAGGTGGCCCGCAACATAGCACCATCCCAGCTGGCCCTCCAGCTGGTCTGTGGCCTCCTATTTTTTTTTTTAATACATTTTTTTTTAATTTAATTAATTTATTTATTTATATTTTTTTATTTTTGGCTGTGTTGGGTCTTCGTTTCTGTGCGAGGGCTTTCTCTAGTTGCAGCAAGCGGGGGCCACTCTTAATCGCGGTGCGTGGGCCTCTCACTGTCGTGGCCTCTCTTGTTGCGGAGCACAGGCTCCAGACGCACAGGCTCAGTAGTTGTGGCTCACGGGCCTAGTTGCTCCGCAGCATGTGGGATCTTCCCAGACCAGGGCTCGAACCCGTGTCCCCTGCATTGGCAGGCAGATTCTCAACCACTGCGCCACCAGGGAAGCCCTATTTATTAATTTTTTTGGCCATGTGGCATGTGGGATCTTAGTTCCCCGGCCAGAGATCGAACGTGTGCCCCCTGCAGTGGAAGCGCGGAGTCTTAACCACTGGACTGCCAGGGAAGTTCCTTCCTTTTTGTTTTTTAATTGAGATATAATTCACATACTATGAAATTCACCCTTTTAAAGCATACAGTACAGTGGCTTTTAGTATATTCACCAGGCTGTGTGACTATCACTACTGTCTAATTCCAGAACATTTTCATCACCCCCAGAAGAAACACCATACTCATTAGCAGTTACTCCCCGCTCCGCCAGCCCCTGACAACCATTAATCTACTTTCTGTCTCTGGATTTGCCTATTCTGGACGTTTCATGTGAATAGAATCATAAAATACGTGGCCTTTTGTGATTGGCTTATTTCATGTAGCATAATATCCTCAAGGTTCTTCCATGTTGTTGCATGTGTCAGTACTTTATTCCTTTTTGAGGCTGAATAATCTTCCATTGTATGGATATATCACATTTTGTTTATACATTCATCTGTTGTCGGACACCTGGGTGGCTCACCATTTGCTTCTGGATGTAATTGTTCCAGCCTTGAGCTCCCTGGGCACAGGATCATGTGTCGTCCTGCCCCTGCAAGTCCAGTGCCCAAATCGGGCCTGGCACAGACCTGGCAGAGGCTCCGTGGGGATTTATTAAAATGAACTGACGTTGGGTCATACAGGGGACAGGATTTTTCCATACTGTGCGTAAGTGACATCTGCCCTCATCTGCTCTCTCCAAGGTCAGCATGCGGCTCTCCCATCTTGAGAAGGCTCAGACGGCTTGTGTTTGTCTCCTCCCAGGGAGGGAGGGGGCACCAGCTGCCTCCTCTCCTTTTCCCACGCTTTCCTGCCTGGTGGAGCCATGGGGAAGCAGCCTGGTGGGGAGCTGGGGGCCAGGTGGACCCTGCTGTCCTTGGGGTGAGGCTGCCAGACCAGGCAGCTGAGGGCACTGGTAGCAGAAGCCTGTTTGGGGATTAAACCTTTCTGAGGAAGGCAGATTCAACCCGGTGGTCCTGTCTCATGGTTCAGAAAGACTTGGGGTCTCCCCTTGGCAGAACAGCTGTGTGACTGTGAGCAGGTAACTCAGCCTCTCTGAGCCACTTGCTTATGCTCACACCGGGGAAGCATGACATCTGACACAGGTGGATTGTGATGGGCACTGGGCGACTGCCAGGGGGCAGTCTTACGGTTATTTACTAGTCCTGGCGGAATTCAGGCCCTAGACACCACCTTTGGGGCTCGGTGGACACCCCCTTTGGGGCGCTCAGCAAGGGGCAGCAGTGATGGAGTGACGGCTTCTGCCAGGCTGTGGAGTCAGAGTCTGTGATGTGGGCACAGACCTTACCTGATATTTTTCTTGGGGTCAGGTGAGTAGGGACCACGTAGGACAGGACCTGAGAACCCACAGAGGCATTTTTGCTGGTTTATTGGCTCCTCCCCCACCCCAAATTCCAGAGCATTTTTAGCATCCTGTTCCAGGTCAGAGCTATGCCTGGGGCAAACTTTGCCAATCAGCAAGAGATGGGGGAACTTGTTTCCAAACCTGGTTCTCTTTGCCAGTTGCTTCTGCCCTTGTTAGAATTTAAAGGAGAGAGCCTGGGCTTCCCTGGTGGCACAGTGGTTATGAATCCGCCTGCCAACGCAGGGGACATGGGTTCGAGCCCTGGTCCGGGAAGATCCCACATGCCGCGGAGCAACTAAGCCCATGCGCCACAACTACTGAGCCTGTGCTCTAGAGCCCACAAGCCACAACTACTGAGCCTACGAGCCACAACTACTGAAGCCCGCGCGCCTAGAGCCCGTGCTCCACAACAAGAGAAGGCACCACAATGAGAAGCCTGCACACCGCAATGAAGAGTAGCCCCCGCTCACCGCAACTGGAGAAAGCCCGCGAGCAGCAACGAGAACCCAACGCAGCCAAAAATAAAAATAAATAAATTTTTTAAAAAAAGAAAAAAAAGAACAGCAGCCTGGTAATTGTAAAAATAAATAAGTAAAGGAGAGAGCCTGGAGGAAGGCTGGAATTGACTTTGGAGTCATTGCTGGCGCAGAATCTGAGCTCAGGTGTGACTGATGGATTTGGGAACCGAGCCTCAGTTCCAGGGCCAGTGCTGCCGGCCTCTTACGGGGGCCAAGTTGTGGCCTCGCCGGGGACGGGGCCGAGGGTCCCTCCGGCTTAGCTAACAGGTCTAGGCCCACGGACGCCTGGCGTGGACTGCTGTGTGGCTTCCTGGTGCCGCCACGGGGTCAGCATGCCGGTGAGTGAGAGTGGACACTGGAAAGCACAGGCCACCCCGGTTGGAGCAGCCCTTCCTCATGGCCTGCTCATCACCGACGTGCTTTCTTCATTCCCAGTTCACTTTCGCTATGTGGTGTTCCATCCGTTCCTGGACGAGATTCTGATTGGAAAGATCAAAGGCTGCAGCCCGGAGGGAGTGCACGGTAATGTTGGCCCTGAGTCCTCACATGAGACCCGGAAGCACGCTGGGGGCAGATGGCGGGGCTAGCCCGCCTCCCTTTAGCTTCTGTGCTGGGCCGCGTGGTCAGGGGAGGGGTCACATAGGGAAAGAGAACCTTCCCGAGCTGACCGAGCAGCTTGTGCGCAAGGGGGACACTCAGCCCCCCATGCTGTAACTGTGAGGACCTAGGCCAGCTGGGGGCCTTCACTGGGAGGCCGTGAGTCAGGACCTCAGGGCAGGCACTGGAGCTGGCAGAGGTGACTCGGGGCCCTCGGCATCCGCCGGTCCCTGTTGTGCAGTGTCCACCTCGGGTTTGGGTGGCTGCGCAGGCTATGGCAAGGCGTGGGGCTCCGGGGTGGGGACGGGACCCAGGGTTCCATGGGCAGCACAGGGTAAGGGCTTGCTTATCCATTCTGAGCCCCGTCTCATGCTGTCACCTGCGTGTCTTCCAGTCTCTCTAGGGTTCTTCGATGATATTCTCATCCCTCCAGAGTCGCTGCAGCAGCCGGCCAAGTTGTATCCTCCCAAGGTTAGAGTGGGTCATGGAGGAGCTCGGGCCTCTCCAAAGGAAGGTCCTCACTCTTCGAGGTGGCCTTGGGTCCTGTGACCTGATGCTGCTGGCCTCTGCCCACCCCTCCAGCTTGCATTTTGCTCTAGAAGCACTGACCTGCCTGTGCTTCTCACACTGACCGTGGCTTCGGCACACCTGCGCCGACGCAGGACTGTCAGGCCTGGTTCCAGCTGACTTCGCTTAGGTTGTCCCTCCAGGAGTCATCTCAAAGGTCACCTCCCTCTAGAGGCCCGCCTGACTGGCCCACCTCCCCCCCTCAGCTAACATTTGAGGGCTTGGCTCTGTGGGTCCTAGGCTGGTTGAAGATTCCCTTTGCTGGCTCCCCCATTGTCCCTGTCCCGGCCCTTGCCTGCTGCACTGGGGTTGCTGTTTCTGTGGGTGCTCACCGAGACCGCTCACCAGGAGGGACCCCATCTTGTCCCGACTGTACCCGCAATGCCCAGCATGGGACCTGGCGCAGAGGGGCAGGACCCGTCTGTGGGGCTGCCACTAGAGGGCAGCATGTCTCTTCGGTGTGGGCTCTGCTGATTGGAGGGGGGCCATACAGCAGAGCCGGCAGTAGGGAGCCGGGGTGCGTGTGTGTGCGTGCGTGCGCGCGCGTGTGCAGGGCAGGGGGCAGGGTCTGTGTGTGGCTCTGGAACTTGTCAGAAAACCTGGCCCAGGCTGGCCTGTCCCTCAGCCTGGTGACCTCCCATCCTGCCGTGTCCTCTTGGAAACTGGGCAAGTCCTTGGGCTGCCTGCTGTCAAGAGTGTCCTGAGGCACGGAGAGGGATGTGGAATTGCACTATGCGGAGAACACTGGCCAGCTTCAGCGAGCACTCGGGCCGACCCGAGGGTCCTGTGGAAAGCACTTTCCACGTGTGCTGTTTTATTGCCTCCCCACCGCAGCCCTGGAGCACAGGCCTTACTGTAATCTGTGTTTTACAGATGGGGACCCTGAGGCACTGAGAGCTTGGTCCTGCCCCTGGTGGGTGGTGGAGCTGAGGTTTGCACTTGGCAGTTGGCCTCTGAGAGGACACACGGGCAGAGTCAGACCCCAGGCACCGAGGGGCTGTGGTCATTCCATGTTGAGGCGGAGCTCGCACTGTGCTCTGGAGCCTCCTTCCTGCTCTGATGTCCCGTGGTGCCTGCCCGGGATCCGTGTTCCCAGCCTGGGTCCTGGTGCCCAGGAGATCCAGCCACTCACTGGGCCAGCCCGACCTTGCCTCTCGCACACGGCGCTGGGCCTGCTTTTCCTGTGACTTCCCAAAGCATCTCAGCCTGGGATTGGATTTTCCTGGGGTGTGCCGTGGGAGGACCCCCCAACACTCGGGGCTCCCCCGTGGCCTGGTTGTTGCCTTGACCCTGCACCCCGCCCAGCGACGAGGCGGAGCAGGTGTGGGTGTGGGAGTACGAGACGGAGGAAGGAGCGCACGACCTGTACATGGACACCGGCGAGGAGATCCGCTTCCGGGTGGTGGACGAGAGCTTTGTGGACACGTCCCCCACCGGGCCCAGCTCGGCCGATGCCGCCTCTTCCAGCGAGGAGCTGCCAAAGAAGGAGGCTCCGTACACGCTTGTGGTGAGCTGTCCTGATGAGACTGCGGGGAACTGCGGGGCGGGAGGACCCAGCAGGTCAGGGTGCAGGTCCCTGTTGTGGGGTCTTGGGCGGTCCCTTCTCCCTGGGGAGCCCCATTTCTGCAGGCCAGGACAGCGGTAATTCTTTTTTTTTCCTTATAAATTTATTTATTTATTTTTTGGCTGCGTCGGGTCTTTGTTGCTGTGCGCGGGCTTTCTCTAGTTGCAGCGAGCAGGGGCTACTCTTGGTTGTGGTGCGGTGGCTTCTCCTGTTGCAGAGCATGGGCTCTAGGCACGCGGGCTTCAGTAGTTGTGGCACGCGGGCTCAGTAGTTAGGGCTTGTGGGCTCTAGAGCGCAGGCTCAGTAGTTGTGGTGCCCGGGCTTAGTTGCTCTGCAGCATGTGGGATCTTCCCGGATCAGGGCTCGAACCCGTGTTCCCTGCATTGGCAGGTGGATTCTTAACCACTGCGCCTCCAGGGAAGCCCAGGACAGCAGTAATTTTTGCAGCGAGGTCATAAAGCTGCCATGGCTGTTGGGGAGGGCAGGGGAGTCAGACCCCTGCCCACAAGAGGGATGACACCAGCAGGACAACAAGGCTGTGGGTCAAGGGGCTGAGAGAGGAAGAAACCAAGGGAGGGGTGATGACCCCCAGGGCTGCTCCCACTACAAACCCACACCGCCTGAGGTGGCAGGGAAGCTGCAACCGGCCAGATCTGACTTGGGTCCCTTTTGTCTTTTACCCTCATGAAGCCAGACAGTGAGCGACACATGACAAAAGTGGGATTTCAGGGGCCTGCTGGTAGGGTTTTCTGGTATAACATGGGCCCCAGGTTGTTCACTTTTAGGGCAGCTGTGTCTTTGTCAGGATTGTGGGTGGTCCAAGGCTTCCCCTCTGCGTGTGTTTGGAGGCTGGGGCTCAAGGTTAGTAGGCCTTTCTGGCAGAACTAGACCACGAGTGGCTCCGAAGCCAGGCCCAGGACTGGTCTGCTGGTGCCTGTGTGGGCCAGGCCTGGGGGCGAGGGGTGAGGGGCTGTACCCTCGGTAAACCAGCACTTTCCTTACACGCTTCAGGAGAGGCTGGGGCAGGAGAGGGGAGTCTGGACCAGCTGGGAGTGCTGGTGCAGCTCCTGGATGTCCCCAGAGCCTCCTGGCTGGGGTGTGCCCCACCCTCCCTTTGGCCTGTGCTGGGCGCCTAAAAGGAAGGGCCCCCTTTGCCTCCTGTCCAGGTTGGCTCCAGCTCCAAAGGTAGATGAAACATGCCTGTTCTCTCTCTACCCCTGGCAGGGCTCCATCAGTGAGCCGGGCCTGGGCCTTCTCTCCTGGTGGACCAGCAGCTAGCACGGAGGCTGGACGCTGGACCCTGCCCAGCCCTCGGGAAGGTGGTTCTGCAGACGCCAAGGAGCAGCCGGTGCCCTGCCAGGCTGTCCCCTCCCCTCCTCCTCCCAGACCTACCCCGCCAAGTCCCACCGTCCACATGGACTTCGCCTGTCAGTGACAACAAAGATATTTAATAAATGATGGCCGCATCGGTTGGGAGAGCCACCCTTGTCTCAGTGTTCTAAGGTTACCGAGTTGCCACAGCTGGGACAGTTCCTCACCCCAGATCACTTCTGGAGATGACTCAATGGCAGGACTTGGGGTTTGAGAGATCCAGGCTGCCTCAGGCTATGCTCTGGGCCAGCTGAGCTTGGTGGCTCCATAAAGTAACACAGAGAGCAAGAGGCTGGCCTGGGGCAGCTGCCAGTTGCTGACCAGAGTCTGACCTTTAAGGGAAAAACCATCTTCTTCCCACCAACATGTGGAAGGTGGGGCGGCCTGGACTCAGCTGACCAGCTCCATCAGGAAAGTGGATGCTGTGGATCTTGCTGGCCCAAAGGGGTGAGAGCTGGTGACCTGCTGTTGTTATTCCCCCACCAGCAGTACAGCAGGAAGCCTCGGGCCAGCTGTCACTTTCCAACCTTGGCCATGCCAGGAACAAACACCCTGTGGGTCTGTCTGCTTGTGATGCGAGATCCTGGCACCAGGGCAAGCACCCCATCATCATTTACTCAGCAGAATGGCTTTGCCAGAGTCCTTCTGTCCCTTCACTCATTTCTGCCAGGAATTTTTGCCGGGACCGGGACATCGTTTTGTAGCACCCACCCAACGCCATGTTTCTGTCAGGCAAGTCTTGTCCTGATGAAGGAATCTCCATGGAGCCTGCCTCCTGCCCTGGCCTTTCTGCTCACGTGGACACAGGGCCGTGGAGGTATGGGTAGTGCCAGTGGACGGTGCTCCAGGGAGAGGAGCAGTTGCAGAGCAGTGCCTGCGGCCTGTACTAAACAATAGGGAGCAGTACACATATGGACTAGCTGTGACCTTGGACATGGTGGTCTGTCTGTAAAACAGACACTCTCTGGGCGTTTGAAAGGCAACTCGATGCCCAGGGGAAGTGGGGGCTGCATCTTGGGTCAACCGCCCCCCCCACCCCGGCCCATCAGGGAAACTACATTGGGGAGCGTGTGGGCGTGGGGAGGGGAGACTGCAGGCAGAAGCGGGACGGGAAGGAAAGTGGGAAGTCGAGTGACGGGTCCGGCTGTGGTGTGGCTGTCAGCGCCCACTGACTCTGGCTGTGAAGGACCCCCCCCGCTCCACAGGCTGGAGTTGGTAACAGCACAGACACCACCACTCACGAAGGAACACTCACGCAATCCGGATTCTTATTTTCCTTAGAAGAGCAAAAGGATCTTTCAAACCCTTCAGCCACCAGTGAAATGATCGTGCAGGAGAAAAACTTTAGATGGGAGTCTGTCATTAAAAATAAATACAGTTGCACAAAGCTGCTCAAGATCCGAATCAAACTAAAAACAGGAAGGTGGGGGGTGGATACGTTGTTTTAAGAACCTCCCCACCCCCACCTGTGGGTCACTCCATGGGTGGAGGGAAGAGAGGGCAGGAGGCCTGGCCACACCATCTCGGTGGTGAGCGAAGCCACAGCTGGATCGGATCAGATCCGGTTCTGGTGACGCAGAACTGCACTCGTGACACCAGAGCTGGGTCCGAGGAGCAGGACGGGTGGGCGCTGGTGGCAGAGCAGGACCTTACTTCTGCTGCAGCTCCTTCATTCTGTTCAGAGCACTGCCGGCGCGGAACCACTCGATCTGGGTCTCGTTGAAGGTGTGGTTCAGGAGGATGGTCTCCTGGGTCCCATTGGGGTGCTTGATGATGCATTTCAGGGGCTGTGAGGAGGAGGAGGGAGGCAGGTGTGGGTGGACTGGCTCTTGGGAACACGGCCCTCGGTTCTGGTAGAGGGTCAGGAGAGTGGGTCACTGCTCTGGGGCCTTGGGGCCAGCAAGGTGAACCAAATCCTAGGCCAGGTCTGGGCCTCGGTGGCCATGGTAAGACCTAGATGGCTTAACTCCTGGGGCCAAGAGGGTCCTGCCGGGCGTGGGCTGTTGGCCTCTGAGTGCCAAGCCTGGGCTAGTGAGTGGACAGTAGGAGGGCCTGAGCTGGCTCTACCCTCATCTCTGGGAAGGCATTTCCTTCCCTCTCTAGGGGGGTCACCTGGATAATTTAGGGGCCCTTCTAGCTGGAACAGAGGTTCATGGGAGGAGGTGCAGGTGGGGCCAGGTGTAGAAGGAGGGGAACCAAGGTGGCTGCCCCCTCCATCCCCCTCCCCTCTTAGGAGGGCCCTGGGGGAAATGCGCTGGCTGGTCCACCTCCTTCCCTGGTCCCCTACCTTGCCAGGGGCAAAGTCCTTCAGGCCCTGGATGGTCAGCTTGTCCACAGGGTGAATCTTGTTGTAGTCGGCTGGGTCAGCGAAGGTGAGGGGCAGCAGACCCTGTTTCTTCAGGTTGGTTTCTAGAAGGCAGAGGGCACACTCAGTCCATACGCGGCAGGTTCCTTTTGTGAGGAACCTCACCAACCAAGTCTAGTTAAGGCTCTGGGAGAGACACCCCTAGTCCTGCCACATGGGGACAAACCTGGGGCATCGACTACGAGGACCAAGTTGGCTGCACTCCCAGTGACGTGGGGCGCTATGCAAGTGTGCTTTGGTGCCTGTGTTTCCTGAGGCCTCTGACAATCAGAGACAATCCTTTGACCACGTGCCCTGGATTTCAACTGCTACAAGTTTGGAAGCAAGACCAGTACATGCTGAAGATGGGAAGCTGTGGGTGTCAGAATCCACACAAATCTGAAGGGGCAGAGGCTGGAGGCTGGTGATGGTGGAAAAACGAGCGCCGACATGCCCTAGGAACCAGGCACGTGGCTCCAGGCCCCACTGGGCCACTGGCAGGTTGGGTGACCTTGGGCTGCCAGCGAGGGGAGGTGGATGGGGCTGGGATGGGGCTCCAGCTCACCGTGGATCCTGGCGAAGCTCTTGGTGATGATGGCCCGGCCCCCGAGGTGGCGAGGCTCCAGTGCCGCGTGCTCCCGGCTCGAGCCCTCGCCGTAGTTTTCATCTCCGATCACCACCCACTGGATGCCATGTGCCTGTCAGGAAAGTAAGGAGCGAGTTTATGAGGGAGAGGAGGGCACTGGCCCACCTCCTGCACAGTCCTCGGGCTTCCTAAGGCTCACAGGTCAAGGAGCTAGAGAGTCCCCTCCTCACCTGCTCCCCAAGGACAGGTGAAGTTAGAGGTGAATCCGGCCCAAACCAGGCCCTGGGAAGACATGTGATGAGACATGGGCCCTGGCTGTCCGCGGTGGGCCTGGGAAGGTGCGACCCCCCCCATCAGCGCTCAGCCTGGAGGCAGGCGTGAGTGGGGGGCACAGTGTCGGGGAGAGCCCAGGGCAGTGGGGGTGATAGACATGGGACTGCCTCTGTGGCACTGGGACACTATTCAACTGCAGAGCTACTGGTATGGACTCCCCCTGTCCCTGAACCACCCATCCGCCCCACGCAGCCACCAGGAGGTGCCAGAGGACCCCCATCCCTACCCCCCACCAACCCACCTTGTAGTAGCGGGCAGTGTCAGGGACGGGACCAAACTCCTGGGTGACGGCATTGCGCACGGAGTTGGCCTTGCCATTTTCGATGTTGACGGCACCAATGAGCAGATTATTGGAGATGTTGTCCAGGTGCCCACGGAACTTGAGCCAGGGGCCGGCAGCCGAGATGTGGTCAGTGGTACACTTCCCTTTGACCTGGGGTGGGTGAGCAGAGAGAACAGAGGTCGTGGCAGGGCCTCTGAGTGGCGGATGAAGGGAGAGGCCCTCTCGAGGCAGGCAGCGGGACCCGGGGATGGGGACACGAGAAGGATGTCAGGCTGTGACACAGGGTCTACAGTTTTGGCATCACCACTCTGGCCAAGAGGGCTCAGGCAAGGCTGTCACCCACCCCTCAGACGGGATAGAGGAGGTTGGACATGGAGGACACGTATGTCTGCTCACTCGCCCTTTAGACCTAGGCCCCCAGGTAGGAGATGCCCAGGCTGGAAGACCAGCTACAGATCTCATGCCAGACACAGAGAAGAGACCAGGGATGTGTCTGAGTTCTGGCTAGTGACTGACCAGTTTCATCTACCACGTGGGCCTAATATTGGCTGTGACACTGCCTGGAGAACCCATAGTTAACAGCATAATGCACGTGTGACATGGGTCTGAGGCCCCTGGCTGTACCACAAGAGCTTGTCTGCTCAGCTCCCAAACACAGGCCATACCCCCCGATGCTCACTGTGGGAACAGAGGAAATGATGTCTTCCAGAGCTTGTCTGGTCAAGCCAGACGTGTGGAGACCTGGCTGTGCAGGGTCACATGTGCCCATCTTGCCCTCCCTGTGCTGCATTCACTACCCACACCCACTGGAGGTGGCCCTCACCAGCTGGAGCAGGATTGCTGAGGGCCTCGGACAGCAGCTGGCCAGACCCAGTTCTGCCCGGCACGGGGCAGTGGAAGAGGGGACACAGATGCCCTCACTCCTCTGCAGCCAAACCTCCCGTCCTGCCCCCACCCTAATCTTGACCATGTCCTCCACCAGGGTCCATGGGAGAATGCGTGGTTTCACGGCCCTTCCTACCAATCAAGGGAGGGTGCCCTCCCTGTCCCCATGCCGCTGACCTTG
Organism: Eubalaena glacialis; assembly: GCF_028564815.1. Taxonomy (NCBI): domain Eukaryota; kingdom Metazoa; phylum Chordata; class Mammalia; order Artiodactyla; family Balaenidae; genus Eubalaena; species Eubalaena glacialis. The sequence continues at coordinate 7,647,983 of NC_083726.1, forward strand.
ATGAGGATTTGCAGGTCCTCCAGGTCTTTGCCGTCCCACTTGTCAAAAGGCTCCAGGAGCTGCAGACGCTGGCTGGTGGGACTCACGTCCACCCGCTGCCCGCTGCTGTCCTTAGGCGGGTGCTGGTAGGTGTCCTGTCCGGGATCGAAATCCTGCAGCAGGGGACAGGGCACGTTAGGTGCCAACCCCTCAGCCCCCGTTCGGAAAGGCGCTCACAAAAGGCAAGCTCCCCCGAGCGCCAAGCCGCTGTCTCCCAGTGAACACGGCCGCTTCACTCTCACAAACAGTGAGCGTCCCTCCTGGGCAGGAAGTGTCTCAGCCGCACAGCGGCCCTGAGGCCCAGGCCGAGGCGGGCATGCAGGACAGGTGGCAGTGGAGGTGCCTGCTCACCGCTTGGGGAAGCTCATCTGCGTCTGGAGCCTCCAGCTTGAACTTCTTGCCATCCTTGCCCGTCAAGAAGTCAGTATCTGGGTTGAACTTGAGGGTGCCAGCAATGGCCAGGGCTGTGACAATCTGAAATGGAGGCGGCCAGTTTGTCAGTTAGCACCAAATTCCACTCTCGTTCCTCCACCTCAGCAGAGACCAAAACTGAGATGGAGCCCAGGAAACTTCCAGATTCTCCACAGACCACTCTTCCCCTCAGAGGCAGAAGCTGCAGGAATCTCCCTGGGACCAGGGCCGTTGGGCCCGCAGGGGACTCATGAACCCAAGGGTAATCTGGCCTCTACCACCCCCACTGGGGCCTGACCTCAGAGCCCCCGCGGCCAGGGTCAGCGCTGGACCCAGAGAGGCCGGAAATGCGGCTGCAATGAAAATGTTCCTTAATGGGCACTGAAAACATGGAAAGGGCCATTTCTTCACAAAAGTATTTCTGGAACACTCATTTAAAAAACCAAGTTACAAAAGACTGGCCAAGTGCGGACAACCACTAAGTGCCCGGAGCACGCGGCTCGGTGGCCGTTCATCGTGACAGCGCGGCCTGCCTCCCGGCTCAGGGACAGTGCGAGCACCTCCTGCGCTGCTCCTGGGCCGCCCACAGGACCCTGGGGCACAGAGCAGGGGAGTGACAGGGTCAAGCCCATGTGGCTGGGTGGAGGTAGGGCTGCCTTCTGTCCCCGGTGGTGATTCTAAAGCTCCTGCTCACGATCGCGACTGTGCTACACGAGACCTCAGACTCCTGGGACTGAGGGGAGCCAGGCAGGGGGCAGCAAGGGAGCTTGATGCCTGGGGCCGGCAAGGTTTGTGGCTCTTGGTTTCTGCCCTGACAATCCCTTGCCCTGCGATGCCAAGCCTCCCTCAGCAGCCCTGCGGGGTCAGACGGCCTTCCCCAGTGCCCCTACTCCCCTGACCGGCCAGCAGCAGGGCCCCGAGAGGCCATCCCAGGTTAGGGCCGGGCCAGGCAGAGTCTCACCTCAGGGGATGTGACGAAGGCATGGGTCTCGGGGTTCGCATCATTGCGGCCTGTGAAGTTCCTGTTGTAGGAGGTGACGATGGTGTTCTTCTCCCCCTTCTTGATGTCCTTTCTGCCAGGTCAGAGGGGACAGAGTTAGGGATGTCTGGCCTTGTCACCTGGCCCATCCTGCCTAGCTCATGGCAGAGGAGGGGGAACTGGAAAGACCCTGAAAGGGTCAACTCCCAGAACTCACACACACAGAGCAAGAGGGAACCTCAGGCATCACTGAGGTTTGCTTGAGACCACACGTAAGACAGAGGCCAGACCAAGGCCAGAGTTTCCTGACCCGGGCACTGCTTCCTTTCAAGAGGCTGCATCAGAGCTCACCACTGTATGCATGATGATGAGGCCCCCCTGGCTTCTTCCTGCCACCCCAGGCCCCGTCCAGGTGGCCACTCAGTGCTGCTGGGGGCTCTTCCTCTTTACTTCCAGCCCAACTTTCCAGTCCTTCCTGGAAAAGTCTTCTAATGTGCAACAGCCCCAAAGCTAGAGGCCTTGGGCTGAGAGTTTTCACTTCAGTGACATCTCCCCTCAACATCTGGGGCTCTGTACCCCAGGACATAAAGGGCCATCCTATCAAAATCGTGCTTCTCACCTGTCCCACTGGCCAATGCAGGGGCCACAGGCATTGGCCAGGACGATGCCACCCACATCCCTCAGGATCTGTGCCTGCAGCAGGGACAGAGGACAGGGAGTTGTCAGGGGCAGGCTGGCAGCTGATGGGAAAGGGTAGTTCAGCAGCCTGAGGGATGAAGAGCTGATGGGAACCCTGGGGCAGACCCTGGGACCTGTACCAGCCCCTGCCTGCAAGGCTGCGGTTTGTTCTGCCCTGAAGCCACGTTACTCAGCAGTGGGGTGGGGGAGCCAGGGGCGGGATGCGTGGGCACTCACGTAGCCGTCCCGCTCAATGGTGGCGCGGATCTGCTCAGAGCCTGGCGTGATGGTGAACTGGGACTTGCACTTGAGTCCATGAGCCAGTGCCTGCTTGGCCACAGCAGCTGAGCGCCCCATGTCCTCGTAGCTGGAGTTGGTACAGCTGCCGATCAGACCTGGTGCGTCATGGGTGGTGAGGCCGGGAGTCAGGAGGAGAGAGTGACCAGAGCTCTCCACCAACAGAGATATGTTGGAAGCAAACTACCTAGCTGTCTAAGAGTAAAGGATAAGCTCCTCTTGACCCAGCCATTTAAGGGATGAAGATGTGGCCAGTGAACACGACACTGAACACGCGTGGAAGCAGTACGAGCCACTCTTACAGTAATACAGTCTGCATGTGTATGCACATCAGCAGGCCCACACTGAAACACTTACATGACTGCTGCTGGGTGAGGGCCTATAGGCCAATTTTCTTCTCTTATACTTTGTAGTATTCTCTGGCTTTCTAGTTGGTTTATAATCAGGGGAAAAAGAATTCTTTTTAAAAAGTCTATCATAGTGGGCTTCCCTGGTAGCACAGTGGTTAAGAATCCGCCTGCCAATGCAGGGGACACGGGTTCGAACCCTGGTCCGGGAAGATTCCATATACCGCGAAGCAACTAAGCCCGTGCGCCACAACTACTGAGCCTGCGCTCTAGAGCCCATGAGCCACAACTACTGAAGCCCGCATACCACAACTACTAAGGCCTGCGCGCCTAGAGCCCGTGCTCTGCAATAAGAGAAGCCACTGCAATGAGAAGCCCATGCACCGCAACGAAGAGTAGCCCCTGCTTGCCGCAAATAGAGAAAGCCCGCACGCAGCAACAAAGACCCAACACAGCCAAATAAGTAAATTAATAAATAAATTAGAAAAAAGAAAGTCTATTACAGTTATTCAAAAAGTCAATAAAGACTGGATGACATCACACTGTCTACAGACAGAGACAGTCTCTCTCACCAGCTCAGCAATTTATTTTCTAATTTTAAGCTACCAAAGATTTGTTTTTATTTACTTCAACTCATAAGGCTGAACACACCGTATAGCACTTCATGCCAGGCACCATCGAAAGCTCTTGCCACACATTAACTCATCCCACTTCCCAGCAATTTTAACGGGTAAGTACGGTATCACCCTCGTTTTACACCTGGGGAACCGAGGCACAGGAGGTGAAGTGATTTGCTCACAGTCACCCAGCTGTGAAGTGGCAGAGTCAGATTCATACCCAGGCCACCTGGGTTCATGTGCTTCACAGCCACACTAAACTGTGACAACAGTGATACCATGCCAGTGTGTCCGTATATGTAAAGCATGTAAAGTAAAATCAGTCGTCATGGTTGGTAAGAGGAAGTGTTTGTAAAACAGAAAATTACACACATCAGTATGGGCATGTACACAGAAATACGGTATTCCTGTCAAAGAGCTTCTAGAGCTGGTTCTGGCTGAGGGTGGAGATTAGGGGTGTTTTAAAATTCTTATTTGTCAATATTCTCTACACTGATATATATTTCTTTTTTTTTTGAAGATTTTCTTTTTTTCTATTTTTTTTTTTTTTTTTAGGTTCCATATATATGTGTTAGCATACGGTATTTGTTTTTCTCTTTCTGACTTACTTCACTCTGTATGACAGACTCTGTGAAGATTTTCTTGATGTGGACCATTTTTGAAGTCTTTACTGAATTTGTTACAATATTGCTTCTGTTTTATGTTTTGTTTTTTTTGGCCGCGAGACATGTGGGATCTTAGCTCCCCAACCAGGGATCGAACCCGCACCCTCTGCACTGGAAGGTGAAGTCTTAACCACTGGACCACCAGGAAATCCCTCTATTTCTTTTATACCAAGAAAAAGTAATTTCTTCAAAAAGCCATAAGAAAAAAAACAACTACTTCAGAAAGTGCCTGGTCCATTCAGGAAGGGCCCCACGGTAAGCACAGGCGACAGCCCACAGCCCTGGGTGGACCGCTGGCCCTGAGGCGGGGGGCGGGGGTGGCTCACCTACTCGGATGTCCAGGGGCCACCCCTCCTTCTCTGCCACACTGCCCACTTCTGCCACAGGGTGAGCCAGGTCGGGGGTGAAGGGCCCATTGATGTGCGGCTTCAGCTGAGGAAGAAAAGGCAGGGGGAGGGAACCCAGCTTGGCGCGTGGACAGCCTTTCTTCAGAGGCTGCCTCGCTCCCGCTCACCAAGTCACGGTGGGCCTGGGAGGCCAACTACTGTTCTCACGGCTCAAACCTCAACCCAGGAAACGCCCGAGCCAACAGACACCGTACGTGCCCCAGCTCCTGAGATCTCTCCAACCCCGCAAGGCTCGTCATCTCCAGCCTTCAGACGGCAGAGCGCCTGCCTTGCCCAAGGTCACATAGCTCGGTGATAGCAGAGGCATGGGATGAATCAAGGTTGCCAGCTTCCTAAGCCCGTTACCTCCCATACTACGGTGCTTCTGGAATCTTAAGGCCAGATGCTTTACATATGACGATACTTATCAATCAACGTGAAGCACTTAACGAAGTGCCTGGCACACAGTAAGCACTCAATAAATGTCAGCAACTGTTATTACATGGATTAGCTCATTCAGTTCCCATGACTGCCTCGGGTTTCACACACCATGAAGTGAGGCCCACAGTGCTTGAGTAACTTGCCCAAGGTCACAGGCTTAAGCGGCAGAGTCAAGATGTGAACTCATGCAGGTTGGCTTCAGGGCCTAAACCCTGGGCCGCTGTGCTCTGCTGCTTCTCCTCCTCCAGACTGCCCTTTCTCTGGCCTTCCAAACGCCACCCTGGCCTACAGGTCTCAGGGTGCCAGGCTCAGGCTTGGGAATCTTGGGCTTTGCCCTCTGAACTCTCACAACTCTAGGGCAAAATCCTGGCTTCTCCTAAAGCTGAGGTGGGGGCCAACTGAACGTTTCTGAATCACCAGCCATAGCCATCTCCACTCTCCCCTTGGCCATACAGCCTTCCTGCTGCCCCTCCCACCCCACTGATTCAGTCAGCAGTTTGCAGGGACACTGGGGAACCAAAAGTCCAAAAGCCCTGCTGGGTGTGCAGCCAGGGACCTGCTCTGGCTCTCCCCAGGGCCCACCAGAAGTCCCCAGACGGGGCCTGAACCCCCCCACCCTCAGAAACTCCTGGAACCAACTCCCTTCCTCACCTCGCTGAGGTTAATTTCAATCAGTTGGTCATAATGGCAGCCAGGGTCAGGTACCAAGTGATCCTTGAATTCATCAGCAAGGTTGGCAATGTCTGAAATCAACGAGGGAGACTGAAGCATGTAAAACAGAAATTGGCCATGAGACTCCATCCATCCATCCATCCACCTGCCCATCTATCCATCCATCCATGCATCCATCCATCCATATGAACCACAGTTACCAGGCACCTGTGTCAAACATCCATCCATCCATCCATCTGAACCACAGTTACCAGGCACCTGTCAAACCCATCCATCCATATGAACCACAGTTACCAGGCACCTGTCAAACATCCATCCATCCACCCATCCGTATGAACCAGTTACCAGGCACCTGTCAAACATCCATCCATCCATCCATCCATCCATCCATATGAACCACAGTTACCAGGCACCTGCCAAACATCCATCCATCCATCCATCCGAATGAACCACAGTTACCAGGCACCTGTCAAACATCCATCCATCCATCCATCCGTATGAACCACAGTTACCAGGCACCTGTCAAACATCCATCCATCCATCCATCCATATGAACCACAGTTACCAGGCACCTGTCAAACACCGGGCCCTGGACACTGACTGGGCAAACAAAGGAACAAAACAAACAGCACAGGACACAGTTCCTGCCCTCGAGGAGCTCACGTCTAGCGAAGGAGCTATCAGTGAGCCAGAAGTCACAACATAATACAACAGAGGCACGCAGGAACACGGGGACACAGGGGAGATGTAGTGACTGAGGCTCAGAGTCAGGGAAGGCTTCCTGGAGATGAGAAGCACTGAGTTTTTAAAGAAGGAGAAGTTACTTGATAAAAGCGAGGGAAGGGCCTTTCAGGTAGGACTGTGTGTGTGGAGAGCTTGGGAACAAAGTGACAAACTCCCCTCCAGGCCCCTGGCCTCTGGCTCCACCAATCACCCTCGCTCACCTCCCTTCAGAGGCTCCAACAATTCCTCCCCCAGGACCCATTTCCAACTCTGGGTTTCAAAGAAGCCAAGCTAGAACCTCAGGGAAGTTGCTGAGGGAGGCCTACAAAGTGGTTCTTGTTCCAGACGTTTTTCCTCCTCCCCCTGCTAGGGCAGGAATTACAAACAGAAGCCGATCCATGTCATTTCCAGAGCCTCCCACAGAGGGCACCAAGGACCAGGCCAAGAAGAACCGGAATTCAGACACCCTTTCAGGGGAAACTAAACTCCAATCCTGAGGCAGGGATATCTCACACTTAGATGCCAGACCCACTGAGAAGCTGATGAGAGCTACAGACACCCCACTCAGGAACAGTAACACACATAACCTCTCACAGACCATCAGGGGCTTCTCAGAGCCTCTGAAGCCAGTCCGGAGACACCAGGCTTAGGACTTAGGATGCCCGCTGGCTCACCTGCCCGGCCTGTCTTGCTCAGGTACTTCTTCATCCTGTGGTTGTAAGGAAACACCGAAGTGGTGGCCCCAATTTCTGCACCCATGTTGCAGATTGTCGCCATGCCTGTAGAGAAACAGAGCCCGCGGGGCTGGCTGTGCAGCTAGGCGAGGGTCCCCCACACCTGCTAGAGGTGCACACACATCTTCACACCGGGGAGCTGGCATCATTTCTTCCCTCGCTCTCACTGCCCCTGTGGCCCAGGGTTAAAATGAGGCTCAGTGAAGAGAGGCCACGGGGCCAGAGCTCAGTGTCCCGGCTCTCAGGGTGGCGGCTGGGTAGAGTGAAGGGGACACAGGATTCAGCTCCTACAAGCCAAGTTCCAGCTCTGGGCCTGGCTGTCCCACTCAGCAGACTAGACAGCCCCCATGGAATGAACGCTGACCTGGCCAGACCACCCAGTTGTTGCTGTGTCCATTTGCAGGTGAGGGAACTGGCTCAGAGAGGCCCAAGGTCATGCCACAGAGCAAATGCGGCGTGGCCTGCAGGTCTCGGTCTGACTGCCCGGTGTGCAGGCCTGCACTCTTTCAGCTACAACACGGTGGAAATGTTTCTGGGTCCGCGGTTTTCCAGCAATAAGACTGGAATGACGTCCACTGCCTGGACCACAGACTGCCCACAGAACTGGAAAGGCTACAGATGCCCTGACTGCTATCAGGACTCCAGCCTCATGGGGTTGCTGGGACATGGGTCTGGGCTTGTTGCCAACTTCCTCACTGAGCTGTCCAACAGTAGTAAGGGCTACTTAGAAGAGTGAGCCCCGCATCACAGGAGGGACACAAGGGCCAGCTGAACGGTAGCTCTGTGGGGCTGCTGTGGAGCTGAGGCAGGCCCCTAGGGAAGTCTGGACTGAACCATCCCTAAGGTTCATTCCAAGTCTACCTGGATTTCCGAGGGCCCAGGCACTGGGGCCAGATCACCAGGAGTGATGAGTAGGAAGGGACTGGCTCCCACCTGGTCTTGGAGACTAGCAGGTGACGGTCTCTAATCCAAAGGAAGAGAGTGAGGTTCCAACTCCAGCCAAGGGAAGATGTGAGAATGCGGCTGCTTTGAGACAGAAGCCCTGGCTCTGATTCCCCTTCCCACCACCACCTCCACCCTCTGCAGGTTCTTCTGGATCACCCAAGGCAGCCCAGGGCCACAGCCAAGTTGGCTCAGCCCCTAACTCTGTGTGGCCACAGGGAAGTTACCTGCCGTCCTTGAGGGGCCCCAGTCTCCCGTTTAATGAGGGACCTGGACTAGACAATGAGGTCTCCCCTCGACCTCTAAGTGTCCATCCCAAGTCCCCAAATTGACTGGACAGATCCCCAGGGGAAGGCCATTCGCTGCTTCTATGGCTCAACTACAGGCCCCACTGGGCCCAGCACAGGCTGAGAGCCATGTCACGTGGCCGCCTTCCTCACCAGTGCAGGAGACGGAGTCTACGCCAGGCCCGTGGTACTCCACAATTGCGCCCGTGCCACCTTTTACTGTAAGGATACCCGCCACCTTTAGGATCACATCTTTGGGTGAGGTCCAACCGGAGAGCGAGCCTGTCAGCTTCACACCAATCACCTGAATAGGTGGGGCAAGAAAGCAGTTACAGGCCTGTGTATCATGTGCCATGTTCCAACCAGGAATCTACCTGCTGGAATTCAGCTTATTTATCCCTGCCTCCTTCCCAAAGAGATCTGAGCCTGACCTATTCTCTCATCCCTTTCGAGTCCCACATCTCCCACTCACCCCCACCAACCACCCCTCTGCTGTCCCCCCGAAATGAGCCCTTCCCTACCCCTCACCTTGGGGCACTTCAGCTCCCAGGGGATCCCAGCCATGACGTCCACTGCATCAGCGCCCCCAACTCCAATGCAGATGCCCCCCAGGCCACCACCATTGGGGGTGTGGGAATCAGTGCCAATCAGAAGAACCCCAGGGTATGCATAGTTTTCCAGAATGATCTGAAAAAGAATCCAAGATCTTAAGCTTAAAAGCCCTCAGGCGAGAATGGAGGTAGGGCTCCAAAGAGGTCTGCACAACTGCCCCCCACTGACACTGGGCCACTGGGCCATTCCCAGGCACCCCTCCAGGATGGGGCCTCTCCAGTGTGGCCTGGACGAGCCAGAGACCTGGGAGACCGGCGGCCTGGGCTCACAAACTGCTCTGACAGTTCCTGACTGTATGACTTGGGCTTGTCAGTGCCTCTCTGCACCTCAGTCTCCTCATTTGTTAAGAACGGCCACACCACCTTGACCCCAGGACTGCGGCGAGAACCAGATGAACTGGGTACAAGAGTGTGTCGTGTGACAGGCCTGAGGACACGTGCTGAGCCCTGAAAGGCGCTCCCCTGCAACACCCCTGCCTCACGTGGTGGACACGGGGAGCGTGCTTATCTGGCTTCTCAACAGGGCGGACAATCTCATGGCCTGGCTCCAGCACCCGCAAGGAAGTACCGGACATCCTACGGGAGCACAGGCCAGGAGTTTTTTCCACCACTGAACTAAAAAGAAGTATAGACAACGCCTCCCTAGCCTCAGTGGCCTGGAGGTGGCTCTGAGAACAGAAGCGACTTGCTTAAGGAAGAGGATGACTTGCCGCATTACCTCTCCGAGTTCAGTGTTCCCTTCGTCGAGGCACTCCTCCTAGCTGGGAGCTAGGAGCTGGCGGTGAGCATTTCCCCCCAGGATATTTAAAGGAGCTACGGGGGCAGCTACCCCAGTGCAGCCCCGCCCACCGTCCTGACAGCTGAGGTGCTGGACACGCTGAGGTTGCAGCGGGGCTGCTTGAGGAAACTGCGGCCAAAGGGCCACGCCTGGGTCTGCGGTCTGGCCCCACCACCTCCCAGTAGTCACTTCACCCCTCCAAGCCTCAGTTTCCGATCTGTAAAGAGTAGCTGATAACAGTGCCCCCCTCACGGGATCACTGTGAGCACTCGATAGGAACATGTCCGTCAAGCTGTAATAACGCCGGAGAGAGGCATTATTTTTATGTATTATTTTGCAGCAAGATCCTTCACCTGAGGTTCTGTTGCTCACTGTCAGAAGCAATTATGGCCCAACACACACACAGGGATGTTGGGGAGGACAAATGAGATCAGAGACGCGAAAGGCTCTATGAACTGTCAGGAATGACGGAATGGCGGGTAGTCTCCCCAGAATATTACAGAAACCCCAGGGCCTCTGCCTCAGGCTAGGCACCTGCTCAGCACACTCAGCAAGGGTCAAGGGGTCTCGCCTCTTGGGAACACAGAAAGTTAGAAGACCCGGTTCCTTCTCCAGAAACGAGGCAGCTGGCTGGGAGAACAGGCCAACACAAAAGAAATCCCTAACAAAAAACAACTGTTGGAGAGAACGCCGTTTAACTGCTTCATTTCTCCAGCCCTCCTTTCCTCAGCCACATACAAAGATTTAAAACTAGTTAATCTCTAAAGCTCCGCAAGGTTGTAGAAGCCTGATCCATGAAGAGCAGACACACAGAATTCAGTGTGGTCACACCATGTGGACTGTCAGTGCGGTCCACGTCCAGAAGGGAGTGGTCAGTGCAGACCCGAGGACTGCAGAACGCATCACAAAGAAGCTGGTTGTGACAGTGACCTCAGTGGTCGGCTGCATACGGTTAGGCAGACGAGGATGTGGTGGAGAAGTGTATTTTTAGGCTGGACTAACATCTAGAACATAAAACTAGAAATTCAGCCATCTATCTGCATGACACACGTACACTGAGGACCTATTCTATACTGACCTGGTGCCAGGCCCAGAGCTAGAGAGGAATAAATAAGCCATAGACCCTGTCCCCACAGGGCACACTCAGCACACACTGTGGCCATAATGTGAAGGGTCCCACACAGGATCACAAGATCCCCAATGCTGGGCACCGGAGGGCCAGGACTTCACAGAGGTGACCAGAAAGCAGAACTGTGGGGGAGGAAGGGTCTGCCAGGGGACTCAAGGCAGAGGGAAAGGGATTAAGGTTTAATCTGGACATGGCAGATTAAAGCTGCCTACTGTCAAGGGGGAGAGGAAAGAAAAGGTGCACAGAGATCACATGATTCCTGGGAACTTTCTTTTTAAAGAAATATATCAGGCTGTACACTTAGCTGGTGGCCAGTGGCAGGTGTAAGCTGCCATCACTCACGACCCCAAACTTTGGCCCAGAAGCTGCCAAAACGGCCTCGGCATTTGTACTAAGGTGGAATGGAGGACACTTGGATTGGGGTCCCCTTGACAACAAAAGGCCAAGGTTGGGTCCACCTGACTCCCTCGCCCTGCTGCTGAGAGAGGCTTTCTGGCCCCTGTAGACCAATGTGACATGCCATACCCGGGGAGCCCCTTCCTGGCAAGGGCAATGGTTTGAAAGGGCAGAGCAGTGATCTGTGGCTCTGGTTTCAGAGTGGGGCAGTGCTGGGAACCCATGCAGGGTCGGATTACAGCCTGACTCAGCTCATCTTGAAGGAAGGCCTGGAAGTGAGCCCTGGGATGGAGGTGGGGAGAAAGGTCACCTTGCGAAGGTACAAAGAGGCAGGTTTCACATACAGGATGGATGGCAAACGGACACAAACCAGCACACACCCCACAAACCAGTCAGAAGCCCTGAACAGACACCTTTGATGAAAGCTAATCACCTATCTCCCCAGAAACACACACACACACACACACACACACACACACGATAGACAGAACTGCCTATCAAGAGAAAATCCATCCTTGGGGAGACCCCAGGAGAACTCCTGACTGATGTGGCCATGTGACCTTTGGTCCCTCCATCCTCCAGGACACCAGCAACGGGCCAAAAGACTCCGAGGAGCACCCTGTGTGCTGGGAGGGGAAGAGCTCCCGGTGTGATGGGAGACCGTAAAGCAGCACAGCCGTGTGGAGCACTGGCTCCAGGGCCAGGCTGCCTGGATGCAAAGCCTGGCTCCACAATCGGCCAACTGGGTGCCCCTGGGCAAGGAGATTAACTTCTCTGTGCTTCAGTTTCCTCATCTGTAAGGTGTGGACAATAAAACCACCAATCTCATAGGGTCATGGCGAGCACCGAGTAAGTTACTATCTGCAGAGTGCCTGGCACACGGAATGTGCTCATCAAGTGTTAGCTATCCACGCAACAAGGTATAACGTTTGTGGGAAAAAAGCTAAACAAAAAACAATACAATACCGTAATGCTTAGAAGAAGGTGTAGCACAAAACATGTCAACCTTAAAAGGCTGGTCAGAAGGGACTATTTTAATTTCTCACACGGAGAGTGAGAATGTATAACTTGACACAGTGAAAATTAATTTTAGGGACTTCCCTGTTGGCGCAGTGGTTAAGAATCTGCCTGCCAATGCAGGGGACATGGGTTCGAGCCCTGGTCTGGGAAGATCCCACATGCCGCGGACCAACTAAGCCCGTGTGCCACAACTACTGAGCCTGCGCTCTAGAGCCTGCGAGCCACAACTACTGAGCCCACACGCCACAACTATTGAAGCCCGCATGCCTAGAGCCTGTGCTCCGCAACAAGAGAAGCCACTGCAATGAGAAGCCCGCGCACTGCAATGAAGAGTAGCCCCGCTCACCACAACTAGAGAAAGCCTGTGCGCATCAATGAAGACCCAACTCGGCCCAAAAATAATTAATTAATTAATTTTGAAAAAAGAAAATTAAATTTAAATTGAAAGCGGAGGAGTCTAAGGGCTGATGAAAATGTCATCCAATTGCCCGCCTGAGCCCCAGGCTCCCACAGGCCTGTGGGAACCAGCTCCCTGGTTCCCTAAGGGCAGCCTGCTTCCCTGCCCACCCACAAACGCAGGCCAGGCCCTGCTTTACCTGGTGAATGATTCCAGAGCCAGGCCTCCAGAAGCCCACACCGTACTTGGCACCTGCAGTTGCCAGGAAATTATACACTTCCTGGTTTATGTCCTATTGAGACAAATCAATAACCAGGGCATTAGTAACACAGTTTGCTCATGCCTTCCCCCCTTCCCCCTCCCCTCCCCTCTGACTCTGAAATGCTGGCACTGTGAAGACAGGCCCTCTCCTGGAGGCCGTCTACAAATAATTCCAAAAGGGCTTGGATGCTGGCCCATAGTCTCAGCTGGCAGGCCCAGGAGAGAGACCAGGGAACAGAGACAAAGCCCAGTTCTGTGACACCTCGCCAGGGAGTGGGTCCAAAACAAATCCTTTCCCTGCCCTGGGTCTCAGTTTCCTTATTTGTAGAAGGGTCCCTCTGGCACTCAAGTCCTCAGCCAAGGCCAGCAGTGAGGGGGAAGCATGGGACTACAGGACTAACTGGGACATGGTATCGGGGGGGGAACTGTCAAAGGGAAGCAGTGGGACAGAGTGGACAGCCAGGTCCCACCACGCCTCATGTTGGGTGTTGTTTCTCCACTGGAGCCTCGGATGCCTCATCTGTAATCCTGGCTGACATTTACTGAATGCCCACTACGGAAATGGCACCACGCTAAACATCCTCACAACCCAGGGGAAGTATTGTCACCAAGCCCATTTTACAGATGCAAAAACAGAAACTCAGAGGTGAAATAACTTGCTGGAGATCCCAGGGTTAAACAGAGGAGCCAGTGTTTGAACCCAGGCCTGTCCAACCACAGAGCTGAGCGCTACGTTGTAAAAGAAATAAGGCTACCTGCCTTACAGAGACTACATCTCAGAACACCTAGGCCACTGTCTGGCATGTGGTAGGTGCTCAACACTTGGTAATATGTTTGATGGGCCCCAAATGAAAGACCGTCAAATGGACCATGTTCTGAACAAACAAAACAAAAAACAGGATGGTACCCACTATACCTGTAATTCAGAGACAACTTCCTCGGGGAGAAGGGAAGGCTTCCCACCACATGGATGTGAGGCCAGAGTTTATCTGGAAGACATGGCATGTCCCTGGATAGGTGAGACCCCAGGGACTAAAGGGATGGGACCATAGCGGACAGCACAGAGCTGCAAAGGAGGAAGTAGGAATAGAGACCTGCTAGCCTCTGGGTGTGGGAGAGCCGCGCTCCAAGGCAGAGGAGGGACTCACTGTGGGCTCCGCTGGACCCTCCATGAAACACTCTCAATACCGTGCAGCCCCCTTCATTTACACTCCAGACCAACCATGCATCCTCTGAGGGCCCGTGTAGTTCCCCCAAGTGAAAGAATGGCAGACAAAGAACTTAGGTCCCCACAGCAGTCTCTTTCTGATTAATAATTAATATATTGGGTTTTTCGTTTATAAATCAGTCACTTGTAAAATTGGTACCGAGGACAGGAGGCAGCTGGTTGTGTGGATGCATTTGCTCGTGTGTCTGCGTGTGGGAGAAGAGGCAGCGGGGTGGCCAGAGTGGTGTGGCAGAGTCTCGACCGGAACTCAGCCTAGATACTTCTCTGGTGGTCTGTGTGACCCTGGACAGGTCACTCTGCCTCTCTGAACTCCAACCAGAGGGACCCTTTACAAATACATGTAAATCTGACCATATCCCTCTCCTGCGTAAACCCCTCAGCGACTCCTAGGAGGGCGCCCACAGCCCTCAAGGCCCTGCCTGCACCTGCCCCCACCCACCTCAGAGCTCCAGGCCCACAGGCCCCCTTCCAACTCCACAAAAGTACCAGGTTTCTTCCTCCTCAAGGTCTTTAGGTCGTCCGTTCTGTCTAGAACGTTCTTGCTTATCTGTTCATGTCTCAGCTTACATGTTACATCCTCAAAAGAGGTTGTCCTTTCCCCGCCAAAGTCTAACTCAGACATCTTTCTTATACTTTCAGAGTTCCACACTCTCCCAAGTTGGCAGTTACCAATTTGTGTGATTGTTTAGCTTCTGTCTCCCTACTGGACTCTAAGATCCATGAGGGCAGAGGCAGAGCCCCTGTCTGTCATGTTCACACTGAGTCCCAGCACCTAGCACAGTGCCTGGCACATAATTAATGTTCAATGAACATTTGTTAAATAAATGAGGGAATGGGTCCTGAAATCCTATGATTCTGTGAATCTCATCTCCAGAAGGTAGATTTTAAAACTATAAAGTAAGGGGAGGGCCAGACCCTGAAGGTGGTGGCCCTGCTGCGGGCAGTCATTCACCCCTAGGGCTGAAGAGGACCCAGTTCCCAGCACTGAAGGATCCCCTGTAATGTTACCAGTTACCACCACCGCTGCTGCTAACATGGAAACCACCAGCCAGAAGGCTGGGCTCTTTCAGCTGAGTGGAGCCACTGTGCCACCACGACACAAACGAGCAGGCCAAGGTAGGAAGAAGGGGCTTGAATGGGAAAGCTGCCCTGAGCGTTTCCCATGGGTCTGAGAGGCTCTCTGAGCCGTGCTGACCCTGGGAGCCGAAGCACTTTCAATTGCGTGCTCTGCTCTGTGCCCAGCCGGGCTGCAGCCCTGCCAGCATTCAGCTCCTGCCAATGGCCCCCCAAGAGCAGTGCCCACTTCCATTGCGAGGGGCAGGGAGGGGGGTGGAAAGGGTGGAGGCCCAGAGCTGGGAGAGACCTGCTGTTGCCAAGAGTAGACACACACAAAGGCACCACAGCAGAGCCTGGAGGAAGGAGCACAAATTCGGTTTCATAAGAGTCAGAGGAATCCAAGGGGAAAACTCTTCAGTGTGGCATCCAGCCCCTTCTACCTTGTTAAGTGAAACTCACAGAAGAAAGCCCACAAAGGGGGTCGATCAGTAAGAGAGGGCCCTGAGTGGGAGATGGGATAAGGGTCTGGTCCTAACCTCGCCCCCATGCAGTTGTGGGACTTGATGCACGCGCCTGGGCCGCCTCAAATTTACCAACAGCGACACTACTCGCCTACCTCCCTGACAAGGTCCCCAGGGGCCAGGCGAGAGCACGAGTGATCCCATGTGATGGTGGCAGCAAGGGAACTTTAAAGTCCCTTCTCCAGAGCAAGTGGCGATAGGTATCAGAACCCCACATCTGCATCATCTTTCTTATAAAATGTTCTGTTTTATTACAGAAAAAGGACCTGAAAAGAATACCTTTAGTATGGTAAGATTAAGGATGATTTTTGTTTTCTTTAGGTTTTCTCAGTATTTTCTAACAGCTTCACAAAGGGCAAATGGTATTTTTCAAAGTAGAAGAGAGCAAAAATAAATTAAAAAAAAAAAAGACTAAACCAAAGAGTCCATTAGAATTTGGGGGTAATGCCCTAGTTCAAGGGTTTTGTCTCTCATCCCATGTCACACCCACTGGCCCCCTCCACGCCCCTCCCACGCCACCTTCAGCTCACCTTGGCCCGACGCAGGTCTTTCTCACCCCCGAGCTGGGCCTCGATCAGATGGTCACAGTGGATGGTGGACGGCACAGCCACCTTGGGCAGTCCACTGCTGATGAATTGCAACATGGCCATCTGGGCCGTGGCATCCTGCATGGCCACACGGTCAGGCCGCAGCCGCAGGTAGGTCTTGCCTCGCTCGATCTCCTGGTGGGCCGGGTCATCCAGGTGTCCATACACGATCTTCTCTGAGAGGGTCAGAGGCCGGTTCAACCTGGCGGGAGAAGGGAGGGATGGCCTGGGACCAGCTGCACGATCCCCTGTCCGCCACAGCCATTCCCTCTCCGCACACACGGCGGGCAGGGAGAGGGGACCCTGCACCCCACGAGGGTGGAGACGAATCGGTACTGCTCACTGTGGTAGCTCCAGCACACGGCACAGCACCTGGCACTCACTAGGTCCAAAACCACCTGATGAATGACAACATCACAAGAGGCGGCAGGGTTTTTTTTTTTCCCTGAAGTATATTTGCTTTTCCAGCATATTAATTGCTATTATCTGACGGGCACCTATTCCATGTATGTCTCATCTTTTAATCCTTACTGTATCCTTGTCATTTAGTAAAACGACCAAGAGGTAACAGAGACCCAGCAGAGTGATGTTCGAAGCTCAAGTTCGCAGCCAGAGTCTCACCTTGGATGCTCTACTTCTCTCTGTCCACGGCCATCTCCCCCGTGCACTCAGCCCCACTGAGACACAGAGACTCCGCACCAGCACCCCTCCCCCAACCCGCCTCACGCTCCGCCCACAACCCTCCGCCTCAGGTGCTGGAGGCCTTGTTACCCTATTACGCTAAAGCCTTTCCTGCTGGTTCCACTCGCTCTCACCCCGCGAAGACAGGTGTGGCTGTCAGCTCTCAAGAACAGAAGCTGCCTCTGGCCTCTCACGAGCCCCTCTTCCTAGACCCTGTTTCCTCGTCAGAGCCCCCGGGGAGGTGCGCCCCCGCCAGGACTCAGCGGCCTCCTCAGCACAGCCTCCCCCGCGCAGACCGAGCTGGGCGCGGGTCAACTCTCCCCCCGCACCTTGAGGCTCCCTGCTGCTGCTGGCCGCTGCAGCACCGCTGCCACCCCACGTGCCTGGACCTCACACTCTGCCTTCCGCCGTTCTCAAAGCTTAGGCCAAACCTGCAGCCTCCTCGGGAGGGGCACAGTTCCACTCACACCCAACGAGCCACAAAAAAAAATATATGGGACGAGGAGTCAGAGGCTCTGGGTTTAGACCTGACCCTAGTACTAAACCCACCGTGTAACCAGATAAGTAAGCCACTGCCCCTCCCAGGGAGCTCCCAGTCTGTCTCTAAAGTCCAGGGCTTGTATTGGAAAGAGATAACAGATAGCACTTACATAGCACATACTTGTTTTTAAACAGCTTTATTGAGATATAATTGGTGTGTAATTAACTGCACATATTTAAAGTATACAACTGGTAAGTTTTGACATATGAATACACCTGTGAAATCATCAGCACAGTCAAGATAATGAACACATCCATCACCCAAAAGTCTCCTTGTCCCCTTTTATAATCCCTCCCTCCTGCCCCCATCCCCAAGCAACCACTGATCTGCTTTCTGTCATTATAGTTTTATCTTAGCACTTACTTTTAGCCCAGAGCACTCTGATGTATATAACTCACTTTATCCTCACAACACAGATGAGCAAACTGAAGCACAGTGAGGTGAAGTAACTTGACCCTCCCTGGTCATGAGCTAGTCAGTGAGTGGAAGAGCTAGAATGCAAGGAGCCACTGTGGCTTTACACTGTCTCTCAATAACATCGGGAAACTCAGAACAGGGCCCGGCCTGTAGTTAAGGGTTCAATTACTATCATTATTGCTATTGCTATTACCAATACGACTCTGCTGGGAAAGCAGAGAAATGTCCTGCTAGTCTGGGTTCTAGCCCCTCACTCCCAATTTTACCTAACCCCTTGAGAGCAAGAGTTTCCTAGGGTGCTGGCTCTGTGGGCAACAGCAGAGCAACTGGCAGTTCTAAAAATCTCTCAGTTCTGCCGTCATGAGAACCTTGAATAAAAATAGCACTGGCCTGAAGTACAGCCTGCCCCCTTTTTGTGGCAGCATCTCCAAGGCTGGTGTACAGGCAGTGACTCACTGCACAGCCCCTCCTTCTGCGTCCAGGGGAGGTGAAAAATAGCACATGAGCTTTAAAACCAAAGACCTTGACAGCAAATGCCTGAAGTTGTATAAAAAAGCCTGACAATGACAAAAGCCTAAGGACGAGTTCATCATCACATTTCCTTGAGGATTAACTGAGGATGGCAAAATGTGTCCTCTATGTCCATCTGTCCCCCCACTTCACTGGATGACAGAGACCCAGTTCCCAGGAACAGAATCAGGCCCCTCTGTCACAGGGTGGAGGAATCGTCCCCCTGCAAATCCCCTGGCCCTCTAAAACACTCTTACATCTATTTTAATCCACTAGCATCTTTTTAGAACAGCCTCACTTCTGCCTTCTTTCTCTATGGAAGGGTTTCTCAACTATGGCACGACTGACAGTTTGGGCCAGATGCTTCTTTAGTGTGGAGGCTGTCTTCTGCACTGTAGGATGTGTGACAGTTTTCTTGGCCTCTACCCACTAGGTAACAGTAAACCACACCCCACCCCAGGTTATGACAACCTACAATGTCTCTAGACATTGCTAAATTCCCCTAGGGGACAAAATCGACCCCTCACCCCACCTCCAGCGAGAACCACTCTTCTATGGCAACAATGAAAATGGAACATCTCTTGCCTGTATTAACCTGGAAAATGCTAAAAGTTATTGATTGGACTTTTCTGGTTAGTGCAGAGTTGGAATAAGAAGGCAAAGGAAAAATTTTAGGGGGAGGGTTAATTTTGCTGATAAAAATTAAAACCAAAGGGCAGTTTTCTGATTAATTTTTTTAAAGCAAAGACAAAATGGTGAACACTTTTTTGTCAAGTTACCTCAAAGCAAGCTTCTATGTTAACTCTCCTTCTAAGCATGACAAAGAGGAGGGGGGGAAGTGTTTTGCAGACTAAAGCAAAATCTATTATTTTTCCACTGAGCTGTGATCTGAGAGCTCTAAGAATAAATAGTGTTTTCTGGGGAAAAAGTATTTGTATAAGGTCACACAGGGATGAGGACAGTGGTTTCAACCCTGACTACACATTAGAACCAGCTGGGAAACCGGCCAGTGCTTCTCACATTTTGATGTGCACTCCAGTCACCTGGGGCTCCTGTTAAAACTGCAGATTCTGACTCAGCGGGTCTGGGGTGAGGCCTGAGGTTCTGCGTTTCTAACAAGCTCCCAGTGCTGCTTGTTGATGCCGATGCTGCTGACCCATGGGCCACATTTTGAGTAGTAAGGCCTACACCACCTGAATCAGATGAACATCCTTGATGTACATTAAGAGGTCCTCACTATAATTAGGTGATGCCATGTTGCAGGCTACTGGAGATAAAGACTAAGATAGTCCCTTACCTGTAAAACTGAAGTGAGGATACCAGTAAAGAGGAAGCAAAGTGGCAACAGAGAGCAAGTGTGGGACAGTGGCCAGAGCACTGGACGAGAGCCTGGAGACCAGGTCCCATCACTCACTCACAGTGTGGCTTTGTCCCCCTGAGCCCATTCGTCAGCTGTTAATGGGGATGGGGACACTGTGTACTCATACTGGTTCTCTCGTACTCCCAGGGCCATGTCACCAGATAGGCAAGCGCGCAGCTCTGTCTGCAGTCATTCAAGTTTCAGGAGCAGGGCTGGCTACCAGCCCCCACTCCTCATCCTCTTGTGGTATCTTATTCATCCCTCCTGTGCCAGCATCTAGCCCAGAACCTGGCACACAGAACAGCAGTGCAAAGACAGCTGCCATTTTACCAAGTGAGCAAAGAGAGGTCCAGAAAAAAGATATGCTCAAGATCCCACCTGAGCTTCCTTCTGAGTCTCAAGGCTGAGCTCTCCCCTGGGCTTACGCACTGAAGAGGAAATATATGTATTTCTGAAGTCACTGGGCCCGGCAGATCCCAGAGAAATGGCCCAGGGCTAGTCGTCTGTCCTGGAAAGGGTGGGTGGAAGGTTCGGGCCACAGCACCGAAGAGTGCCTGAGACCTTCCCTAGGGCCCACATCTCCAGGCTTCTTGCTAACAGACTTTTCCTTGGCAGAGAGGACAGAAGGTCCACCACTGATCTGGAACACCCTTCCTCAGCAGGGACCGCTGTACCCTAAACGCCTCGATCCTGCCACCACCACGACCAGCCATCCTTCACCAAGCACCTCCTGCGCTGCCCGAAAAGGGCAGGTGGCACCAGAAGCACCGACACCCTCTCGCAGTCTCCGCAGCTCGCCCTGCAGCCTTACCGTTTGCGGACGACGTTAATGTTCTTCTCGAGCAGGTCATAGCGGATGTACTCACTGGGCTCAAAGTGGCTCATAGCCACCTCGGCCCGCTGGCACAGGACCGAGGCCACGTGGTACTGCCGCACACCCAGGGCTTTCTGCAAGAAGAAGGACAGCAGCGACTGTCAGTGGAGTATTTAGGGCGGTCCACCCCTGAGAGACAGTGCAGAATGGTGAAAAAAGCAAAGAATTCAAGTGTCAAGAGCTATTCAGTGACTGCAGCCTCACTTTCCTCACCTGAGGCACAGGGATGAGACAGTAGCCACAAGGAACACAGCCTGTGGTAGCAGAAAGTGCAAGGGATTTATAGTCAGAATTTCTGGATCAAAGTCAAATTCTGTCCACTTAAGAAAATCCTCCATCATCTGAGGGCCAGAAAAGTTGGGCAATGGGGATACAACCAGCTGTAGTGATCATATAGTTACTGGGAAGGTTGAAGGAGAAAATATGTGGACGTTCTCATTAAGCTCTAAAGCACCACCCAAACGGTAGCTGCTATCCTGCCTGCCCTGTAAGTTCCTTGAGGCTTGGGATCAAGTTTTGTTTGTCTTATTCATCTGTATCTGGACTACCTGGCACATATTAGAGATTTAATAACTAATGGTCGAATAGATGGAAAAATTAGTGAGGAAAACCTATGCATGAGCTTTGGATGTTTCCTCATCCCTTGAAAAGGTGGTGCCTAATCCTGCTCCCCTGGAATGTGCAGCAGACTCACCGACTGACTGGATAGAATGCGGCACAGTGATACTAGGGGACCTCTGAGGCTAGGTCACAAAAAGGATTGCTTCTGCCTGGCTCTCTCTTTCTTTGATGGCTCTGGCGGAAGACAGTCACCACCGCTATTAAAACGTTTCAGCAGTCCTGAGAGAGGCCCACCTAGAGAGGAACTGAGGCCTCTTGCCAAAAACCACCACCACCTTGCGAGGTGTGTAAGCACGCCATCTTGCAAGCCAGTGCTCCAGCCGCAGCCTAAGCCCTCAGATCACCAGGGCCCTGGCCGACAACCTGGACTGCAAGTTCTTGAGCGACTCTGAGCCAGAACCACCAGCCAAGATGCTCCCAAATTCCAGGCCCACAGGAACTGCGAGCGAGAAATGTGTATTGTTGTTTTAATCCTCTAAGTTTGGAAGCAACGACTTGTTATGCAGCAACAGATAAGCAACTGTTATGAAGGGGTCTGTATTAGTTCATTTTAAACTGTGGATGACAAACTTCACAGGGTACATTTTGACCAAGGAGGAAAAGATGAACCCAAAGAAGCGACAGAGGGAAAGAACAGTGGTGTTCCCCGTCGAGGTCACACCCTTGGGCAAGGAAAGAGGCAAAGCTCAAGCCACTGCCCCAGGCTCCCTTCTATATGTCACCAGGACATTTAAATCCAAACCCTGCCGACCTCAGCATCTGAACCAATACAAATGCACAGCTGCCACTCGCTGTTCAGGTGGCTGGCGAAGAGGGCAGACCCCATTAGGAAACAGCACCCCAACCGCCACCCCCCGACCCGCCACAGCAGGAGTGGCCTCCCAATGCAGACTGCAGATCCACCTGCCCTCCAGCTCAAAATCCACCAGAGGACCCTCACTCTCTGCCCTACTGGGTAGGGGTGAAGAACTCACCAATCAAAGGACTTTCCTTTTTTTTTTTTTTTTGGCCTCGCAGCATGTGGGATCTTAGTTCCCCGACCAGGGACCAAACCCGTGCCCCCTGCAGCGGAAGCGTGGAGTCTTAACCACTGGACCGCCAGGGAAGTCCCAAAGGACTTTCAACAGCCTGTGCAGAGGAGGAATGTGGGACACTGCAGCTGCAGGTATGGCCGCTGCTGCCTGCCGCTGCCATGACAGTGGGGGGCCCAGTGCACAGCGGCAGTCGGGGGGACCTGGACTTCAACCTGGCACGCCATTTACTACCTGAGCCATCTAGGACAATTTACCCTCTCTAAGTACTCATTTCCACACAGTGCTATTGTGAGGGCTAGGAGGTAACAGAAAGTACTTGGCACGGTTTCTATTATTACCCCTGTGCATTTATAAGCATACATTCAGCCTCCTCTGTGTTTTTTACACAAATGAGAAGCTATACAAGTTGTTCTGCAACTTGCTTTTTTCATTTATCAACCTATCTTTGACATCTTTCCAATGCTTATACACAGATCTATCGCTCTCTTTTTGTAAATTAACTGCCCTTAACTTCAGTTTCCTTAGAAATAAAAATGAGTATAACAATACCTAGTGTCTGGCCCAGTAAGCAAAACAAATAACTGTAATCATAATTATAGTGTAGAGAAAAGGTAAAGTAGCAAATTCCTAACAGTAAGGGGACAATTAAGCAATCTATGGACACATATCAATACTTAAAAATAGATTTACGTAATAATGCTGATTGGAACAAAAAGGACAAAATAATATGTTCATACAGAATACAACTTTGGGATAAAAAAAAGAATATTTATTAGTGCCTAGTGTGAGATGAGCACCGTGCTAAGCATCTAATCCTCACAGCCACCCAGCGAAGCGGCGCCTACGATTAGCCTATTTTCCAAGTGAGGCAACTGAGGCCCTCACGGAGTGACCAAGGCCACAGAGCAGCAGCCAGGACCCAATCCAGCCTGACTGGCCCACTTTCTGCTACTGCCCCAGGCCCTCACCCTAAGCTTTGCCCCTAAAATGGAGATGAACTCCGTAGTGTTAATAACAAATCAATCAGCCACATGCTCAATCCTTAACCATGATACTGCTCTGCTTACCAACTATGTGCAAACGTCTGTGCACGACAGCTGGCGCTGCCCAAGAGGACGTCCTGCCATGACGGACACGTCCTAGATCCTCACTGTTCAATACAGTAGCCACCCACCACGCGTGGCTGCAGGGCACCTGAAGTGTGCCGAGGTGACTGAGGAGTGGAATTTTTAATGTTACTCAATTTTAATTAAAGTTAAGTTGCCACATGGGACGGCTCAGGTGTATACATTAATAAGGATGGAGTTTTTAGGAAGCCTGAACAACCTGAATGTTCATCAAGTCAATTTTTCTAAAAAGCTATTTGGACCCCTTCCCATGCCAGGAGTTCATCATCCCACACGACCACCAATCCATTTCTGAAAAGTTTCAAAATATTCTCCCTCCCTCTGTTTCCTTGCACAGGCTGCTTTTTCAGGTGGCGGGGGCGGGGGGAGGGTCTGCCCTCTGGACGGTATGAAATAAACCCAACCATCTTCCTCAGGATGTTGCTTCCCAGACCTGAGGTGCAACAGAATCTCCTGAGTTCGTTAAAAATACACCATCCTGGGACTTCCCTGGCGGTCCAGTGGTTAGGACTCGGCACCTTCACTGCATGGGCCTGGGTTCAATCCCTGGTCGGGGAACTAAGGTCCCGCAAGCCACGAGATATGGCCCAAAACAACAACATAACCCTAAACCTTACCCAGGTCAACAACTCAGCTGAGGGCGGGGGTCCCTCAACTATCTGAAGACAGGACTTACCGTCCTCTCTAAACCCCCTCTTCTCTAGGCCAAGGGTAGCCCTGAGTTTTTCAACTTTTCCTTTATGTGGCATGTTTCTAAATTCTGCAATAGCCCAACCATGCCCTGTGCTGAGGGCAAAGGGACAGTCACCTCCTTTGCTAAGCTTGTGGCCGTCCCCCTCACTGCTGACACATGCATCACTCCCTTCCTCCTAACACCTCAACAGCCACCTTCCTCACTGACCGCTCAAGCCACACTGTACTACGGACTTGGTTTTCTGTGCAGAGCTCTACCTTAATCTTGGTTTAATTTCAGCACCAGTTTCTGTCTACCTCCAGCCCTCTGTGGTCTACAGGAGTCCGGGTCAGTCACCCCAGGTCCTGACAGGCTGGCCTTCCCAGTGCGTGTCAGTCACACACGCAGTCCGCACAACTCTCAGCTGTTCATCCAAGTCTCAGTACAAATGTGACCCATTCCAGGCCAGGCTCCCCAGGGTGGACGTTTGGTCAAGCCAACAGTGATCTATTTAGTGACAATCCCCAGGTCCGGGTCTCCAACCCACAACAATAACCACCTGACTGAAATGTCACTAAGCTATCGCTTCTGTTTCGCGACTAGGGACAGCCTGACTGACCCGTCAGTTGCCCTACAGAAATCAACACTCACACTCCCTGTTTCACTAATCTACTAATCGCAACAAAAAAGTAAGAAGATGTTAGCCTGGCTATGAGACCTTAAGCAATTCACTTTGTTCCTCCAGGCCTGAGTTTTTCACACCTGTAAAGGGTGAAATCTCAGCCTTGTTCCCTGCTTCAGAGCCGAACTGTGAGAGGTTTAAAGTGTATGAAATGTCATGTATAACTCTGAAGAGGCTGATCATACTAATATGCTTACCCCAAAGACTGACTTCAAGGGCAAGGATATCATGTATCATTCATTCAGGACCACATATATCTCACATATAAAATGAAGACTAGGCTATGGGTAGTCTTAGAATAAAAATAAAAACAGCCTTACTTATTAAGTACTTGCTCCATGCCAAGCATTTTCTGTGCCTAATTTTGAATTCCATAGTGGTACAAGGTAATTGTTATTCCCATCTTACAGATTTGGAAACTGAAGATCAGAGAGGTTAAGTCAGAAGTCTTACATGTGACAAACAGTGAATCCAGGATGCAAGTGCAGACCTGTCTCTTTCTAGGATGAGCCAATTCCCCTGGATTCTGCTACCCCCTAACCCCACATAGCCTATCCTTTCCCATTGGAAGGTAGCATGGTGTGATGGTTCAGATTGAAGACCTGTAGTCAGACTGCCCAACCCAGCAGCATCACTAACCCGCTGTGGCCCTAGAGAAGTTATTTAGCCTCGCCAAGCCTTAGCTTCCCCACAGAGAAAATGGAGATAAACGTCAGTGTTAATAGTAAATGAAACAGTCTACTTTAAGTGCTTGGCACAGAGCGGGTGCATATGTGCTCAATGTATGTTTTTTTTTTTAATTATTTGTTTTTATTTTTGGCTGTGTCGGGTCTTCACTGCTGTGCGCAGGCTTTCTCTAGTTGCGGCAAGCGGGGGCTACTCTTCATTGTGGTGTGCAGGCTTCCCATTGTCGTGGCTTCTCTTGTTGCGGGGCACGGGCTCTAGATGCATGGGCTTCAGTAGTTCTGGCGCACAGGCTTAGTTGCTCCGCGGCATGTGGGATCTTCCCGGGCCAGGGATCGAACCCATGTCCCCTGCATCGGCAGGCGGATTCTTAACCACTGCGCCTCCAGGGAAGCCCTCAATGTATGTTATATTGTATTATTTTCATGGAGGAGACAGACACACAATTAGATGTGATGAGGTTGTGCTCCTTTTCTGGATTCTGGCAGAAGGCGTATGCCTCTTATTTTGCTTACTGCAAACACAGCTTTTGGCTGAGCCTTAGCTCATCTGGGCCTTTGACATTCTTGACCCCTTTCTGATGTATTCCAGCTGCCACAGTGTTTCTCCTTAGTTACTTGCCCTCCTTCCAACTTTGGCTAAGACATTCTAAAAATCTAAGCTGAGGTCTGTAGGGGCATCTCTTCTGTCTCTCCTTCAGACTACTTGCAATTTGTTAGAATTTGCCTTGGAAAACCTCCCATCCCTCTGAAACCCCTTCTGCTTATGGGATCCTGGCAGTGAGACTTCATCTATTTGGTCTCTGAATAATTCAGAAACTTGCTTTCCTCCAGGGCACCAAACATGCTGAACTTCCGTAGCCAGTACAAAGTCTAAAGGGATCTGCCACTGGGCCTTTGCACATGCTGTTTCTTCTGCTTAGAATGTTCTCTGCCCACCCCCTTCTCAATCTATCCTTTGTGTAGGTAATTCCCATTGATCCTTCAAGTTCCAAATTAATTTCACTTTCTTAGGGAACCTTCTTGAACTCTCAGCCCAAGCAGAGCCTCCTATCATCTACGCCCATTTACTACTTCCTGACGTTCATTTGTGAGATGGTATCTGTCTCCACTAGTCTGTAAGATCCACTAAGGGAGGGATTGTCTGTTCATTCATAATAAAATTCCCCATGCCTGAACACCAGGTCTGATACACAGGAGGTGCTACATAAATACCAGTTAATTAAACCAATGAATGTTGCTTTTACTTTACCAACCAGTTCTTCCTTATTGAGCAAGGTTAAATACAGAGCAAGTTTGGTTAACCTTGTGAGAGCAAATAGTTAACAGGACAAATCAATAATTTGCCAGGCTCAGATGCTTGTGGTTAGACTGTAAACAGGTTGAACATTTTTGAAAGACAATTAGGCAATACCTATTAAAATGTAAAACGTTTGTACCTTTTGACTAGCTTTCCCTCTTCCAGGAAGCTATCTTATAAAAATACTCACTTAAATGAGCGTAGAGACTGGCAAAGATGCTCTCTACATCACTGTTTTTATTTATTTATCTAGACAACTTTTCTTTATCTAGCTTCACATTTGGATTGATGGTCTTCGTTGCCACGTGCGGGCTTTCTCTAGTTGTGGCGAGCAGGGCTGCTCTTTGTTGCGGTGCGCAGGCTTCTCATTGCGGTGGCTTCTCTTGTTACGGAGCACGGGCTCTAGGCGCGCGGGCTTCAGTAGTTGTGGCTCACGGGCTCTAGAGGGCAGGCTCAGCAGTTGCGGCGCACGGGCTTATTTCTGCGGCATGTGGGATCTTCCCAGACCAGGGTTCGAACCCGTGTCCCCTGCACTGGCAGGTGGATTCTTAACTACTGTGCCACCAGGGAAGTCCCCATCACTGTTTTTAAAAGAACACAATTGTCCAAAAATAGGGCACTGATTGAATAAATTCTGGTTCATCCACAAAGGAATGCCATTCTACAGCTGTTTAAATATTCAAGAATAAGATGATGGTGGTGGTCTAACAACATTGTGAATGTAGTTAACGTCACTGAAGTGAACAGTTAAAAATGGTTAAAATGTCAAACTTTATGTTATATGTATTTTACCATGATTTAAAAAAAGAAGCAGAGGGGACTTCCCTTGTGGCGCAGTGGATAAGACTCTGAGCTCCCAATGCAGGGGGCCCTGGTTCAATCCCTGGTCAGGGAACTAGATCCCACATGCGTGCTACAACTAAGAGTTCGCATGCCGCAACGAAGGAGCCCACCTGCCACAACTAAGACCCGGTGCAACCAAATAAATACATAAATAAATATTTTTTTTAAAAAGAATATTTTAAAACTAAAATAATAATAAAAAAAATTTAAAAAGAATAGATCTACCTTTACTGGCAGGAAAAAATTTCATGACACATTCAATGAAAATAAGAAATAGCAAAGTAGTGCCATGGTATGGGCCCATTTCTGTATAATAACAGTAATTAACAAATGTAAATATGTTTAGAAAAAAATTGAAATGATATGCCTAAACTGTTCACAGCAATTATCTCTAGAGATTAGAATTATGGGCACTTTTATGTTCTAGGCTAACTTTTAAATGCTGCATGATACATGTGAGTTTCCTTTGTAATCGGGAAAAAAAAAAGAATGAACAAGACAAATTGGTGCAGAAAAGCATGCTGACTGTAGTATAGCGTACATAGCAGGATCAGTCAGGAGCACTTAGACAATAATCAAGTGTTCTGGTTTTTAAAAATGTGCAAATCCTTTGTTTCAGCAAGTTAACTTACAGCAATTTATCACGACTAAGTAAAAGGAAAAAAATGTACCTTCACACTAGAGGAATCTGGTTACCACCACCTCAACCCAGAGATCAAACAGCATCACCAACAGCAAGACTACCTTACATTCGTGCCTCCCGATGGGACAGCGTCACCTATGAAGAATTCTTGTCAAAAAATGTTTAACCTGAATCTAAGAAAGCTTTGGGACCTTACTTCCAGTTTAAGGGAAATGCAAGGAATAAAAGAATGATCAATTACATCCAGAATGCGAACAGTCTACGAGAATCTGGCCTAGTCCCTTCCAAGTCAATGTCATGGGGGAAAACGGTGTGTGTGTGACGGGGTGGGAGTGGGGAGGTGCTGTTCTAGATTAAGAGACTAAAAAAGTAGAATCAATGCAGCATGCAAATTTTTTATTAGGTCTTGATTTGAAAAGAGATAGCTATCAAAGACATTTTTGGGAGAAGTGGGGAAGTTAAGAAAATGATACTGTAGTTATATAGCTAATTGACTTATTTTTAAGACATGAATGTTGAAGCTTTTAGGAATGAGGTGTCACAATGCCTTTAATTTCTTCTGAAATGGTCCAGAAAAAAAAATAATAAAAAATATATAGATGGGGGAGTGGGATGAATTGTGAGACTGGGATTGACACACATACACTATCGATACTATGTATAAAATAGATAACTAATAAGAACCTATTGTATAGCACAGGGAACTGTACTCAATGCTCTGTGGGGACCTAAATGGGAAGGAAATCCAAAAAAGAGATATATATATATAAACGTATAAGCTGATTCACTTTGCTCTACAGTAGAAACTAACACAATACTGTAAAGCAACTATACGCCAATAAAAATTTAAAAATATATATATATAGGTGAAGCAAATAAGGCAAAATGTTGGTAACGGTTGACTCTAGATGGTAGGTATATGGGTGTTCTTTGTACTATTTTCTACTTTCCCTTATGTGTAAAAATTCATGACAAAAAATCTCTTAAGTAAGGCATCAAGTATGGTTAAATCCATGCGCTAGACATAATGGCTTAAATTTCCTTCTTGATTTTTTCTAAATTTTCCAAATTTTCTACAAATGAATCATTATAATACTTCTTATAATTAGAAAGAATGTAACCAACATTAGTTTTTAATTAAAAATTAAATGCTCGGAACCAAAGATAAATATCCTTGCAGACTGCTTGCTGTGGACTAAAAGCAAAATAATTAAATCTTTTCATAAAGCAGCTTGTCAATAAGACATCCACAGGAACATCCATACATTTGACTCAGTAATTCCATATCTGAGACTCTATGTTCAAGAAATAACTTTAAATATGTAAAGGAAATGAACATTATAAAATATGGTTTGGGTTAAGACAGAAAATTATTTTATCCTATAATTCCCCAAATCTGTATTAAGGTGATACTGTGTGGATGGAAAGAGACTGACAGCAAGCTGTTTTTAGCTGGTGTAGAGAGAACCAAAGTTCCCTAGTATCACTATAGGTTTCTCCTTGAACCCCAATTTTGAAATCCAACATTCGGGTGAAGGTATCAAGCTCAGAGTGCCCGCAGCCATGGGTCATTTCCCTGTGTGCAGTATGGTGGACAGTGAGATTCCCCCTGTGACAGGAGGTGGTGGGGGCCAAGAAGGAACATTCAGGGATTGGGAGTCCAGAGATCTGGCCTCCGAGTTCAGTCACAATGCACCCTTGTACAAATAATCTAGCCTTTCTGTGCCTTCTTTTTCATTTCTTTCTTTTTTTTTAAAAATATTTATTTATTTATTTGGCTGTGCCAGGTCTTAGTTGCAGCTCGTGGGATCTTCGTTGCCGCGTGTAGAATCTTTAGTTGCAGCATGCGAGATCTTTAGTTGCGGCATGCAAACTCGTAGTTGCAGCATGTGGGATCTGGTTCCCTGACCAGGGATCGAACCTGGGCCCCCTGCATTGGCAGCGAGGAGTCTTAGCCACTGGATCACCAGGGAATTCCTTCCATTTCTATAAAATGGGAGAAGCGGATCATTCTGGCTGCATCAAAATCACCTGGGAGGTTTCACTGAAACAGCTTCTAGGCCCTAAGGGCTCCCAGACCTCTCAATCAGAATCACCTGAGGTGGAGCCTTAAGCATCAATAAAGATTAAAGGTTACTCTGATACAGCCATATCTGGGAACCACCGGACTAGATGTTCTCCAAAGTTCGTTCCAGCTCAGAGATTCTATAAATATTCCTCCCCAGTAAGCAGGCATCAGATAAACCCACTTATTCCGAAAGGCCTAGGGGAAAGCATAGCAATGTCAGAACAAATTAATCTGTACCAAGAAAGAAAACCCCCAGAGCTCAGGTCTTTCTGGAGTAGCCACAGCCTTCGCCTTCATTCACACACAGATGTGGATGTAAAGGTATGCACATATGCACACATCAAGTGCAACCCAGCGTGGTGTCACAGAAAGCACACCAGATTCAGAACGCTACCCATTTATTATTAGCTCCCTGATGGTCAAACTGTTTACTCTATTTTAAAATACTTATAAAATACGGAGAATAATCCCTGTCATTTAACAAATAATGCCAGAAATTGTTTCCACATGGCTCCCAAACTTTTTCAAGTTAAGGCCCACAAACAAAATAATTCTTTTTGGTAAACAGACCAGGTTGCTGCTGGAAGGCAACTAGCAGCCTTAGTTGCTGGGGGATGGGGGTGGGGGAGGGTCATTATCGCTGCACACCTGTATGTTATTTGCTACAGCACACCTGGGGAAACCTTAGCTGTACCACACTAGACTCTAGAACACCACCACGCTCTCCCTGCCCTCAAGACCACAGTATGGTGGGATAAGACAAACATGAAAACAGAAGGTGTGGTAGTGTGTTAGAGTGGCTATTGTATGCGTTAGGTACAGGGGTCAGTAAAGGCAGGGAAATATGAGTGGTCGAGTGAAAAAGAGGCTAAGGCCTCCTCAGGGCTCAAACAAGATCATGTTTGGGTTCAAAACAAAAACATTGGCTACAGATGCAAAAACCAGAGAGAATGAGTGATCTGCTCAAAATCACATAGCATTTGTGGAGAGTCATCAGGGAAGGAGGAAGTCATTCAAAGTCCATTGTATCCTAGCAACATCCATATACTGGCCACAGGATGTTCCGAGCTAAAAGGAGCCTTTGAGAGAGGACTTTCAAATTTTGACTGAAAACACACAGGCACAAAACACATTTTATGTTGTGACCCAGCAGCAGGTACTGAGAGTGTGTGTAATTCACACGCAGTTTCACTAAACAATACCTGACATGTGCAATGTACACTGATACTTTCTATTCTCTATTATTATTTTCATTGTGGTAAAATACACATAGGTAAAATCTACCATTGTAACTATTAAACGTACAATTCAGTACATTCACAATGCTGTGCAACCATCACCACTATCCAGTTCCAGAACCTCTCCATCACCCAAAGCAAGCCCCGGACACACTGAGCAGCTGCTCCTTTTTCTTTTCACCCTCCCTGTCCCAGCTGCTGGCAATCACTGATCTGCGTTCTGTTTCTATGGATTTGTCTAGTCTAGATGTTTCATGTAAATGCGATCATACAATAGGTGGCCTTCTGTGTCTGGCTTTTTTCATTTAGCATTCTATATTATCTTTTTTTGAAGGCCACTTGCACCCCATTAATTTCATGATCCAATAACAGGTCAACATAGGCAGTCTGAAAACACTATCTTAGAGAACTTCCAATTAAAAATATTAGTTACATAAAATGTATGGTGATGGACGTTAACTAGTCTTATTGTGGTGATCACTTTGCAATACGTACAAATATATAATCATTATGCTGTGTACCTGAAACTAATACAATGTTGTATGTCAATTATAACTCAATTTTAAAAAAATTACTTACAAACATCAAAGGCAAACAGCGACAACGAATGACAGTCACCGGAGGCGTTTGCAGAGCATCACCAGGCTCTCTGCAGCATTCCACCTACTGTACCAGAGGCCCCCAAACCTCAGCCCACCCACTTGATGCCTGCCTGCACACAACTATCCACGAGGAAAATGGGGAAAATAAAGACAATGTAGCAAGTTTTTTTTAAAAGTCAAATTTATTACATTTAAAACATGTTCTTGGGCTTCCCTGGTGGCGCAGTGGTTGAGAATCTGCCTGCTAATGCAGGGGACACGGGTTCGAGCCCTGGTCTGGGAAGATCCCACATGCCGCGGAGCAACTAGGCCCGTGAGCCACAACTACTGAGCCTGTGCGTCTGGAGCCTGTGCTCCGCAACAAGAGAGGCCGCGACAGTGAGAGGCCCGCGCACCGCGATGAAGAGTGGCCCTCGCTTGCCGCAACTAGAGAAAGCCCACGCACAGAAACGAAGACCCAACACAGCCAAAAATAAATAAATAAAATTTAAAAGGAAAAAAAACAAATGTTCTTTATTCTGAGTCTTTCCTTCCTATTCCTATACCTCTGATGTTAAAAAGGCCCTTTTAAGAAATAATGGTGATAATAGAGAATGATTTAGTGGTTTTTTGGTTTTGGTTTTGGTTGTTGTTGTTCTGGTGTCCTTACTTCAAAAAATTTAAAACCTGCAACCTCACACTGATCCTCTCAATTCTGTGTGTACACTTTGGTGCCCTCTATCATGCAACTTTCCCAGAACAAGACTGTCTTTGGGGGACAATAGCAGTCACTGGAGAAGTAAGATACAAGGATGAAGGAAAAGCTAGGTTTTAATATTACCTTTACAATCTCAGTAGCAGCCAGAAATATGAGAAGTGATAAGCAGGGCTGACTGGTGAAAAACATCTATCTTCACTGTCATTCTGTCTCCCCTTCCTCCTACCACCAAACCTTACCCATTTGTTTACTCATTCATCTGTCCATCTATCAACTAGTTACTGAGTGACTACGGGTGCCAGACACTGTTCGAGGCACTGAGGATACAGCAATGAACAAAATGGTCCAATACTCCCTGCCCTCTTGGGACTGACACTCCGGGAGGTTAAGGGCGGGGAGGGGACAGACAACTAGAGACAGAGAAACAAGTAAAACCTCAGTCAGATGTCGGTAAGTGTCATGAGAGAATGAAGCAGGAGCAATGGGAGAGGGAGCCAGGGAAGTAGGGGGAGGTGCAATTTAAAGTAGGATAGTTGGGAAGGGCTTCAGTGAGAAGGTGACATTGAACAACAACCTGACAAAAGGTCAACCTACAGGTATCTGAAGGAAGAGTATTCTAGACAGAAAGTGTAAGGATCCTCCAAAGTGAGGTAGTGCCTGTTGTGTTCAAAGAACAACAAAGAGAGATATCTGTATACCCACGTTGATAGCAGCATTATTTTGCAATAGCCAAAAAGTGGAAGCAACCCACCCAAGTGTCCATTGATGGATGATGGAGAAACAGAATGTGGTACATACAATGGAATATTAGTTAGACTTAACAAAGGATTTGTAAAAGCCTAAAAAAGAATCTGACACATGCTACAACACAGATGAACCTTGAAGACATTATGCTAAGTGAAATAAGCCTGTCACAAAAGGACAAATACTGTGTGATTAGTTATATGAGGTACCTGGAGTAATTAATAAGTTCATAGAGACAGAAAGCAGAATAGTGGGTGCCAGGGGTTGGGGGGAGGGGGAAATGGGGAGTTAGTGTCTAATGGGTACAGTCTCAGTTTGGGAAGATGAAAAAGTTCTGGAGATGGCTGGTGGTGATAGTTGTGCGACAATGTGAATGTACTTGATGCTACTGAACTGTACACTTAAAATTCTTAAAATGGTAAATTTTTTAAAGTAAAAAATATATAGGGGGGGGAAAAAAAGAACAGCAAGGAAGCCAGTATGGTCAGAGCAGAATAAACAAGGAGGAGTACAGTAAGAGGTAAGATCAAGATTGCACAGGACCTAGGGACTTCCCTGGTGGTCCAGTGGCAAAGAATCCACCTTGCAATGCAGAGGACACGGGTTCGATCCCTGCTCAGGGAACTAAGATCCCACATGCCGCGGGGCAACTAAGCCCATGCACCACAACTACTGAGCTCGTGCACCTCAACTACAGAGCCTGCGTGCCGCAAACTACAGAGCCCACCCACCCAGTCTGCACGCCACAACTAGAGAGAAGCCCACGCGCCACAACGAAAGATCCTGCATGCCTCAGCGAAGACCCATGTGCCACAACTAAGATCTGACGCAGCCAAAAATAAATAAAACAAATAAATAATAAACAAATCTTTAAAAATAGAAAAGATTGCATAGGACCTTGTAGAATACAGTAAAGATTCTGGACTTTACTCTGAGTGAGAAGAGAAGCTAATAGAGAATTCTGAATAAGAATTACATGGTCCGACTTATTTACAAGGATCATTCTGGCTGCTGGACATAGAATAGAAGGAAGCAGGGAAGCCAGATAGGAGGCCAACACAATACCCCAGTCAAAGATGGTGGTGATTTGGACCAGAGTCGTAATGGTGGAGGCGGTGAGAAGGGGTTGGAGTCTGGATATACTCTGAAACTACTAACAGTAGGATTTGCTAACAAACTGGCCAAGAGGCATGAGAGGAAAGTCAAGAATACCACTGAGGTTTTGGGCCTGAGTAACTGGAAGAATGGAGTTGCTATAAACTGAAATGGGAAAGGTAACAGGAAGAGCAGGCTTGGGGGTGAGATCGGGAGTTTTTCTGTCTGACACCCAAGTGGAGATGTCAAGTAGGCAGTTGGAGTGTCATCCTAAGTCCCATCCCTTTAGAACTTGGCTAATTAAATGGTTCATCTGGAATCATAGATTATCAAAACCCAAAGTGACCCCAGATCACCAGATATCTTTTATTCACGTGACAGATGAAGAGTGCCCCAGGTCACATACCTAGTTAACAGCAGTTTGGAGCAGAACTCAAGTCACTTAATTCTCAAGTCAACACTTTTTCCACCATACTACTTCCCTAATTAAAACTGAAGCAGGGACTTCCCTGGTGGCACAGTGGATAAAACCCCACGCTCCCAATGTAGGCAGCCCACGTTCGATCCCTGGTCAGGGAAGTAGATCCCACAGGCATGCTGCAGCTAAGAGTTCACATGCACAACTAAGGAGCCTGTGTGGCACAACTAAGGAGCTGGTGAGCCGCAACTAAGGAGCCCTGGAGCCACAACTAAGGAGCCTGCCTGCTGCAACTAAGACCCCATGCAACCAAATAAATAAATAAATATTAAAAATAAATAAAGTTACTCTTTTTAAAAAAAAAAAACTGAAGTAGTACTGATTCATTAAACAAATATTTATCCAGCCCCAGACTTTGTGCTGTGGTGCCTGAATTAGTGAGATAAGCAAGACGGACACACTTCCTCCCATTGCTGAACTTACAATCTGGTGAAGAAGACAGATATCAAGTAATCCCTCAAGAGACTATGGAAGCAACGATATGAGAAGTGCTATGAAAGAAAGGTTAAGCAGCTATAACGCTATAACAGTATAAAGCTGGAGAACCTAATCTAGACTAGGGGAAGGGCTTTTCCAAGAAAGTGATATTTAATCTGAGAACTGAAACCTGACTAGGAGTTAGCCAGGCAAAGAAAGTGCAGTTTAGGAAAAGGAATCCAGGGAACCTGGCAGGCGGAGAGAACAGCATGTGCAAAGGCCCTGTGGCAGGGAAGCACCTGTAGCTGAAAGAAGAAAGAGAAAGCCAGCTTGGCTAGAGCAAAGTGAGCAAAGGGCAGTGGAAACAGCAGAAAATAAGGCTAAGAGGTAAAATGGAGCCAGGTATCGCGACGGACCTTGCAGGTGTATGAGAAAAGCACCATAGCAACCTTGAACTACAGTTTATCTGAGTCTTGGCACAATACCTCGGAACACCAGACGGTAGGCCTCTAAAGGAGTTGTGAGGCCATCTCCCACTCGCTCCTTATCTCCCTGGGAGGCAGTCATGAGACAGTTTCTCCTCGCCTCCCTGGATCTGATGAGGTATGGAGCTTTCTGCCCTGGACTCTTCAGACTAGAGCTGCAGGATATAAACCCGCTTAGTGGCATCAGGGCTGCCACAACTTTCAGTGCAGTCATCAGCTCCTTTTGTTTTGGTGCCGCCCTTTTCGGTGTGTGCAACTAGGACCCAAAGAGCTAGCAACTTCGGCTTACTCTTCTCAGTCTGTATATAAGTAATGAACTGTCAGAATATGAAAGTGGTTCATTGTACCTTTACCAATCAATTGGTCAGGCTTTGATCTTTTCGTATAAGTATGAGCTTTACAGTAGGACATGTTAAATGTTTAACTTGATTCTAAAAGCAGTGGGAAGGACTTCACTGGTGGCACAGTGGTTAAGAATCCGTCTGCCAGTGCAAGGGACATGGGTTCAATCCCTGGTCCGGGATGATCCACATGCTACGGAGCAACTAAGCCCGTGCGCCACAACTACTGAGCCTGCGCTCTAGAGCCCACGAGCCACAACTACTGAGCCCACGTGCCACAACTACTGAAGCCCGCGCGCCTAGAGCCCATGCTCCGCAACAAGAGAAGCCACCACAACGAGAAGCCCGCGCACCGCAACGAAGAGTAGCCCCGCTCGCCGCAACTAGAGAAAGCCCGCGTGCAGCAACGAAGACCCAATGCAGCCAAAAATAAATAAATAAATAAATAAAATTTAAAAAAATAAAAGCAATGGGAAGCCACTGAAGCAGGATTATATCTGCATTAAAAAAAAAAAGTCACTGTGGCTGCCATGTAGATAATGCATTCAAGAGGGGTAAAAGTATTCAATGGAATAGGTTGATGGTGGCTTATCATGTAACCTATTTCCTATAAGCACATTTGTATTTTAACACTTGAACACCTATTCTGTGCCAAGCAATAGGACACAGATACCAAGAAGAATAAGACAGTCCCTACGCTTATATACCTTAGTCTGGCCACAATCAGCAGTAAATGTAACCCACTGTGACCTGCTTGAGGAAAGAAACACACACAAGGGGCAGGAGTACAGGAGAGGGAACAATTAGCTCTGCTTGGGATGCCCAGGGAAGACTTTACTGACCAGGGCTGTGGAGGATAAATAAGGGTTTGCAAGGCACTCAGAGAACAGATAGTACATAAAAAGATACAGAATCATCAAGTGAAGTGTGCAGGAGCTACAAGTCACTCAAAATGGTGCGAGGTAAAAGACAAAGCAGGAAATGGTGGAAGGTCAGGCCAGAAACCCAGCAGGTTTGATTCAGGAGGCTGAATTATGACCTGTGGTTTATTTACACAGTGAAAAGAACTTAGATATAGCTCAAAGACTCAGCTCTACCATTTATTAGTTGTGTGGTGTCAAGCAGGTTTCACCTTTGAACCCAGTTTTTTTTTTTTTTTAATTTTTATTGGAGTACAGTTGATTTACAATGTTGTGTTAGTTTCAGGTGTACAGCAAAGTGACTCAGTTATAGATATACATACCTCCACTCTTTTTAGATTCTCTTCCCACATAGGCCATTAGAGAGTATTGAGTAGACTTCCCTGTGCTATACAGTAGGTCCTTATTAGTTATCTATTTTATATATGAACCCAGTTTCTTCACTTGGAAAAAGGGAATAAATACCCACAGTATTATGTGAGGTCTGAAATTATGTGAATGAGCTCCCAAATAACAGCAATTATTATGTAAAATGCTACAAAGCAGGTTGTTTTTTGTTTTTTAAATAGCCTTTACTAGGGTTTTTCCTCCCATTTAAAGAAGTACGACAGATTTCATGGCGAAAATTTAGACAACACATAAAACAACACAATTTTACAACTCCCCAGAGCCCATCCAGGAGTACTTACCCTAAGACGCCTCCACCAGACCCCCTGGCCTGATGCCAGGTACCCTGTGGTATTTAACAGTGACTCCAAGAGAGGCACTAAACACCAGTCTGTGCTGAATTTACACCTCCTCATAGTCCCTGGCACCAGGATACCTACTGAACCCAAACTGAACAGGTGGTAGGGCTGAGGTTTCTAATCAAAGACAATGATAATAATAATAATTACTAGTAGTAGTAGTAATAGTGATACTTAATACTTTCTATTGAGTGCCAAGTTATAAGCACTTTACATGGATGAACAGCCCTACTGTACACGAGCTCCATTTAACAGATGAGGAAATTGAGGGCAGGAGAAGCATAGTAACTCACCCAAGGTCTCACAGATACACCAGCATTTAAAGACAGCCTGGCTCTAAGCCTAAACACTGAGCCTTCCAAGCGCCAAGTGAACTCTGGCAATTCTAAGTATTGATTTGGATACAAATGAATTAAAGGAATCAGATAAAATCAAAATGGAATAGATGCCAAACTGTTAACAGTAGCTATCCCTGGAGGGTGAAATTATGGACAATTTTTTACTTTTTATATGTATTTAATTTGAACTTTTAGAATCAGAAAAAAATTTAAAGAAATATAAATTATAAATACATGTATTATTAAACATATTTTTAATTTGGATTATAACATTTAAAAAATACTAGATGGAAATATACTACAGTGTTAATGGTAGTTATCTCTGGGTGGGGGTGGGTTATCTCTGGGTATTACAAATAATTATAGGTAATTTTTATGGTATTCTTTATACTTCTATATTTTCCAAGTTTCCTACAAGGGGTACCTTTACAAATAAGAAAAAAAGTAAGAAATTAATTTTACCTTAAAAATAGATATTACTGAGTCTTATAATATCTGACCACCATGGTTGGAGTATGAGTAGTCCACATCAGTATTATTTAAAAAAGAATGATGACTTGGGGGTATTTTTTAAAAAAATAACTTATTGGGGTTTTGTTTTTATTTCCTAAGTCCCAAAGTAAAACATACTCAATGTTTGGTTCAACCTGGCCCCAGGGCCCAGAGACATTCCAGAGATCATCCATAGGCCATCCACACAGATGTCACAACTAGGAAATGGGAAAATTTTCCCCCATGCTTGGAGCCCAAGTCTCGGGGTTTGTGAAATTCTCATGAGTAAATACCAGGCCCTTATCTAGAACAGATACTTCCACTAAGCCCTACAAGCCCCTGATTCAACATGATTAATCCAGGAAGCTCATTTTCTTCCAGAAAGTCTGTTCCACTACTAGACAATTCTAATACTTTACAACAACAACAAATGCTTCTGAACTGAAACACACCTCCATTAAATCAGGCACAGATTCTAGCAATGGAAACGTGGGCTCAAATCCCAGCTCTACCCGCAACAAGCTGTGTAAACTTGTGTGTTTTTATTTAAGCCCTCTAAACACAGCTTTTTTCATCTGTGAGTGGGAATAACACCTTCACAGGCTGTAGTGAGGATTAAAGGAGAGTACCTACGTGAAAGTACCCAGCCCAGTCGCTGACACGCTTCCTAGCCGCGTCCTCTGGAACCAGATCAAATGAGCTTAATCACTCCTCCACACGTCAGCCCTTCAAATCACCGAAAACCATAATCGTGTCCTCTCCATTCTAAGCATTCCTATAGTACTTCCTCGCTACAAAACTCCCTCTACTTGGGTGGGAGTCTCCCATCAGGGTGACCAGCAGCCAGGTGCCCTCAGATCTCTTTTGGAGTAAATCACAGTAGCTAACACACTGCTCCATGCCAGCCACTCTTATAAACCCTGCTGGACAGAGCTCAGCCTCCCTAACTGCCCTGAAGATGGAGAGGCTCAGAGACAGGAAGTGGCCTGCCCAAGGTCACACAGCTGGGAACCTGCTGAGCCCATGCCCTTCTCACTATGCTACAGACAGTGTCTCCCAACCTCCGCAGGCCCAGCAGCCAGGTGGGCTCAGTGCTCCATGGGGGCTCAGTCCCAACTGTTCAACGTCTCTGGTGGAATCTGGCTTCTTGGTTAGATAGTGCCCCCTCCCTTGCTGGATGGGATACAAATCTCTAGGGCTCCCAAGGAGTAAGGGAGGCTCTCCTGATCCTGCATTTACTGACACAGAACAAACTCTGAAGGAAGGAATACAACCAAAGTGGACCCACCAGGGAGTCTGGTAAGAAATAATATGAAAAGAAACAAACAAAACTGTGCCAAGCAAGATCACAAAGGTTATTTTTTTTTAAATTTATTTATTTATTATTTTTGGCTGTGTTGGGTCTTCGTTTCTGTGCGAGGGCTTTCTCTAGTTGTGGCAAGCGGGGGCCACTCTTCATCGCGGTGCGCAGGCCTCTCACTATCCCAGCCTCTCTTGTTGCGGAGCACAGGCTCCAGACGCGCAGGCTCAGTAGTTGTGGCTCACGGGCCTAGTTGCTCCGCGGCATGTGGGATCTTCCCAGACCAGGGCTCGAACCCGTGTCCCCTGCATTAGCAGGCAGATTCTCAACCACTGCGCCACCAGGGAAGCCCCACAAAGGTTATCTTATATCATCTTCTCAACAACTGTGCCAAGTGGGATTGTTATAGGTCATTCTGTCTTCTGTTTTAATGAGAAAATGGAGACTCAAACAGATAAGAAGGTAAATAATTGCACTAAAATGTAAGCTCTATGAAGGCAGGAAACTTGTCTAATCTGATCACCACTATATACTCAAGAGCCTAGGACACTGAAGGAAGAACCATGATTTGAACACTAGTCTCTTCATCTTGCTTTCAAATTCAAGTTGTGAGTGCCTCTGGCAGAGGCTGTGCTGAGCCATTAGTGCCTGTTCACGGAGCCATGAACAGTCCTTTTCAAAGGCTTGGAAAGGGGGCAGGGAACCATGTCTCTCCAAGACACAGCCTCTAAATGGGCTCCAAGGCAGTAGGGGGTTCCTTTAAGAAATGAATTGATAGATTCACTCATCTGCCTAATTCTCCTTTGCTGCTGTCTGGAGCAGAGACTCTAGGCACACCGTGAACCGCATACAAATCCCAAACCCTGCTCTGGCCCCCCGGGGCAGCAGCCCTTTGAATACTTACAAAGGGCATCCTCTGTAAGCTCAATAGGCAGCCTGTGAGGCTGACCCACAGCTCTGGCCTCTCCCTCTCAAGCTCTGCTGGTATTTGGGGCAGGAGGCAATCACGGCCTCAAATAGATCCATATGCAAACAGGGCACGGAGCCAACCGAACTGTGTCCCCTCTATCCAGCCTACTCTGCAGAGATCTAGTTTCTACTCTCTATGCCCAGGGGAGTTCTCTGGGGAAACAGCTTGAGTGGTAAAAAGCCTGAGTTCTGCAGTCAAACAAACCTGCATTCAAAATCTGGCTCCGCTGCATGCTGGTTGTGACCTCGGGCAAGCCGTTTAACCAATGCGGGTCTATTTCATCATGGTGAAAACAGGCTAATGACACCCACATCTTAGGGTTGTTGTGAAGGTCAAGTGAAGCAGTGTTTGTCCAAGACCTAGTTCAGTGACTGGCACAGTGGGGCTGACAGCTCATTATCGGTATCTCTAATGCCAACGGTGCCGCGGGGCAGACTAAACATGCCACCACACATGCAAGTTCCTGGATGGTCTGGCCTGAATTTAGCTCCACCCAGCACGCCCCCTCCCCTTCTGGCGTCAGCCCAGTGTATTACAGTTGCTAAGCCGTGAGCAGCAACAACAAAACAGTAACAACACACACGTCCAGCCGAAGGTGAAGGAGCCCAGCTACGCAGCACTGAAGTGTGGCAGTCACAGGAATCCCCGAGGCCTCTCTGCAGACCCCCACAACTGGCCACACACAGGATCGAAGCTCCCACCCGGAAACTGCCTCGCCCTCTGCAGGGTGAAGGCAGAAATCCTCCTAACTGGGCCTAAATTCCCCAAGGAGCTTCATATTTAATGATGGTGATACTGCAAATGTAATTCTAGAGCGCATCTTCTCAATGCTGCCCTTCAACTTAGAGAATTAGAAAACAGGAAGCCAGTGGATTCATTTGTGCCTCTTCTCCCAACTCTCTTAGGACAGTACCCAAAAGATTTTCCTGCACAACTACTACATACCCGATATCCATGGACAGCACGGGAGGAGCAAGCAATTTTCCCAGAGTCAGTCTTTTTTATTTTTTATTTATTTTTATTTATTTATTTTTTGGCTGCACTTCACGGCCTGCGGGATCTTAGTTCCCTGACCAGGGATCGAACCTGGGCCCACAGCAGTGAAAGCGCCGAGTCTTAACCACTGGACCGCCAGGGAAATCCCAAGAACCAGTCTTGAGGATAAATGCTGTGGCAAGGGAGGCTGTAGACCATCTCCAGGACTGAAGACACAGTGCCCATACTTTCACCAAGTGCCCATACCCTGCGTCAGATTTCCCCCAAGTACTTTATATACACAGTCCCATTTAATACTCAGAGGCAGAAGATACTGTGTCCATTTTACAGGTGAGGATACTGAGGCTCTGGAACGTAACTATTTTGCCCAGGGCCACACAGCAAAGCTGGTGCCCTTTCCTTTGGCCCAAGCTTTGCAGAATGAATCCAAGAAAATCATTCTCCATGCCTTTTAGGATCCCCTAAATAAAGAAGGGCTTCTACAGGTTCATTCTGGAACAATCTAAGGAAAAAGTCTGTCCTTTGTCTCAGTATTAGAAAAGGCCTATTCCTAAAATAACATAGAAACTATTCACAAATTTTTATAGTGTATTAGAGTTCAAAGAACTTTCCAGGGACTTCCCTGGTGGTCCAGTGGGTAAGACTCCGCGCTCCCAATGCAGGGGGCCCGAGTTCGATCCCTGGTGGGGGAACTAGATCCCGAATGCATGCGCAACTAAGAAGTCCAAATGCCGCAACTAAGAAGCCCACATGCCGCAACTAAAGATCCCACGTGCCACAACTAAGACCCGGGGCAGCCAAAATAAAAAAAAATAAAATAAATATTAAAAAAAAAGAACTTTCCAAATATTATTAGGCCTTCAGGACCCTTCTTAATTGGAGGGTAGCTATGAATTGTCCCATTTTGCAGATGTGTAACCTGAGAGCCACAGAGGGTAGAGACCTTGCTCGAAGCCACATGGTAAGTATGTGGTAGAGGAAGTCTCCCAAAGTTCCTGATATTCTATGTGTTGCCTATTTTTTTTTTTTGGTTTATTTTTATTAAAAATTTTTTTTCTTCCGGTTTTACTGAGATATAATTGACATAGCTGTATAAGTTTTAAAGTGTACAGCATAATGATTTCACCTACATCATGAAATAATTACCACAATAAGTTTAGTGAACGTCCATCATCTCATATAGATACAAAATCAAATAAATAGAAAAATATTTTTTTCCTTGTGATGAGAACCCTTAGGATTTACTCTCTTAACAATTTTCATATATAACATACAGCAGTGTTAATTATATTCATCATGTTGTACATTACATCCCTAGTACTTAACTATCTTATAACCAGAAGATTGTACTTTTTGACAAACTTCATCCAAGTCCTCCCCGCCCCACAAAGCAGCCCCCCTGCAGTCCCTCCCCTCCTTTATGCTGAGAAGCCCAGAGCCTACCACTGCCTTCCAAACCACCTGCTGGGAAAACAA
The DNA here is from genome assembly GCF_028564815.1 of Eubalaena glacialis. Classification (NCBI taxonomy): domain Eukaryota; kingdom Metazoa; phylum Chordata; class Mammalia; order Artiodactyla; family Balaenidae; genus Eubalaena; species Eubalaena glacialis. Next base: position 7,691,577 of record NC_083726.1, read on the forward strand.
GGTGTGTCAAAGAACACTGAGCCAATGAAGACAGACGGCTCAAGCCCCAATCCTCATTCTAAATACTTCCCAGATGACCCTCTTGGAGACACCAGGTAGCAGAATAATGCCCAAGATGAACAGCGTTCACTTCAGACATGAAGCTCATACTCAAGTGAGGGACCCTGTGGCAAGACACTTGACCCCATCCAGCTTCCTCACCTGTGAAATACAGACACTTGTTGAATTTATAAAGGAGCTTCGGCTCCTGACTAAGTTTTGCAAGTACTATGCAAACACATGACTACTGAATTCAAGTTCACCCATCCTTCGGTCACTCAGGCCCCAAACCTAAAAGTCATCCTTAACTGTTCCCTGTCCCTCACACTCCACATCCAACCCACCTGCCTCCAAAATATCTTCACTACCAGAACCCTAGTCCCAGACACCTGCACCACTCCTTGGATAATTCCAACAGGCCCCATTGGTCTCCCTGCCTCCTCTTTCGTCCCTCTGTGGTCCATCATCCACGCAGCAGCCTGAATGATTCTTCTCAATCATAAATCAGATCCTGTCACTTCACAGTTTAAAACCTTCCAGTGGATTTTCATTACACTTGGAGTAAAACCCTATTTCCTTACCAGAGCCGACATGACCCTGGCTCCTACCTCTTGCTCAGACCTTCCTCTCATCACCTCAGCCACACTGGCCTTACTTCTTACCCTCAGACCTATCTCAGGTGCTTTGCACATCCTGTTCCTTCTACTTCAAGTCTCCCCTCCCAAAATGCTGAAGGGCCGCCTTCTTATCATTTAATGTCACCTCTTCTGAGAGGCCTTCCCCAACCACTCCAGTTAAAGCCATGCCACACCCTCACCCCTATTCTCTCTACCACACTATCTTGTTTTATCTTCATTGTCCCACTTCATAGCTACAATTTTCTTGTCTACTTGTTTATTCTGTCTCCCCAGAACTACAATACAAGCTCCACTACTCCCGTTCATTATTACACTCTCAGTGTGTAGAACAGTGCTAGGCACATAGCAAGCTTTCAATAAACATTTTAGGAATGGTTGGTTCAAAAGGCAATGGTGGGACTTCTCTGGTGGCACAGTGGTTAAGAATCCGCCTGCCAATGCAGGGACACGGGTTCGATCCCTGGTCTGGGAAGATCCCACATGCCGCAGACCAACGAAGCCCGTGCGCCACAACTACTGAGCCTACGCTCTAGAACCCGTGTGCCACAATTACTAAGCCCACGTGCCACAACTACTGAAGCCCGCGCGCCTAGAGCCCGTGCTCCACAACAAGAGAAGCCACCGCAATGAGAAGCCCGCACACCACGACGAAGAGCAGCCCCCACTCACAGCAACTAGAGAAAGCCTGCGCGCAGCAACGAAGACCCAACACAGCCAAAAATAAATTAATTAATTAATTTTTTAAAAAAAGGCAATGGTGTGCTCCCCTCTTCCTCTGCCCAAATTTGAGATTGGAAGTTTGTTTACTCATCCATTCAATCATTCATTCATTCAGTTCAAATCAACAGCTGACTATAGGACACCTGAGAAGGTACCACAGTGAATAGGGATGACCTGTTTCCCAATTCAAAGCAAGATTTTTTTTTTAAACATGGCACTTTATACAGGAACTTATAACTTCTGCAAATGTGTCAGACTTCTTTGTAGTTAACTGCTGTTTCAGATTTACATGCAAGGGGTTACGTGACTTCCCTAAGGTCACAGGATGAGAACTCAGCATCCCAGTACCTCAAGGCAAAACCAAAATCTAAAATGTATCTGGAAGTGCCCAACCACTTTTATTTACCAACCGTGGTCATTTACACAAAAGTTAATTTAAAAAACCAGAGAGTAAATGTGGCTTTTCAAAAATTTCACCTCCATTTTCTTCACTCTGTTTCTATCTTCCTACCTGGTAGCAGGTACTATCAAACAATAGAACACTTTAAAGAGCACTGTTTTCTGGTTATGGACCATTAATGGTACCCTGGTTGACAGGCTGAGTCTTGATGCCAAAGGGAAGCAGTACTATAGTGCAGGTGCTGGGACCTCAGCCTTGGGAGTCAGAAAGGAGCAGATTCAAATCACATCTGCTAACAACTAGTGATAAGGCCCTAGACAAGTCTACTTTAATTTAATTAACAAACAATTATATAGCACTTACTAGATGCCAGCAGAGTTCTAAATACTTTGCAACTATGATTATTAGATAAGCCAGATATACTATTATCCGTATCTTACAGGTGAAGAAACAGGCATAGAGAGGTGAAGTAAGTTGCCCAAAGTCACAGCGAGTGAGTATTAGAGTCAGCATTCAAATAAGACAGTGTGATGCCAGAATCCATGCTCTTAGCCATTACACTATGTTTCTGCTCTAATCCTGTTTCTTCATCTATAAGACAGGGCTAATAAATCTGCCATATCTCACAGGATCATGTGAGACTACCGGCACACTAAGGTACATGTTAGCTACTCTTAGTGGTAGTAGTAATTGCCATCATTCTATCATCTACCTTCACCTTTGGTCCAGCCAAGGTCCAACCAAGACCTTTGGTCTTCTGCCCAAAATACTTTAGCTGAGAAAGATCTCCAAGGTCCTCTGCAGTAGAATACATTAGAATATACTGAAGTTTCACGAGAACAAAAATTGTCTGCTTTTTTTGCTTCACTGTATCCAGAGGAAGCAGTGGGTACTCAGTAAATATGTGGTGAATAAGGTAGTAATAAATTGAATGCATAGACAGGGTTCTGTAGACACGACAACTAAAGTAATACCATCACTTCTCAAATGCAGCTAAACACAAAAGAGGTAAATTTACAAGGTTTTCAGAGCACAGTGGTAGCTGGCCGTTACTTAAGACAGCCTGGCTATTAGGAGACAGTGTGGTATAATGCTGTTCATTCATCTTAGCTAAATGAACAAACAAGGAGACCCAGGTTCTCAAGGTCTTGGATTGTCTATCTGTAAAAGAGGAAGTTGGACAACATGATAATCATAAACAAATATATTCTACTTTCTCATCACTTTATAACAATCATCATAACAATATGAATGGAAGCCGACCACCAAAAACTCAATAAATGTTTGTCAATGAACATAATCCCCAACTGACAGATGAGGAAACTGGGATTCAGTTCTCAAGTTCAAGGTCACTTGCACTGGGTAGAATATGAACTATAGTCCAGATCTCTTCCTACACAGGTCTAACACTCATGCATTCCAAGATCCTTTGTGATATCAGTCCTCTCGTCCAAGCTCAATAAATCTGTAATAATTTATCTTATCAAATAATCTTGCCTAACTTCACTACATCATGGGTCAGGAGGATCAGAAAGAAACACTATTTCCACTTCGTTAACCTGGAGAATCAAAAGATCTAAAGAGATAATTAGCAAATCCCTTTTTTTGCCCAGAATTTAGAGATCATAAAATAAATGATGATTTCGCTTTAAACCATATGGTTTAAATTTAAGCAATGTGACTTAAAAAAAAAAAACTCCTGGTAACAATACTTTTTGAGAGTACAGTACAAAACTTCTTTTTCAATTCTGTAATCAGAGTTGTGCTACTTGATCCAAAGTAGAATCACAAAGTTAAATGTAAAAGGTTGCCAGAGAATATCTATAAATGCTTGCTCACTTTATTTTTATTAATGAAATACATGCCTGACATTGAATCTGAGTATAACACCTTCCTAGGATTGTCAAGTTAGGAGTGAAAAAACATCTGGCAGTCAGTCAATTTTCTAGATGGTTCATAACAGGACAGTCAAGGTCAAATTGTTGAATCTCTTTTACCCTCCCATCTAGTAATTGAAAAGCAACCAATTATGAGCTCAAAATACTCCATTCTGGGTACTCTCACAAATACAAATGTCAGCTCCAGGATCACACTCGGGCTCAGAAAGTTCTGAGGGCAGGCTGACATGAACAAGAACAGAGAACAGAGGGGCAGCAGGGCAGATGCTCAGGCCACACCACTTCGGTAACACTCAGAGAGAGCAGGAACTTTCACCTACTTTCTAGCAGTTTCATCATCTATCAAATGAGAAGAGTCATCTCACCAAATGATTATATGAACCAAATGATATGATGAGGAATTAAGTCTTGCAATCTTGTGCAAAGATGAGAGACTACTGTTATCGTTACTAATTACTACGTCTGGGCACGGAAGGCCCCCTCGAACTCCTGGCTATATGTTCCGCAGGATCCCCACAAGATGGGATAGGTAATAGTTTTTTTCCTCCAAACTTCAGGTTTGGCAACCACGGATGCACCTGGCTAGCAAGGGTCTGCTGCTGAGAGATGAGAAGCGAGGCCTTCGGGCTCTGGACCTAGCGGGCTCCACAACCACCGCGCCCCCCAGTCACCTTGTCCTCACCTTGAGGAACGGCAAAAGAAAAAGAAAAAAAAAAAAAATCCTACATGGGAGAAAGTGCGGCCCTCAAAATAGGTGCCTCCACTCTTCACCTGGCCGCCGCTTCTGAGACCCACGCTTGCAGCGGGGCGGAGACAAGGCTGGGAGAGCTGACTGAGCCGGGGACGCCTTGACCTCGGGCGCCGGGCCCGCGGCAGGGACAGGTACACGAAAAGCCGGCCGGAGGTCGGGCCCGCCTCGCCTTGCCTCGCCCACAGCCACAAGCACAGGAGGAGGCACCCCGCCCCCGTGAACCCAGAGGGCCCTCAGTTCGCTCTCACCTGCAGCCGGGTCACCAGTAGGCTGTAAGGCGCCATTTTGTGCACTGACAAAGATGAGGTCGCTTGAAAATGACGTGCACACGGCTTACTTAAAGCCTTCGGGTAGGGGGCGTGGCCTGAAGAGAAACGCAACACCGTGAAGGCTGGGCCTCCGCAGAGGCGCCGAGTCGTGTGAGCGCCTTGGGCGGAGCTCCCGTGTGAGGAACCTACAGGGGAGAGGACAAAGCTGCATAAAAACACTTGCGGAAGTAAATACCGGGAACGAAGATGTCTTATCGAAGTGCAAGCTTCATCTTTGCACTTTGCAATTTGTATTTTCCATTCAGATCTCTAACGGTTTTTTGTTTTTTTTTTTTTTTGATGACTTTCATGCACCTGCCAGGACCTGACTCCCCAGTTAGGACGGAAACTTGTCTTTGAAATGTGATCGCGCGAGAACGACCGGGCCTTGGTGCAAAGATTGTAAACGCTGATGGAAGCCTAGAGAACCAATCACGGCGACCAGGAGGCAGGAACAATGGAGGTTAAAGGTCGGCCGGAAGTTCCCTAAGTTTCCGGTGGCAGAGAGGGAGTTATGGCTAAACATCACCCGGACTTGATCTTTTGCCGCAAGCAGGCTGGTGTTGGTGAGACGGCCTCCTGCCCCCGACTGTCTCGGTGGGGATGGTATTAGAACCTGAGGAGTTCGGGGTTCCCATCACTTCCTTAGGGTCTTGCCTCGGGGGCGCCACGTTTCCCGCCTCACGGTCGGTAGTGTAGGAGCGCGTGGGTTTGTGGTCTCTGATGAAAAGAGGGCGGGGCGTGCATGCTAGGAGCCGGAGGCGGGCTGCCGGGATGGGGTCCGGAGAAATTCTCAGTTTGCCCAGGACCTGGGAGGGGCTTCGGGAGGGTGTGGATTTGGTTCGGATTGAAGTTTATGAGGATAAGATGGAAAGACTCCCTCAGGGCTCACTGCAGTCCCTGCTCCTGTCCCCACCTCAAGCTCGAGGATGTTTGTCCCCTTTTCGTCAAAACCTTAATCCTAATTGTACTCTTTACCGTCTTTCATCTTGCAGCCATTGGAAGACTGTGTGAAAAATGTGAGTGGAACACGCCTCCCCAGACAGCCCACCCGTCCCACTCAGTTTCTGTGGAGCCAGCCAACGGGCATTTCCAGCGGTGCCACTAAGAGGGCTTTGAGTAGATGTGACTGGAAGCGTGTTAACACAATGCCAGGCTGCAACTAAAGGCCACCACCCCACTCCAACTTGCACATTTTAGACACTAATTTGAGAAAAATCTCTAGCTGTGGACCAGAAGTAGCATGACCCCGTCCCCAACACACACAGCGTTCTGCCAGTTAATCATATAGACTTACCTGCCAGGTGCTATTCTAAGCTCTTTACCCATTAGTTGATTGACTTTTCCTGTGTGTTGTGGAGATTGAGTTGGACACTAGGTAAGCCCAGTTTTGTGATGCCAGAGAAGCGGGCCCTAAAGTCACCATCAGAAGACCAGTGTATTTCCCCATTAGCAGGAGGAGGGCAAAGGACTTGAAGTACTTGCAAGTGGGCATAACTCCATTCTCTTTTCCTCACAGGTGATGGCAAGTGTGTGATCTGTGACTCCTATGTGCGTCCCTGCACCCTGGTGCGCATATGTGATGAATGTAACTACGGCTCTTACCAGGGACGCTGTGTGATCTGTGGAGGCCCCGGGGTTTCGGATGCCTATTATTGTAAGGAGTGCACCATCCAGGAGAAAGATGTGAGTATATACTAAGCTTTTCATCTGATCCTTCCTTTTATTTAGTAACACTTTGCCATCCACTCCTATGGTCTATAGATTACTATGTTCATCTAGTCATCTAGGTTATAATTTCTTCAAGGTCTGTGAGCCATACTGGATGTAGTCCAACAAAACGCACTTATTTTGCATCAAGGACAAAAATGCAAGAGAAGCAAATGTTTGTCAACACTAGCAATTTGGAAAGCCCTCTCTTCCTTTGACGTCTCTCTCTCTCATTATTTTTTTTTCTCTCATTATTTTTATTCAGAAATAATATCCTTTTTTTTTTTTTTTTTTGGCCACCCCCCCATGGCTTGTGGGATCTTAGTTCCCCAACCAGGGATTGAACCCAGGCCACGGCAGTGAAAGCCCAGAATCCTAACCACTAGGCCACCAGGGAATTCCCAATAGCTTGCATTTTTAAGTCCTAGCACAGTGCATGGTGTGTAATAGCCACTCAGTAATTCTCTTAACTATCATTAAGGACTATTTGGGTGGATGTAGTGACTTCTGAACTTGAGACAATTCAAGTTGATTTCAGTTCTAAGTGGCTAGAGAATGCTTTTGGTTTGATTTTGCAGAATTGATTGCAATTCTTCTTATGACATTTTTGCCCCTTGACATTGTGTGGTGGCAGTGGGTAGTAATCCAACTTCTTGAGCCAGATGCCAGGGTAGAGGGCTGTAGGTCTATACCAAAAGTAGGCTTCTTGGGGAGAGGGGTGGGAAACCCATGATTCAGCTTTTATTCTTCTTATGACACAATAAAAGGAAGTGATACACTGCCAATAGGCTAGTATAAGGTATTTGGTTACCTAATCTAGGATAAGGCGTAAGGCAAAAGATAAATAATTCTTGGGACTTCCCTGGTGGTCCAGTGGCTAAGACTCTGCACTCCTAATGCAGGGGACCCGGGTTTGATCCCTGCTCAGGGCAGTAGATCCCACATGCTGCAACTAAGAGTTTGCATGCTGCAATTAAAAGAGCCTGTAGGGCTTCCCTGGTGGCGCAGTGGTTGGGAGTCTGCCTGCCAATGCAGGGGACACGAGTTCGGGCCCTGGTCTGGGAGGATCCCACGTGCTGCGGAGCAACTGGGCCCGTCAGCCACAACTACTGAGCCTGCGCGTCTGGAGCTCGTGCTCCGCAACAAGAGAGGCCGCGATAGTGAGAGGCCCGTGCACCGCGATGAAGAGTGGCCCCCGCTTGCCGCAACTAGAGAAAGCCCTTGCACAGAAACGAAGACCCAACACAGCCATAAATAAATAAATAAATAGATAGATAGATAGATAGATAGATAGATAGATAGGAATTCCTTTAAAAAAAAAAAAGTTCTAAAAAAAATAAAAATAAAAAAATAAAAGGGCCTGCAACTAAAAGATGCTGCATGCCCCAATGAAGATCCAGCAGATGGCAACAAAGATCCTGCGTGCGGCAACTAAGACCCAATGCAACCAAATAAATAAATAGATAAATAAATAAAATCTTTAAAAATAAAATAATTTTTTTTTTTTTTTTGGTCTGCGTTGCCTGGCTGTGGAATCTTAGTTCCCGGACCAGGGATGAAACCCAGGCCCCCTACAATGGAAGCACACAGTCCTAACCACTGGCCCACCAGGGAATTCCCAAAAGATAAATAATTCTTAATATTTCCTTATGCAAAGAGTAGGTATTTATATACACACACACGCGCGCTCTTTCTCTTATTCTTCACAATAGCTTTGTTAAATAGGGATTATTATTATCTCCATTTACAGCCCCTCACCCAGCTAATAAGTGGCAAGTCCAAGCTGTCTGACTAAAGCTAGTGGTGTCCTTTCATAAGTCCTTTTTTTTTTCTTTAACCCAATTTATTATTTATTTATTTATTTTTGGTTTTGTTGGGTCTTCGTTGCTGTGTGCAGGCTTTCTCTAGTTGCGGCAAGCAGGGGCTACTCTTAATTGCAGTGCGCAGGCTTCTCATTGCGGTGGCTTCTCTTGTTGCGGAGCACGGGCTCTAGGCGCGCGGGCTTCAGTAGTTGCAGCACGTGGGCTCAGTAGTTGTGGCTCGTGGGCTCTAGAGCGCAGGCTCAGTGGTTGTGGCGCACAGGTTTAGTTGCTCCGCGGCATGTGGGATCTTCCCGGACCAGGGCTCGAACCTGTGTCCCCTGCATTGGCAGGTGGATTCTTAACCACTGCGCCACCAGGGAAGTCCCCTTTCATAAGTCTTTTTAATGGGATGTGCCTGTGTTGAGGAGAAACAATTCAGCCACCTCAGCAATCTTTGCATTTGGATCCTGTCTACCTCTAATAAGTGGGATATATCAGACCAGATAAAACTTTCTTAACATCATTAATTCTTCTGTTATTTAGGGAGATGAGAAAGGTCATAGATAAAGTACCAGAAACATAATTTCAGTTGGTGATTTGAACATCCTCTTGTCCTAAACTCTGATTTGCATTTACCTTTGACCGTCAAATCATACCCTGCTTGATCTGATCCACCAGCTAGGTGACACTCCCTTTATAGAAAGGACCTTGGTTTGTGTATTTGTCTCCCCTTTTCCCTAGTTCTTGGTACAGTCCCTGGTATGTACTGTAAGTATGGTCCACATTTTTGTTGCTACCTCTGTAAATCATCCATAGGGTTCCCCCTACAGAGTGTCTGGTATATAGTAGGTGTTTGGTAATTATTTATAGCCTGTATACCACGGTGAGACAATATCAGTGAAGAGAAAGTACAAACAATTCTTAAACTAGCTAAAACTAGCTAAAGAGTCCATTAAGGACAACATTTTCTTGAACTTTTCCATGGTTGTAGCTAGAGGTTTTGTTTTTTTGCAGCTAGAGTTCTTATCTGGCATATGCTTGGCAACCAGAGAGTGCTTAATAAATGTTAATTGCTGTCTGATTCCTCTGCATGCGGTATGTGACCTGATCTCTCTGGATCCTTGTGCCTCATTCTGCCCCTGAGAATTATTCTAGATGTCACCACTTCCTCTACTTCACGTGTACAGGAATGTTCTGAGGATATTTGAGATGGTATCTAGCTCACATTTACTCAGCAATAGTTTCCAAGGAACACAAAACAGTCCAGTGATATGATCCAGCCTCTCAGCCTTACAGGTCATCATGTAGATTAAGTGCCTAAGACTTTCCTATGCAGAAATCTTCCTGCAACCAAAGCAACCCCTGTTATTGTTCTCTTTCTGCAACTTCCATAATTTATAAGGAAATTAGACCAATAAACTAAGCTGGGTGTTCTCCATAGTTTTTGAAAGCTTCAAGAATACTCAGGATTTGGGGACAATATCTGTGGGCATTGCTGCCAGAGGACAAATTTGTTTCTTTGCTTTTTTTAAAAATTTATTTATTTATTTTTGGCTGCTACTCTTCGTTGCGGTGCGCAGGCCTCTCATTGTGGTGGCTTCTGTTGCTGCGGAGCACGGGCTCTAGGCACGTGGGCTTCAGTAATTGTGGCTCTCGGGCTTAGCTGCTCCGCAGCATGCGGGATCCCCCCAGACCAGGGCTTGAACCAGTGTCTCCTGCGTTGGCAGGCGGACTCCCAACCACTTCGTCACCAGGGAAGTCCCTTTTTTTTTTTGAAAGAAATACTTTGTCCTATCTAAAGTGAAGCTTTGGGCTTCCCTGGTGGCGCAGTGGTTAAGAATCCGCCTGCCAAAGCAGGGGACACGGGTTCAAGCCCTGCTCCGGGAAGATCCCACATAGTTGCTCCACGGCATGTGGGATCTTCCCGGACCAAGGCTTGAACCTGTGTCCCCTGCATTGGCAGGTGGATTCTTAGCCACTGTGCCACCAGGGAAGTCCCTAGCATTGGTTTTTAAGTATTACTTGAAAGTCCTGGATTTTCACCAGGCCCAGGTCCAGGATAATTTTTGTAGCTTGCTTTTGTGACATAGAAACAGACTTGACATACAGCCCTCCTCAGAAAGGAAATCCATAGGCATTGAGTTCTCCTTGGTGGTTGCTACAGGAGCCCATCTTAGGCTTCTCCTGGGGATGTTTTAATGGACATGTTTAGTATAATGAAAACAAGCACTTGGCAGTCTAGTGTCTACTTTTTTTGTGAAATTTTAGAAATGAAGTGGCCATTAAACATGGACATTCAATTCAAGCCATAGCTACCTAAAATAAAAGCTCCCCATGCTCAGGATGGGAAAATCTGTCATACTCTGGGAGGACTGAGAAAGGATGAAATCTGTATTCAGGCGTACAATTGCTAAAAGAGCTACTACCATCAGGCAGACATTTGCAGGTTGTTTTTTATGTGCTCCCTAGCTCAACTCACAAATACTCTCTGTACTGCCCTTCGAGGTTTCTTAACAGTCCTTCCATCTTCCTTTTCATGCTTTCCATTCACAGGCGTATTCACAAAAGCCAGCCAGTTCCAATGCACACATCCTCACCTCTTCACAGCATTGGTGGAATTTGGGAACAACCACGAGGCCCACGGGAGATGTGTAGAAAATAAAAAACAGGAGTTTAGGCAAGAAAACAGGAAACTTATAAGCAGTGAGAGAAAATGCCATAAAAGCCAAAGAGCTAATAATCCAATGCGTTGGTTTTCTGATTTTTTTTTCAACTTTTTAACATGTAGAGTCCCATCTTCAAAAAGTATCTTACACAGAAGCCACGTGTGTATGTGTGTGTCTGTGTGTTAGGTTGAACCATCATGAAATTGCTGATATTTATTTTTGGCAATTTCTTATAATTTATTAAGGGCTGGTTATATGCTAGGCATTGTTCTAAGTATATTGATTCTTAATTCTGTAAGGTCGGTTCTACCATTGTAGTAATTTAATATGTGACTAAAAAGAGACACAAGGAGGTTAATAACAACTTTTCAAAATTCAGGTGACCTATCTCCAGAGCCTACAACCTTTTTTTTTTGTTTTTTTGTTTTTTTTGGCTACGTTGGGTCTTCGTTGCTGAGCGCGGGCTTTCTCTAGTTGTGGCGAGCAGGGGCTACTCTTCGTTGCGGTGCGCAGGCTTCTCATCGCAGTGGCTTCCCGTTGCAGAGCACAGGCTCTGGGTGCGCGGGCTCAGTAGTTGTGGTGCACGGGCTTAGTTGCTCTGAGGCATGTGGGATCTTCCCGGACCAGGGCTTGAACCCATGTCCCCTGCATTGGCAGGTGGATTCTTAACCACTGCACCACCAGGGAAGTCCCTACAATCTTAATATGAGTGAGAACACAGCTGCACAGATTGGGGGATGAGTCCTACTGTCACCTGGCACCTCTCAGGACTCTCTAGGGCTCTATAAATACAGTTCATATACATTGACCTGATCCAGTCATCTTATTTTATAGTTGGATACAAATCCAGACAGAAGAGGTTTGCCCACAGTCACACAAGTCAGTGAGGCAGAGTAAGCCTGAACAGGCTATCATCATCATACCATAAAATTTCAAAGCATCCCTAAAGGGCTTAAAGCACTGTTGTGTTTAATAGCAGGCTACCTGAGGCCAGGAGAGGCAGCTCTTCCCACATTTGTACCAGGACTTGCAGTACAGATTACGTGGCTTACTTGAGTTCACCTAGCAAGCCATTGGTGGGGCTGGGCCCACAACCTGGCTTGCTTAGCACACCAAGCTCCACAGATGGTAGTTCTCAGTGTAATACATGGTACGTGTTTTCTAGAAAATAATGAAATGTTAGTGTTGGCTTTGTGTGGTTTCAGAGATTTTTGTACAGTGTTGATATCAGTCCCCAAAAAGAGAAATCAGCTGAATTAGAAATGAGATGCCTAAGGACTTGATTCATTCATTCATTCTATAGCCCAGTGTCACAGGAAACAGCTACCTTTGACATGGGTGTTTAATAAAATCATGAGATCTAAGAAGGTTTCTTCCAGTAGCAATTCCCCCAATTTTCCTCCCATCATCCCAAATCAACTGATGGAGTCATCATTCCTGCAAAACACAGCTTCCCAAGGGCTTCACTGAAACCACTCAAGCTCACAAAATGGCCAGGGGAGTGTGTCACTACACATCAGAGTATGAGCCGTCAACAGCTGTCTCTGGCACAGGAGCACTCTTCCCCCAAGACCATGTGTCCGGTTAAGTGAATTAATACGGACACATCAAACTCAGTATTCTCTTATGATATTTAAAATGTAAGGTACTATTTCCTAAAGTCTTTAGTTTTTTTTCCCTTGGTATTTCCTCCTTTCTTGGGATAGTGAAAGAGAGCTAGGAAGCTTGAGCTGTAGATGATTATTACCATTTCTTACCTCTCACTTGGAGAAAATCCTTTGAACACCTTAAAGAGTTTTAGATTCTACCTCCACTATATCATATTAGTAACAGAAGTGGGCTAAGAATCCAACATTATAAGTGCAGGCCACTGGATAAACGGTGGACAGGCCCTGGGCACATTCTAGGTGTTTAGTAAATACTTGATTGATCAAATAGGACAATTGAACTGGTAAGATGAATGGCTAAACCATTAATCCAAAAGTTATTTTTATCTTAAATCCCTCTCAGTTCAAGCTCAGAGACTTTTAACAACTTATCTATTCTGTTTTCCAGAGAGATGGTTGCCCAAAGATTGTCAATTTGGGGAGCTCTAAGACAGATCTCTTTTATGAACGCAAAAAATATGGCTTCAAGAAGAGGTGATTGGTGGGCTGCCTCTTCCTCCCCCCGTCAAGCTGCTGCAGCTGCCAAAAGAAATGCCTACAGAAAGGAAATGGAGCACACAGCATCACCTGAATTGCCTATTAGTACACTGGCACCTTTCCACCCTTTCCTCTCCTCTCACCCAGCCATGGTAGGAATGGAAAAAAAGATTCTTCGCAGAGCACTCTGGCAGACTGTACCACAGACAAAGTAATAGATTGATTCATGGCATTCCTAAAATTCAAGAAGCAAGTCTGTGTTAATCCACATCGAGAAGTTCTGTACACCAAAAGCTTCTAAAACAGGAATGATATATCATTTCAGTCTTCTGTTTGAGGAGCTGGCTGTGAGGCTGGCTGCAGTGAGAAGCATGGCCTTGCAGCAGCTCTGATGGCAGCTGTCCTTGATGAAACATCTGCAGTGCGGTGGGGGCTCTCAGAACAGTCAGTGTGGGCATTTCATCTTGTAACACCCACCAGCTGGTGCTGCTTCATGTAATATTTCTTCTAAAAATTGGAAACCCTTTCTGTTGCTGTTGTATTCATAAAGTAGGTGTTTATTTTCTGGTAGTCAGCCCCTTCCCAATTTAATTTTAACTCTAGGAATTTTAGTCACCCAGGAATTTGTGATTCAAAATAAAGGTATTGGGATTCATTAAGCACCTTGTTCTCTTATTACTACTGGAATTCAAAACCACCCATGCCTTTTATGATAGGTAAACCAAAGTTATTTTTAGAAACTTTGCTGTTTCCCCTTCCTGTCCGACTTGAATTTTGAACTGAAGAGATGGCTTCCAGTAATGGTGAAGGGAATGAGACAAAATGTACTCGAATGAGTTAGGAGAGCTGAACTTGGTTGATTTGTTTCACAAAGAGCATATATACTCACATTAAGGATATGAGGGGAGGGATTTCCCCAGTGGTGCAGTGGTTAAGACTACGCACTTCCAATGCAGGGGACATGGGTTCAGCCCCTGGTCGGGGAACTAAGATCCCACACGCCTCTCAGTGCAGCCCCTCCACCAGAAAAAAAAAGGATACGGGAGGTTTGTTTCAGTAAATTCAAATTCAGACGCATCCTTTACCCTAACTCAACTACCTGTACTTTTTGTCTGCTAGAGGCAATAAGCAAGTTATCCTGAGGAGCCACATTCATAATTGGAGACTTCCAGTCAAGTAGGTCTTTGACACCATGAATTTGAAAAAGGTTGTGAGTCCTGCAGAATCCAGGGGCCTGGCCCGATGTTACACTGCAACTCAGTGGCAGATCCAAGTTGAGATGAGAGCTTTCTGACTTCCTATCAGGGTTTTATCTTGGATCAATAAAACTTGGTTATTTGTCATGTATTGAGTGTCCAAAATAGAATTAAGATAATCTCTGCCTTTAAGGAATTTAATAATCGAGCTTGCCAGAAATAGCTCAGTGTAACACAGGGGATGCACAAAAGAAGGGTTCTGGGCCTCGCATGGGGTACCTCGGGAAGGCTAGGGGAAGGCCACAGCCATAGGGCTGCCATGAGGGCTCCTTTCAGTTCCTCAAACTGCCGTTTTCCTTCCTGCCGCAGTGCTTTTTACCTGTTTTTTACCTCTAAAGCTCTGCTTCCCTTCTGCTCAGCTAACTCCTACTCATCCTTCAGACCTTAGCTAAGTATATTTCCTAAAAGATGCCTCATCCAACCCCCAATCTAAGTTCCTCTTGTTATACTCCCACATAGCACCATAAGCATTTTGTTTATAGCATTTGGTAATATTGACTGTCATCTACTAGGCTGTGTTCCATGATGGCAGGAAGCAAGTCTGTTCTGCCCAGCAGGTAGCAGGTTCTCAGTATTGAATGAATAACTGAAGTCATAGAAACCAGATAATAAACTGGGCTTTGAAGGCCATGTTGGAACCTACAGGCAAAGGGGCTAGCGTCTGCAGATAAAGATATTTGTGTGGGGGAAACAGTTTGAATGGGGTGATGTGTTTGGGGAGCTCTGAGCAGTTCTAAAGCATCAGGTGAGGGTTATGGTATATCAAACGAGTTGCAGAAACCAGATAATTTTCAGATTATAACTAGAATCTGTCATTTGATTCTATAGTAACTTTAGTTTTAATGTGTAATATAAGTCAAAATGTTTTGTTTTGCTAAACAAATCAATTTCTAAAATTTGTTTATTGGGACTTCCCTGGCAGTGGTTCAGACTCTGTGCTTCCAATGCAGGGGGCACAGGTTCAATCCCTGGTGGGAGAACTAAGATCCCACATGCCACGTGGTATGGTCCCCCCGCCAAAAAAAACATTTATTAACCACCTTGGTACACATAACATCTTGCATCTCCAGATGTTTGAAAAGCTACTCCTTACTTTCAGCAAAACACCACCTTAACTGTGCTCTGTGAGTCTTAGTGTGTATGCCTCTAAAAGTTCTTGCAAGGGAGCTTAAAATTTAATGTGCGGTAGGATTTCCACACTGATAAGCAACAGGACAAGTTCAACCTCAGTCCGGTGAATTCTGCTGAACTCTGTTCCTCTGTCACCTAATTTTATAATCCCATTCTCCATTTGTTTGCTCTCTGAGGCCAAGAGAATGATACAATACAACGAATAAGTTAAAAACGCCTTAGATAAACAGCGTTCAAGTTCAAATCCTTAGTTATCCTCTACCTTGGACTTTAGAGTAAGTCCTTTTCAGTTTTAAAAATTAGAATAATGATAATACTAAATTCTCTATTGGGAAAACATTGCTTACAAGCTGAATTTTAACCTCTAATAGTATATAGTTCTGTGAAAAGAATTAGAATAATGATCTCAGCCAACTGTGTATGGCCACAAAAAATCAGAATGGGCTTAAAAATTATTGCTTTTCTCCATTGTTGAAATAAGCACTACCTACACAGGTCTAGTTGAAATAACTGAACTCATCATAGTCTAAGAAAGTGGTTCCATTTCCTGGGTTTATGATTATTAAGTATTCAGTGTTTGATACATTCATTTCTAGGATCTAAAAAGGATGGGTGTCTTCCAGCTTCTCAGATATACTCTGTACACATATGGTAATTTAATCTCCTTTAAACATTGCACTTTACATGTGCTCTTGCTCAAAAGAAAAAAAAGTATAAAGAGAAATGTGTGGGCTTTATAATCGGTCCTGTATTTGAATTCTAATCTGCTATTGACCTTTAGTGAGGTTTTCGGTGCTTTTTTTTTTCTTATCTATTAAATAAGGATATTAATGCCTCCCTCTTTGGGTTGTAAGGATTAAATATGACCTCGTAAGTGCCTGACCCTTACTGAGAAGGCTTCACATCATAAATGGTAGCTCTTTTACAATGGGCCTTTACTTCATAGATAAACATTTAAGTTCTAGCATTGAAGATCCTCCATATGGTTCCCTCTCTTCCCTATCCCTCAGGTTTTCCTCTATTCATTCTCTGCTGTTCATTAGGCAGCTGAAGGGAATTCCTCACACACAGCCCATCTTCTTGGCTCTCTATTTCCTTTGTTTGAAATACCATTCCACCACCGTCACATCATCCAGCCAAGTCTGTACCTTTTCCTTCTAAGCGCCTAACATCTCTTGAATGCTTCCAGATGCACCATACCCCACAACAATCTCTCATGCCTAGTACATATGTATAACAAAAATTTCATGAAACATTTACTGTGTGTACAGTATTTTCAATTTATTCTGTTCTAAAAAAGAAAAAAAAAGGGGTCACAAATTCAGGAGTCTGGGTGAGTAATATAAGTGATTAAAAGGGAGGGGTGGGACTTCCCTGGCGGCCCAGTGGTTAAGACTCTGCCCTTCCATTGCAGGGGTCACGGGTTCCACCCCCAGTTAGGGAACTAAGATCCCATATGCCGAGCGTTGCCGCCAAGAAAAAAGAAAAGCATGATGATCAACGGTATGTGGCACTGGGCCTCAGTGTCTGGGGGACAATAGGGAGTGGTAGGGACCTTGGAATCAGAGAGCACAGGCCCTGTCTAGAGAAGACAGTTGCTGTTCAAGTCCAGACAATTGCCAGCTTGAATACCCAGTGTTAACAGATCTTTTGAATTTAGGACAAGTGGCAAATTAAGATATTTTTGTGCAATCTCCCAAGTTTTAAGTGTTGCCAACTCATTTTTTTTTTTGGATGGGGACCATTTTTAAAGTCTTTATTGAACTTGTTACAATATTGCTTCTGCTTTTGTTTTTTTATGTTTTGGTTTTTTGGCCCCGAGGCTTGTGGGATCTTAGCTCCCCGACCAGGGATCGGACACCCCCCCCCCCTGCATTGAAAGGTGAAGTCTTAACCACTGGACCACCAGGGAAGTCCCTGTCAACTCATTTTTGAAATTTTAATGTGTCAGTATATGCCAAGGCAATACATCCACCAGATGTGGACCTTGGCCTGCCAATTAGCAGCTTCTAAATTAAGAAAATTAACTTCCCAGGGAATCAAATTCAACTGACTAAATTTCAAAGAGATTGTATGTCACTATATTTTGACCTGTAGCTCTTTAAAGTTTGAAGCAAGGACATAAAGGTGAAAGATTCTTTGCCTTGGTTGGAATTTTCCTGCCTTTAAAAAAAAAAAAAAAAGGTCTCCAGTTCCCATCTTTTCCCAGTTATTCAGTTCCTTA
This sequence comes from Eubalaena glacialis, assembly GCF_028564815.1. Lineage (NCBI taxonomy): Eukaryota > Metazoa > Chordata > Mammalia > Artiodactyla > Balaenidae > Eubalaena > Eubalaena glacialis. The sequence goes on from NC_083726.1 coordinate 7,709,264, forward strand.
TCAACTCTATCCCCAAGTGGCCTCTCTGCCACCACCAAGGCTACAATGATACTTTCTTTGAACACGGTAGTTTTAGTGCCTTAGCCAAAGACAGGTTTGTTCACTTACCTTGTTTACTAGAATTCACTCACATCAGGTCAATACATAGCAAATCGTTTGCCCTTGGCATCCATCCAATCACTCTTCTCCAAAGCTAATTTCTGTTGTGGCTGTCTTTGCTCCTGCCCAGTTGGAGGAGTGGATCTGAAGAATCAAACTGAGAAACTATTTTCTTGGATAACTTAAAAGAAACTACAAAATTTCTCACCCCAACATGTGTATATGAGAGAGTGACTCACCCCTGAGAGTTAATTGAGGCTAATTATGACTAGCCTGACTTGTCACAACAAAACATCTGGCATAACTTGCTTACTCTCAGACAGGGGAGCTGCCTCCACCCTCTCCCCAAGCACACGCTTACTCCTGAAGCTCACCATTTTGAAAACAAAGCGTATGCCTTTCAACGTATGATTATTCCAAATGGGAGGGGACTCTGGAATGCTTGAGTAGGAATTCAGCTCACAATTAAGCCCTGGCAAGATGAAATCACACGTTGGGGAGAGAAAAAACGTCCTCCTCACCGCATGATAAATGGAGACATCAGCAGTTAAGAATGGTGATTACCTTTTTCCCCCTCTATTTTATTTTTTCCTATTTATATGCTAACCCTTTACCCAGGAATGCCATTTACCAAGGAAGCTGGATTTCTCAGTTTTGTTTCAGTGATATTGCTCAAGGCTGGTGTGTTTTCAGCACTGCAGGGGAGATTCGAATAAATATAGGAACGCGCAAAGATTCAACACCTTCCTTCCAGGGATTCACTCCGCTCTCCCACAGCCTGCAGTGAACGGTAGGAAATGTATACCCTTTATCTACTTATATGGACTCCATCCCTCCTTCCTGTGATACCCTAGGAGAATTCGTTTCAACTCACCCTCACCATTCTCATCCTGTCTTGTAAGGTTTCCTATTGGGAAATACACAATGAACTGAGCACAGCACATGTAGGATGCAATTTGGCCAGAACGGTGACTTTTAATTAAGAATAGTACCTATTTGAGACAGGCTTTACATACAGTATCATATTTAATCCCCGCACGATCTCCATTTTAAGGATGAGAAAACAGGTTTGATGATGTAAAGAGATTTGTTGCCATTAAATCAAGATAAAACAGTTGGTGGCGGAACTGGGATTCAAACCCACCTATTTCCACAGCTGCCTCTAATAAATGACTACAAATACCAGCATCCCTTGCAATGCCCCAATGCGCAAACGCACTCTCCCTAAGGGCCACGCTCCTTGGCTCTCGGCCCCCACTTCCCCGTCTTAGAGGTTGGATCGAACACCCAATCAGATGCTGCCGCTCCCTCTTCCCCACCAATGGGAAGGCTGTTGCTAACGTACCGGTTATATTTTTAGCTCTCCAGTACTCTGGCACCCTGAGTCGGCTGGGTCTCGCTGCCCCGTTGGAACTCGCGACGCGAGGGGAGGAGAGAGGAGGGGAGGGGAGGAGAAGGGAAGGGGAGGGGAACGAGGTGAAGAAGGAAAAAGAAGGGGAGGGGCGGAGTGGGGCTAGGGGGAGGGAGCGTGTGTGTGACGCTCTGGCACTCGCTGACGCACAAGCAAGTAGTCCCTTGAGGTGCCCCAGGGGCTGAAGCGCTCAGAGTGTGGGGGATGGGAGCTCTCGGGCTCAGGCTCCCTCCCCTTTTCTGTCCCCTTGGAGTTTGCCCTCCAGTCCAGCGTTTCTCTACAGCAAAGAAAGCGCATTTAAACCCGCACGCTACCGTTGCTCTCTGCCCTTGCCAAAAAAAGTGATCAAGGAAAAAAAAAAAAAAAAAACTGCAAACCGTTCGTAGCTGGAAACTTTCGCATCTCGCCATCCCACGTGGGTTTGGCGGCTGTTGGGCTGGAACCGTCTGGAATGAAAATAAAGGCCGGGGGTGGGGAGAGTTGGGGAATGGCCGATTGAAGAAGGGATGGGAAGACTTCAGGCGCAAGCTCCCAGCGGCCCCGGGCTTTACCACCTGGCAGTCCAGTCAGCCTATGACCTCACTGGGCACAGGCCTCCCTACCTTCAACTCCGCGCCCCGCACAGTCACAAAGTAGCCGAGTGGCCCGCGTTGCCATAGCCCGGGCCGGGGGCGCCGAGCGCGCGAGGGTGCCGGGTTCGGCGAACCTGGGTCAGCCGCCCGAGGGACCGTCGGGTGCGCAAGCGCGGCGCCTCTAGCACGGGCAGGCGCCACCCCCGCCGGCGGGGGCTGTTACTAGAAGAAATGTGGCTCTGGTGGCCCTTAGTGAGGGTCGCCGACCTGGGAGAAACCACGGGTGCGTCCGCAGAGGGGCTGAGCCCCGCCCGGAGCGGGCAGGGGACGGGCTCGCGCGCCTGAGCGGAACCGGCGCTGGCCCTGTCCGCGCCGCGAGGTTAACGGGCGCCAGAGGCGGCAAGCGTGAAGGTTCATGTGTCGCTCAGCTCCTTTTCCTGGCCGTTCGGCCTCTCCTCGCCCCCTCTTCCTCCCGCTCTGCCCGGGCCCAGGTTTCCCCCTCGCCCTTCCCTCGACGTTACGCGTCCCCCAACGAGGCACGAGGAGCTCGGAAGATTCGGGCTAAGCCGCGTTGATAGAGGTCCGAAACCTTTACAGAGTTCGAGTCGTCCCCTCAGCTCCCCCACCCGCGAAGAGACCGTATCTGGGGCGGTGCGAGCGCCACGGGGAAGGTCGGACGGTCAGAGTTCCAGAGCTGGAGCGACTCGCCGAGGTGGCCTGCGGGGACGGTTCGGACGAGCATACGAACCGTCGGCGCCGGGGCAGGTGCAGGGCCGAAGATACAGCGGGAAAACTCCCTTCCCCGCGACATCCATTCAGCCAACACACCTAAAGTGAGCAACTGAGTCCCAGGCCAGGCCCCTGCCCTCCCGAGCTCGCTGTCTACCTAGGGAAACACCTAACACGATGAGCACGATTTGAGTGGCTTGGGACATGAAGAAAATAACTGCGAAGCAGCGTCGTGATGGGGAGGGAAGGCGGACCGCGTTACACAGGCCGGCCAGAAGCAGCAAACGTTTGAGCCGGGATCTGAGTGATGAGACAAACAGGGCGGCCGCCCGAGGGTGGGACGAGGGCGGTGGCCGGGCACCCACGGATTCCATTCGGAGCCGCGCGCCGCGAGCCCTGAAGGGTTAAGCAGTCCGCCGGCTGGGAAGTAGTCCCGGCCCGGCGCTCGGCCCCGCCCCTGCAGGGCGGAGGGACGCATCACGCAGGGGTGGGGAAGCCGGATCCGTGCGCAGGGTTGCTAAGGGTGAAACTTTTCATTGACTTTGCTCACTTCGGACCGGGGCGCGGGAAGGTGTAGGTTGTCGGCGGAGAGAAGCGAGTGGCTCGGACGACGCGGGGCCAGAAGGGCAAGACCGTCCGCTGGCCACAGCCGGGACCGTCTTCCGCCCCGCGACACGAGCCACCCTCCGGTCCTCCATCCCCGTGCCGTCGCCGCCGGCCGGCCCGCCCGCCTTCTGTCCCCCGCCGCTGAGCTCGACCTCCAAAAAGCTGAAAAAATTATTATTGAGAGTCATAGCCCATACCCCCTCACTCGCTCCCCCATCCTCAACGAAAAAAAGGACACATCGGCTCCCGAGAAGGGAGAGCGACCTCCGCCCCGCGCCCAGGACCGCCCTGGAGGAAGAAGCCGCCCCGCGGCCGGCACACCGCCCCGCCGCCGCGGAGACCCGAGTGAGTGAGTGGGGGGCGTGCGGGCGGGGGGCCCCCCCCGAGACCCAACAGGCCCGACGCCTTCCCCCACCCCCGCCCCCCTCCCGCTCTCCGCTTTGGTGGACGCTCCACGTTGCTGTCGCCCCCCCTTTACACCTGGCCAACATTTTCCTTTCCCCTTCCACCTCCCCACTGGACCCCACCTTTTCCCCGTGCTCTTTTCCTCACGTGTGCTCTCATCCTGGGGTATCCCAGAGCCCCTTTCTTTCCCTGTTCCAAGTGTGGCCACCTTCTGGGTGCGGTGCATTTCCTCCCTTTTCCCTCCGTTCTTCATATCCTAGAGAGTCGCTAGATTTTCCTCGTTCCCCGCGAAAACGTAATTCCCACCACCATTAAATAAAATCAGAAGAAGGAAGGGGATCCAGGCCTTGTTTTTCTGCTTTTCCCGTGTGCGGGGAAAGAGGGTGGTAATAATTAATAGGGTTTATTTTTGGCCCTGTGGAGCCTGAGGGATGGAGGGTGGACACCCCCCTTTTGGACCGGTCAGTGGTGACTGTCCTCTGGCTGCCGAGCCAGAAATTACCATTTGGCTTGAGCTCTTTATCCTCGTTAGTGTTTTATGGGAAAACTGGGCGGAAAAAAGTACCCTTACAGCAGCATCAGTGAGTGGATTCTGGTTGACCCTGGTGAGGTGCCTGGGAGGAAGAGCCTTACTCCTAAGCTCCTGTCCAGAGGATGGACTGTGCCCTTGACCAGAAAGGGAGGGGGAGGAGGAGGGAACAGAGAGAGGAGGGGCAGCTGGCAGCCCTTTCCCACCCCCTAGAGGAACCAGAACCCCACACAGTAGGCGTCAACTCGTGGGCTAGCCGAGCGGGGTCCCGGGTGTCTGCTCAGTATCTAACCTTTTTTTTCTTCTTCCTACCCACGCTACCCTGGGAGTGGGTCCCTCATCTTTGATTTAACAGCAGAAAAACACCCCTATTGCTTTCTTGGGTGCCTGCCCCCATCCCCCTCTTAAGCGGGGGGGGAGAGAAGCTTGTGTGGGAGGAAGGATTAGGGAGGTTTAACACCCTGCAGGGGAGCTTTGCCGAGGATCTGCTAAGTCTGGTCAATAGAGCAGGCCTTGCAGTGGGAGGAGACTCACAAATAATTTTAAGTATTAGAAAATGTTGTCAGATGTAGTTTTTCCTTCCCTGCCCGGAACTCTTTCCCATTACCTAGCCGGGTCTGGTTACTCGGACTTGGATTAGAAGAGGGGTGAGGTTTGGGCCCTGCTGGCGTCGGGCCTTCTGATTGTCGGCCCAGCGCCTCCCCGCAGCTTAAAACTGGGAATTTCTTTGGCCGAGAGGACGGGAGAACTGGGTTTATTCCTGCCGTTCCATTCCTGGTTGTGAGGTGCTACAGCAGAGCCCGCTGGTCGTTAAGTGAAAAGGCTCTTTTCTCTTTGAATCCACCGTCCCTACGGCAACTCCAAAGGGAAACCACCCAGCCCAAGGAATACAGATTAAGTGGCAGGGGGTTGGGGAGGGGGAGGGATGTGACTCCTATCTATCCCAGCCTACCGCGTTCACCCAGAAAATACTCATTAGAAGCTGTTCGTTAATTCAACGGTCTTGCGAGGCAGTGAAGAGAGAGGAAGAAAGAAAAGTTCAGTTTTTTGGGAAGCCGAGACCTGGATATGGTGGGCGACACAATACGGGGAGTAGGCCTTATGGGTAGAATTTATATAAAAATGTATTAGGCGGTGGGCGGGGGAGGGGGAGGGGGCGCCAGTCTGCCACAGCGCGCATGTGCATCGGAAACTTTTCCTCGGTTCTCCCACCCTCCGCCACCTCCCCTTACCGGGCATGCGTAGTTCCCCGGCTGAGTCTTCGCAAAGTACGCAGGGAAGTGTAGTGTGCAGAGAAAGTAGGTCGTTTGCTCCGACCCGAGCGTGAGGTTTCTGAAGACTACAATTCCCAGAGTGCAGAGCGCACCTTTGCCCCCGGCCTCCCCGTGTATGTTGGGGTTCAGTCAAGTCTTCCTGGCTTCAGAGGAAGCTGGAGAGCCCTAGAAAGGGCCTTTTTTTTTTTTTTGGCCGCCCAGCGGGGTTTTGTGGGATCTTAGTTCCCAACCGGGGATGGAACCCAGGCCGTCGGCAGTCAGAGCATGGAGTCCTAACCACTGGACCGCCAGGGAATTCCCAAAAGGGCCCTCTTAGTCGGAGGGAGTCTTGTAGTCAGACTTGGGCTTGCACAGGCCATGTTTCGGGGAGATGGTGTGGGACACTGGGCGGGGTGGTGCAGTCAGTTGGCACAAGTCCTGGTAGCCTTTCAACCACACCCACCCGTCTGCCTCCGCGACCAGTGTGGTGGGGCCACCCCCTGTCCCGCCAGAGCCGGGCTCCCACTGCCCAGCACCCGGTCTGTGACACCTACTGGTCTTGTCAAAATTGAGGACCCTGAGTCCTCTTTCCACACTCATTTGAATCTGGTAGTGCTTGATTGTCCTATGATTTGGATGTTAAGGCTTGAGGTGCCTGAATATTTTACAGGTGCTCAGGGTTTGGGGGCCCAGTGGGTTCCCTCACTATCCCTCCTTTTCCCCTTTAAAACAACTTTTTCTTCCTAAAAACCGTCCTTCGAGTTTTTGTCAGAAGTTCTGTGGCGTCTCCATTTACCATATCGTTGACTTGCAGCCTCCTTCCAGCTTCTTTCTTCCCCCTTTTTTGACATTCTCTTGAGCACTTACTCCTTTAAAACTCAACACAGAGATCTGAATCCAGGATGAACTTTGTTGCTGGAAGTAAAGCAAATGAAGGAGGATAAGATTCTAAATAAAAGGGGACAGAATTTTACTCTCATATTTGCAACCTTTTAATATATTGACAAAAGGTAGATTTTGCTGTTGTTAAGCACTTAGCCTTTTTTTTTCTTTTTGCCACATTTCTGGCCTTTTGTGCCTGAGTCAGGGTTGGAGAAAGTCTTTGAGTCCTCTCCTGCGGCTTAACTTGAATCTACTTGTTCCTTTTATTGAAGGGTGGTTATTTTTAAGCTATCTAATTTTACCACATTGTATGAATATTTAATATATAAGCTCTAGAATTTGTCCAATAGCCTTTAAAAAATGAACAAACTGATGTGAGTGGTCACTCCTATCTTTAGTTAAAGACAGCACCAGTGCTTTAATCCTCTGTTCCGTAAGCTTCTTGAAGTCAAAATTAGAGCCTGAGCTGCTAGAGCAGAAAATCTCATTCTGGTTGTCCGGCGTTTTTGTAAGGTTCCACCCCACAGCCATCTGGCCTGGCCTGTTCTCCAATTGAAGAAGCGAAGGTGGCATTATCTACTTCTGATTTGTGCAGCAGCATCACTGAGGTATAAATTGGTGTGCTGCTTTTTTTTTTTTAATAAATTTATTTATTTATTATTTATTTATTTTTGGCTGCGTTGGGTCTTCGTTGCTGTGCGCAGGCTTTCTCTAGTTGTGGCGAGCGGGGGCTACTCTTCATTGCAGTGCGCGGGCTTCTCATTGCGGTGGCTTCTCTCGTTGTGGAGCACGGGCTCTAGGCTCACGGGCTTCAGTAGTTGTGGCACGCGGGCTCAGTATCTGTGGCTCGTGGGCTTTAGAGCGCAGGCTCAGTAGTTGTGGCGCACAGGCTTAGTTGCTCTGCAGCATGTGGGATCTTCCCAGACCAGGGCTCGAACCCGTATCCCGTGCATTGGCAGGTGGATTCTTAACCACTGCGCCACCAGGGAAACCCCTGGCGTGCAGCTTTAGTTGCTAATGCTGCAGAAAATGGTTAGCTAGACAGGGCTGATGACAGTGATTCTATTGTATTTTGGGGTGGGAGGCTTATTTCCCAATGACTTTGGCCTGCATTTAAAATGCTCCCATTCTGAGGCTGAACTGTTCAGGGGAGGTGATTTAGAAGGCAGTTACGCAGCAGAGTTTGAGAAGGCATAGCAGGGTGCAGGAGCCCTTTGGACCGTGTGGCATGCCAAGAGGCCATGTGGTGCCTTGGGAGAAGGGTCATATGTCATGTTCAAGTTTTACTTTTCAAAAATACTTTGAAGACACTGTCTTTAACTCCAGGCCCATTCTTAGGAACCAGTGCCAACTTTCTTTACAACTATTTAGTCTCCTGTGTGTTGGACACTTCTAGTGGGCCACTGTGGCCCTTACAGACCTTCGTTCTTGAGGGGAGGCCCATGGTCCTGGTGGCTATCTTTGCATCTGGTGATGAATCCAATCCTCAAAAACAGAAAGCTCCTTATCTTTATCATTCTTCTTCTCTTTAAACCTAGAAGGACCCTGGAATTGATCTTTGGCGACCAGGAATAGACATCTGAAGACACGTGGAGATTGTCTGTATTGGAGGCTGGGATAGATGGGGAGAAAAGAGTCACCTGAATCCTGAGCCTCCCTGTGGAGGGCTCAGGAGAGGCCATGCTCGTGGCACTACTTTTGATGCCCCACGTGACCCTTTGTCTACTCAGACCTGAAGTGAGGGTGGGGCTAGACATGGCCAGTGTCATCAGATACTCCACATTAACCCAGTGCGTTTTCTCTGATATTCACCCCGGAGAGCTTTGCCTGAGGATTCCATCCTTGAAACGCCCTGGGGAGCCATGGTCCCAGGCCTTAGAATTACAGTGTAGCGAGTTGGGTCAGGTGTTCAGAAAGCTCAAGATCCTCAAGCCTAGAATTAGCACCTGGATACTGTGTGCTGGACCCAGAAGGGATTTTAATCAAAATCCAGCTCCAGGGACAAAAGATGGCCTTGACGGATCGTGAATCAGTCTTGTCTCTGTGCTGAGCTCAGCAGCACATTCTCACCCAGAGGTCTGGTTAGGAACATGTTCTGGCTCTGTCAGCCCTCAAAGATGGCCCTTTTCAGTTCAGTTCTCCCATGTCATGAGCCTGGATCTGTCCTTTTGGAGAAAGTGAGGCAATTAGGATCACTGGCTCTCAGGACCTCACAGATCATCTTCCTGAGAAATGAGGCTGGTGCAGACCTCAGGAATAAACCTTTTTGACCTCTGTGGATCTGGCTGTGAGAGAATCCCAAAATAACAAGCTGAGTGTTTATGTTGGGCTGCCTCCTCTCCAGGGATCTCCAAACACGTGATAAATCTGGTCTGGTGCCAAGGACAGGTGGTCAGACAGTCCCTGGGAGACTGAGTGATGATGGGTCCCCAGCTGGAGGCTGTAGGGTGATGGAAAATTTCTTCTCTCTGCCCGCCTCATCACCTACACTCTAGCCAGAAACTATAGAGATTTCCCTCAGGCCACACCAGTACTGCTCTTAAGGCTTTGTTGGCCTACAGGGCCCGTTTCCCTCTCCTTTCCTCTGCTTCCCTAGGGCAGCCCCTAGTCAGTAGTTTCCTTGTTGGTCCATGCCTCTGATTGTGATAGGTCTTGACTTTTTCCTGGGGATCATGCCCCAGTCTCCATTCTTGGAGGCTGTCTGGATGGAAATGCTCGCCTTGGTTACACTGTTCTGCAAAAGAATCAGCTCTGCAAACCCAGAGTGAGCCAGAGCACACGCACACCCAGGCAGTTCAGGATAACAAATTGGATGTGATTGGAGTCCCAGCCTCCCGTGAAAAGTTGGCAGTGCTGCTTCCTGTTCAGTGACCTGTATCCCTTTCCATTTAAGGGGTTGAAACTAAAGATTTTAAACTCCTGTCTTGGCCTGCGACAGTTTGGGGGTGGGACTTCACCGAGATATTGCAGAGACAAGTTAGCAAGAGCCTTCCCTTCTCCATCTGATTTAGGAGCTCAATTTTTTTGGTGTCACTCATAAAGTGACCTGAAGTCTCAAAATAGTGGAAACCACAGTACCCCTATTTCTTTAGAAGTACTTAAAAATATTTATCAAGTGCCGACTAAAATTTCATGTTACTGATGAAACTAAGGCTCAGCAAAAAGTGACTTTCCCACAGTCACACATATAAACCTGTCACTAGTGGAGCAGAAATGGGACCCTGGGGCCATGTGATCCAAAGTTGGTGCTTTTCTGTCTGATCCCCCCTGGCTTTCTGCATATCTACTCATGAAGCCTTTCTTTCTCATTTTTCAGCGTTGTCTGGAGCCCAAGGCTGCCCACCTTACATTTCCTACCACTGTCCTTGGCTTGTGCACGTGCCTGTGCTGATTCTCTGCCTAGGAAAGGACGATGCAGCTGGAGATCAAAGTGGCCCTGAACTTCATCATCTCCTACCTGTACAACAAGCTGCCCCGGCGCCGGGCAGACCTGTTTGGTGAGGAGCTAGAGCGACTCTTGAAAAAGAAATATGAAGGCCACTGGTACCCTGACAAGCCACTGAAGGGCTCTGGCTTCCGCTGTGTCCACATCGGGGAGATAGTGGACCCCGTGGTGGAGCTGGCTGCCAAGCGGAGTGGGCTGGCGGTGGAGGATGTGCGGGCCAACGTGCCCGAGGAGCTGAGCGTCTGGATCGACCCTTTCGAGGTGTCCTACCAGATTGGTGAGAAGGGGGCTGTGAAAGTGCTCTACCTGGATGACAGCGAGGGCTGTGTTGCCCCAGAGCTGGACAAGGAGATCAAGAGCAGCTTCAATCCCGATGCCCAGGTGTTTGTGCCCATCGGCAGCCAGGACAGCTCCCTGTCCAACTCCCCGTCACCGTCCTTTGGCCAGTCGCCCAGCCCCACCTTCATGCCCCGCTCCACTCAGCCCATCACTTTCACCACCGCCTCCTTCGCAGCCACCAAGTTTGGCTCCACCAAGATGAAGAAGGGGGGCGGGGCAGCGGGTGGGGGTGGGGGGGCCGGGGGCGGGGCAAATGGCCAGCAGATCCCCCCGCAGCAGCCCCGCATGGCCCGCTCTCCCACCAACAGCCTGCTGAAGCAGAAGAGCCTCTCTCTGTCTCTGCATTCACTGAACTTCATCGCCACCAACCCAGCCCCTCAGTCCCAGCTCTCACCCAATGCCAAGGAATTCGTGTACAACGGCGGTGGCTCTCCCAGCCTCTTCTGTGATGGGGCCGATGGCCAGGGCAGTGGCACCCCGGCCCCCTTCGGGGGCGGTGGGGCTGGCACCTGCAACAGCAGCAGCTTCGACATGGCCCAGGTATTTGGAGGGGGCGCCAACAGCCTCTTCTTGGAGAAGACGCCCTTCGTGGAAGGCCTCAGCTACAACCTGAACACCATGCAGTATCCCAGCCAGCCGTTTCAGCCCGTCGTGCTGGCCAACTGACCGCCCACCTGCCCGTGGGGCCAGGAGCACCCAAGACCACAGAAAAGAGAAAGGAAAGGAAAGGCCAAAAAAAAGAGGAAAAGAAAAATACACAAAAAGATTTCCAATCTGCTCACTCTAACTTCTAGAAACAAGATCCAGCCCAGGCATGGAGTGGGAGGGGGCTCCTGAAGCACCGAACCGTGTTTAGCTCAGCCCCCCTGCTGTTCTCCTGCCTGCCTCTGATTTATCTGGTTGGTTTGGGTTTTATATTTCTTTTTCTTTTTTTCTTTTTTACATGTAGTTTTCTATATAACATCTTTAATTAGTGGCTTCCTGTGCTAAGAATGGTCCAGATGTGAATTGCTGCTCCCTGCTCCCTCCCTCCCTCCCACCCTCCCTCCTTCCCTCCTTCACACGCCTGGTTTAGGGTTGGTGTGTCCCAGCTCACAGGGAAGGAAGAACCGCGGCTGGGGCCTCAGAATAGGGAGAGACTGCCCCGTGTCACTGCCGTCATCAACCAGCTGTCCTCTCACTCAAAGCCATCCAACCTCAGCAGGCCTTCTCGGGCCCTGCCACCCAGATAGGTCTGACTCCAGCCCCCGCTTCCTCTCAGGCCTGGGCCCTAGGGAGCTGCCAGCTGGCTACTTGCCACCCTCCCCCTAGAGCTGAAGTCTGTGACTCCAGGGAGGTTAGGACTCTGTCTGGTGTCCCTTTCATCTCTGTCCTGTGGCCCCATGCCACCATTCCCACCTGGCCCAGACCATCACCGAGGCCCTGGAGACCCAGCCATTGGCACATGTGGCTCTCTCATGTAGCCCCTCCTTTCCTGGGCCTGAGTTCGTGGGTAGGGAGGTGGGGTGAGTGCAGGTGTGCGTGTGCATGCGTGCGTGCGTGATTTGCTCTCCTGTTTTAAAGGATTCCGAGCCATGTGAAACTTCCCCTCTGGATGTGATTCCGGGTTGCAGCAAGTGTTTATTTATGTGTGAGGGTGGGGAATGCACTGGGGGTGGGTTGTCAGTCCTTTTGTGGGGTGCTTCACGTGGCGGCGCGAGACTGTGGCTGAGCCTGACGCTCCCAGAGGAAAGCGCTGCAGAAGGAACTGGTTTCCAGACTGCGGAGGGATCTGCACTTTTGTTTGTTTTTGACCAAAAAAAAAAAAAAGGTTAGCAGTGAGGGGCTGAGGGAATACCCAGCCTCTGATACCTAAGAGAAGTCCCTGGACTCGGACCCTCCTATTGTGTGACCTTAGCCCAGGGTGGGAAACGCTCACCTGAGCGCCGTGGGGGGTGGGAGTTTTGGGTCAGTGCCTGTAGTGGGCAGTCCAAAGCCTTGAATTGAGACTTTCGTCTTTTGGCTGTAGATGTTGCTTTAATACATTTCTTCCCCTGCCTGCTTGAGAACCTTTTGGTACCTCTTGCCATCCCCTCACTGCCAGACCCAGGCCCACTGGGCCCGATGCTGTGAGGAATGATCTCGAGCAGGCTGGGCTGGACAGGCGCTTGGCCACGGCAGGGGGCGTGTCTGGGTTCTTGAAGAGCCCTCCCCACCTCTGCTGGAGAGAAGTTACCTTGACCCAACCCTAGTGGGCTAGCTTCCACGCCATGACGCTTTGGCAAGCGGGCACGTAGCATCAGGGCCCCCATCACCAGAAAGTACCAAAGCCTTTGGCACCCCACCCTCTCCTCCCCAGCGACCCCAAGTGGGCAACTGCTGTGGCAGCAGGTCCGGCCCAGACAGCCGCTGCCAGCCTCCTCTCCCTACAGTGGGCACCAGCTCTACCTCCCCGCGCGGGGCGATGCCCTGGCTCCTCGGCCCGGCACCGTCTGTCCCCCCTAGACTTCTCAGGGGCCGGCCCAGTGTGGGCCACCCTCTCCCTACCCTCAGCTCCCGCACAGGTGACAGGCCCAGGCTGCTCTCTGGGAAAGGTTGGATGCTGCCTTATGCCCCCTTCCAGCCCCTCTTCCCCCACTCATGCACACAGGCACCCACCACACCCTGGGTGGCTTGTTCCTCACCACATCCGGGAGGGGGAGACCAACCCCTTAGTGTCTTTTGAAATACGAAGAAAAATGTGTGATCAGGAGCATGACTCCTGTGCTGGGCTCTTGGGCCCACTTCAGTCTGTCTGTCTCAAATCTAGGCATTTTTGCTTCAATTTTATTTCTTTTTTAAGAAAACAAAACAAAAGTCTGCACTAATTTACCTGGTTTCGTAGGAAAACTTTTTTTTTTATTTTTTACATTTTTTGGTGTCCGTTTGTATTGAATAATTTGCTACATTTGTAAAATGTAAGAGGTATATATAATATATGTATATTTCTAACGTAAAAGTAATCTTTTTCTTTTCAAGATTTTTTCTTAAGAGGAGAGAAAGATATTTTTTCAGGAAAAACAAACTTTAAAATAAAAAAAGAGGAGAATAAAACCTATTTCTCCCCTTTCCCCATCCTCTCTCTCTCTACCCCTCTTTCCCAGGAACAAGTCAAAAGGTGGATCGTCTTGTAAAGAAAGTAAACTTTTAGTCCAGAATGATGTCTTTTTCTCAATGCAGTGAGCTGTAGATTCTCTAGTTTGACCCCTGGGGATGGGAAGGGGGGCACTGAGGCAACATGGAGAGGAGCTCGGGGGAGCAGGGTAATGAATTTGTTTTCTTTAGTGAAGGAGGAATACAATCAAGCGTTTTGTATTCAGAATGTTGTGCAATATTTTGGAATGGAACATTGGTGTGTTTAGAGATTTAGTTTAAAAACAAAACAAAAAGATTGATCAAATCTGTACAGTTTATATTGTTCCAGATTTTTTTAAGTTTGTATTAAAAGCATGGTATATAATAACCTTCTGCTTGCTCCCTGCTTGTTTTGTTTCTGGGGCCCCTTTTGGGATAGGGAGAGTTGGAGTGACCCAGCCCCTGTTAACTTCACGAAACGATTGGTCATCCTCACCTGACCCCTGGGTAGGCACAGTGTCACAGGCCCCCTTTTACCACCTCTCCCCTTGGCACAGGACACTTCAGGGTGCCCACTCCCACAGGGCCTTTTCCACACTGGAAGCAGGTTCCATGAGGTTGGGAACTGCCCCCGCTCCCTCTGCTGACCGGTGGTGAGAACAGGACACACCTCTTCATGGAATCGCAGCGGAGGGAGGGATCAGCCTCCAGCCTGCTCTCCGTCTAGTATTTGGCCATCAGAGACCACTAGACCCTTAGGAGTGGGCAAGGATGAGAAGAGCCTACCTAGGTCAGGTTCCGTCCAAAAACCTGGTGCTTAGATTCTCGACCCTTCTCTTGGCTGGGCAATTCCGGAGCTGTTTCAGGGGTGACATGGCCTGCCTGAGCCCAGGGCTAGGGAGGAAATCAGCGTCTCCTCCCTCTTCCTTGGTACCTGGTGCCCCCTCCCCAGCAGTGATGCACATCAGCCTCGCAAGGCCCATGGGTTGAAGATGTCAGCTAGGTATTTGTTGAATCTTATTTTACCCTCACAACAATCTGGTGATAACAGGTATTATCTCCATGGTACAACTGAGAAATGGGTTCCAGGTTAGATTACCTGCAAAATTCATAAAACTAGTAAGTGGGGAAGCTGAGATTTTGCCGCATGTGTGACCTTTTCATGTATAAAACTACGGTAACTGCTATGGAAGAGTGCCACTGTGGGGACGGGGGGAGGGCTGCCACTGGGTGTGGGAGAGGTGACAGGCCTGGGGGATGCCACCTCCATCCAGGCTGGGGCAGGGGGCAAGCAGCTCTTCTGGGGCATCAAAAGGACCGGCGTTTCCTCAGGCCCCTCACCCCCCAAACAGGCCAACACCAATCCCTCCCCACCCAAGTGTGTGAACTGGGCCTAGAAGCTCTCAGGCCAGACATCCCACATCTGCACAAGGTCCCAGGAGCCCTTGATGTCTGGCCCCTCCATGGGCCGCTTCCTCCAACAGAGCCTGTCGAGGAGAGAGAGGCCCCAGTCCAGGATGCCCAGGCCCTGACAGAGGTCTCCCTTTCCTCTGCCCTGGCAGGGAGAAGCCCAGCCTGTCTCAGTGGCCCTGTGCACAGGTTGCCCATTGCCTGTGGGCCCCAGGTCCCCTCACATACTCATTCCTATTTATGTTAATATAAATAAAACACCTCGCACAGGTTCTACCAGAGTAGGGGCCCATAGCCACTCCCACTCCCCCATACCCACTCACCCATACCCACTCCCTGTGCACGTGCCAGGGAGCCGACAGGCCTGGGGGAGGCCCAGCTCAGGTGCCGAGATCGCCTTCTCGGCCAGCCCCTCCAGCTGAAAGAACAGAGAGTCCAGGTTTGAACAAACCTCCAAATTCTCCATGGCTCAGGCACAGAAATGATTCATTCATACGTTCTTGCCTCCATTTATTCACCAATTGCTGGCTCTGAAGCGGTGCAGCGGGAGACCTGGGGGTAAGGGGAGAAAGAACATTCTGGTAGACTCAGAGTTCCTTGGAAAAAAGGCTCATTTATTCACAAACACTCCCTGAGCACCCACTGCCTGCCCTGGGAGCACAGGTGGACAGCAGTTACAGGAGAGGTGTACACAGGGGACCTGGGGGCCCAGGGATCAGGAGGCGAAGAAGAGCCAGGAAGGAGAAAAGCAAGACCAAGTCCCCTCCCCAGGGAACGTGTCAGGAGGGCGCCCATCAGGGAAGAGTCTAGACTCTGCTCCCTGAGAAAACAAGGATTCCAATCCCAGCCCTGTCGCTCCTGAGCTGGGTGACCTCAAGCAACCACTCCACCTACTCAGGTGTCTCAGTTCCCTCACCTCTAAAATGGGTATAATAATTACACCTACTCGTGAAGATTAAATGAAACAGTGAGTGGAAAATGCTGAGCACCGTAGCTGGCCCAGAATAAATGACAAGTACCATTTCATCATCAGGGCCATAATCATTCATCCTCAAACACCAGCAGCCAACCCAGTCCAGGATACTTCCTTGAATCAGCAAACAGGTCGAAACCCAACCCTGCCAACAGCGGGACCAGGCTGGGGCAGAAAAGGAAACTCCATTCTCAGAGCAGACACTAGGCTGGCCCCCAGTCTGCCCTCTGCAAGAGTGGGAAGCTGCTCGTCCCCCAGCAAGGCAGCGTCCTGGGACGTATACTGATCACCCTCAAAATAGTTTCTCCTGGAGAACAGATGGGTGGGTAGGGGTGAGTCATGGTGGCCGGAGAACCCTTCTCCATTCGTCACTGCTTGGCTGAGTCAGCGCCCGCCCTTGGGCCAAGGGGATGCCACTGTCTGGTCCCCTCACTGCCACCTCCCCCAAGTGAGTCATGGGGTGGAGGGGCACACTCTTGCCCTCCCTCCTCCTTTCCCTGGGTCTGGCCACTTCAGCCAAGTCCTGAGTGGGCAGGGCCTAAGGACAGGCTGGGACCAGCCAGGAAGTCTCCAAGCCCCTGGGCGACAGGAACCTGCTGATTTTCTGGGTTTTAATTTGGGGAATTTCACTGCCAGCAAGAGAAGTGGGTCCTCACAGCTGCCGACTCCGTGTAACCTCAAATATCTCTCTCCCCTCTTGACATCTGTCCCATTTGTACAAGAGGGAGTGAGGCTAGGCGCCTGTCCAGCTAGGCCATTTGGGCTGGTCCCTATGTCAGCACCTCTTCCTGCCCCACTGGCTCCTGAGCCCTGGTGAGGGCCCTGGAGGACCCTGTGCTGTGGCACCTTCCCCAGGGAGGGGAGAGAAGAGTGATGGGCTGATCCCTGGGTGGGACCATAGGGCTACCAGCCGAGACCCCCACAGGCATGAGGACCTGATCAGAATACTGTTGGCCTGTGGCAGAGTTGGTGAGGCAAAGCAGGAGAAGAGGCCTGGTCCAGCCACCTGGACATCTGGGTCCTGAGGCTGGCTCTGCCCTAACTGACTCCAGTAAATCACTCAACATTCAACATGGAGGCCCCATAAGGGCTGGACACTGTTCCAGGCATCTTCCTGAAGTGATGTTCTAGGAACCACAAACAAATAATAAGTGAAGAATTTGTCAGATGGTGAAGATGTTCCACTAAGACAATCAAAACTGGTGATGGTAGCTAGTGAGCAAGTGGCTCCTTGAGATTGGGCAGTCGGGGGAAGGCGGGCCTTCCCAAGGAGGGGGCTTTCAGCCTGCGATCTGAATTACAAGAGAATTGGCAGGGAGAGCAGAAGAGAGGTCAGCCACTCCCAAGGGCGAGATAGAAAAGAGTATGGTGTGCTCAGGGAATGAAAAGGCCAGCAGTAAACAAGAGACAGGCAAGCAGCACAAGATGAGGTCGAAGAAGTCCTCAAGGCCACATCATGGGCCCCATAGCCCAGATGGTGAGCTGGGATCTAACCTCCAATGTGAGAGTTAAGTCTCTCATGCCCAGGTTGCCGCATCTGTGGCTAGGAGCAGAGATAGTGAGAGTTCTCTCACACATTCAATCAGCAAACCTCCCCAGAGCCCCTCCTCTGTGTGAGCTCCTGACCTGGGCCCTGGGCAAGGGCCTGCTGGAGGACAGGGAGACTTCTAGTGGTAGAAAAGTGGAGTGGAAGACAGACCCAGGTCATTATGACTTCAACACCTTGATCAGATCCACGGCAGAAGGAAGGTCAGTGAGCCGGAGGAGGCCCCTATCCAGCCCCGGAAGGCTCTTCAGAGGGTTGATAGAAGCTCGTGGGGGAGGAGCTATGGCCCAGCACACATGCCAAGTACTTCAGGCTGGGCTGGTACGATGGCACCTGGACTCTACATCAAGGGGCTCCAGCCGGTGGGCAGGGAGACGGAGGGCAAGAAACAAGGCTCCTGAGCGGAGGAGCGAGGGGGTAAAGCCATGGGCACAGCAAGTGCAGATGACCCCCTTCACGGAGCCACAGAGATATCCAGAGGGCAGAAATGTAAAACTAAAACTATAAAATGTTTAAAAGAAAACAAAAGAGGGACTTCCCTGGTGGTCCGGTGGTTAAGATGCAGCGCTCCCACTGCAGGGGGTGCGGGTTTGATCCTTGGTCTGGGAACTAAAATCCTGCATGCTGCACAGCCAAAAATAGAAGAAAAAAAACCAACAAGAGAAAATCTTTGTGATCTTAAGTTATGCAAAGATTTCTTAGATTTGACTCCAAAAGAATGATCCATAAAAGAAAAGACTGATAAATTGGACTTCATCAAAATTAAAAACTTCCCTTAGATACTGTTAAGAGAATAAAAAGACAAGCTATAGACTGGGAGAAAATGTTTGCAAAATACAGTCTTTGTAAAAGAGCTTTTATAGAGAATCTATGAAGAACTTTCAAAACTCAATTATACCATTTTACAGTATATACAAATATCAAATCACTACACTGTACACCTGAAACTAATATAATTTTGAAAGTCAGTTATATCTTGGGACTTCCCTTGTGGTCCAGTGGTAAAGAATCTGCCTTACAATGTAGGTTCAATCCCTGGTCAGGGAACTAAGATCCCAGATGTCCCGGGGCAACTAAGCCCACGTGCTACAACTACTGAGCTCTCGTGCCTCAACTGGAGAGCCTGTGTGCAGCAAACTACAGAGTCCACATGCTCTGGAACCTGTGCACCACAACTACAGAGCCCACACGCCCTGGGGCCTGCGTGCCACAATTAGAGAAGAGAAAACTCAAACACCACAACTAGAGAGAAGCCCGTGCACCACAACGAAAGATCCCGCATGCTCAACAAAGATCCCGCGTGCTGCAACTAAGCCCCGATGCAGCCAAAAATAAATAAAATAAATAAATAAATCAAAAAAAAAAAAAAGTCAGTTATATCTCAATTTTTTTAAATCCTCAATTATAAGAAAACAAACAGGGTTTCCCTGGTGGTGCAGTGGTTAAGAATCTGCCTGCCAATGCAAGGGACATAGGTTCGAGCCCTGGCCCGGGAAGATTCCACATGCCGCAGAGCAACTAAGCCCGTGCGCCACATCTACTGAGCCTGCGCTCTAGAGCCGGCGAGCCACAACTACTGAGCCCACGTGCCACAACTACTGAAGCCCGTGCACCTAGAGCCCATGCTCCACAACAAGAGAAGCCACCACAACGAGAAGCCCGCGCACCGCAATGAAGAGTAGCCCCCGCTCACCGCAACTAGAGAAAGCCTGCGTGCAGCAACGAAGACCCAACACAGCCAAAAAGAAAGAAAGAAAGAAAGAAAACAAACAACCCAGTACAAAACTGGGAAAAGATCTGACTATATCAAAAGAAGATATATCGATGGCAAATAAGCACATAAAAAGATGTTCAACATCATTAGTCATTAGGAAAATGCAAACTAAAGCGACAATGAGCACATCTATTAAAATAGCTAAAATTAAGGGACTTCCTTGGTGGTCCGGTGGGTAAGATTCCGTGCTCCCAATGCAGGGGGCCTGGTTTCAATCCCTGGTCAGGGAACTAGATCCTGCCTGCATGCCGCAACTAAGAGTCCATATGCCGCAACTAAGACCTGCCGCAGCCAAATAAATAAATAAACAGATTTTTTTTTTAAAGTTAAATCAAATTGAACATTTGGGGAAAAAAATGATTTTAAAAATAGCTAAAATTAAAAAGACAGGCCATACCACCTGTTACCGAAGATGTGGAGGAATTAGTAAATTTTATACACTGCTGGTGGCAATGTAAAATGGTACAACCACTTAGCAAATAATTTAGAAGCTTCTTTAAAAGTTAAACTTCTGGGGCTTCCCTGGTGGCGCAGTGGTAAAAAACTGCCTTACAATGCAGGGGACACAGGTTCAATCCCTGGTCAGGGAACTAAGATCCCACACGCCGCAGGGCAACCAAGCCTGAGTGCCACAACTACTGAGCTCGCACCTCAACTAGAGCCCACGTGCCACAAAACTACAGAGCCCACACGCCCTGGAGCCTGCATGCCACAACTACAGAAGAGAAAACCCGCACGCCACAACTAGAGAGAAGCCCGAGCGCCGCAACGAAAGATCCTGCATGCCTCAACGAAGATCCTGTGTGCCACAACTAAAACCCGACGCAGCCAAAAATAAATAAATAAATAATAAAAAATTTTTAAATGGATATTTAATTTTTAAAAAAGTTAAACATCTACCTACAATATGATCCAGCCATCCCATTCCTATTCACCCGTAAGAAAAGGAAATAACTGTCCATACAAAGACTCGTACATAAATGTTCATAGCAGCTTTATGTGTTAGCCCTAAACTGTAAACAACCCAATGTCGTTCATGGGGTGAATGGCTGAACAAACTCTAGTACACCCACACTATGGAATACTACTTAGCAATAGAAAGAAATGAACTGCTGGGACTTCCCTGGCGGTCCAGTGGTTAAGACTCTGCGCTTCCACTGCAGGGGGCCTGGGGTTGGATCCCTGGTGAGGGCACTAAGATCCCGCATGCTGCATGGCACGGACAAAAAAATAGAAAATAAAAATAAAATAAATAAAATAAAGACAAAAAAAAAAGAAATGAACTACTGATACATGAATGAAGCTCAAAATATTAATGCTGAATGAAAGTCCTAGCAAAAAAAAAAACCAAAAAAAACCACACATACTGTTTCAATCCATTTATAGAAAATTCTAGAAAATGTAAACTAATCATGTAGCAAGAGAAAACAGATTAGTGGTTACTTGGGGACAGGAGAGGAGGAGGGGAAGGGACTGGAGGGAAGGATTAAAGTGGGGAACAAGGGAATTTTGGGGGGTGATGGATATATTCATTATCTTGATTGTGGTGATGGTTTCACGGTATATGTCAAAACTTATCAAATTATAATCTTTAAGTATGTGCAGCTTATAGTTTATCAATTATTCCTCGATAAAGCTGTTGGACAAGACAAAGTCCCTTCCCTCACCAGCTTCATGTTCTAGTGGGCAAGATAAATAGTAAACCTCATAAACAAATGAGGAAAATACCCTCAGGGAAACAAAAGGGCGCCACATGGTGAGAACGCGGCAGAGGGGGTGGTGAGGAGGGCGCCTCCGAGCAGGTGCAGTTCCTCCTGTCTCTGCGCCCCTCACTCCCTGGGGCGGCCCCCTTCCTGTTCCCCATGGTGAACTCTTAACTCTCAGCCACTGTGGGGCTTTGCACAAACTGCTCTGCAGCTCAGCTTCCCTAGCCATGGGGAGCAGGGGTCGGGGGAGACAAGGCTGTGCCCTCTCACGTCTCAGCGTCGGCACAGGGCCCTGCAGTCGGTTCTCTGCCCAAGGGGGCCTCCCACCTGGTCTGGCTGGATTTGGGGACAAGGAGAGCAAAAATGCCAGGGGCAGGAAAATAGGCTTCTCAAGAGCCCAGCTGCCTTCCTCTGAAAGGCACCCCAGGGAGCCTGTCCCTCAGGACTCAGGGTTGCCTTCTGGGGAGAGGAAGGTTTGGAGCAGCGGGCACCCCTCCTCAGCAGGGCATGCAGAGAGGCAGGAGGAGCGGAGGCGTGCCAGGCCCGGGGACAGGCCAGGTTGGCCTGAGGCCCAGAGGGGCGGGGCAGGAGGTCATCGGCCATGGGCGAGGGGCCCACTTGGCCCTCTCTCTGGACACAATGTCCTGGACTGCTCCAGAGCTTGGCTGGCAGACAGGGAACGGTGACTGGCAGAGGGTTCGGGGAGCCGGCCAAATGGCGGGGGGGCGGCCGGGGGGGAGCGGCCGGGCCTGAGCAAAGGGCTGGTTCTTACAACCTGTCCTGCCACCTTGGGCAAGCAGAGGACCAGCTTGTCCGGGAGGCAGGCAGGGGGCCTGGCGCCCCGTGGGGACCTCAGCAATCCCTCCCTACCCTGTGCCCTAGTTGCCCCGTATCACCAGCAGCTGCCGTAACTTGAGCTAAGTTCTCCAAGAGTACAGAACCCTGCAAATGGCAGTCTTGCTGCTCGCTGTTGTGGCCTTAGGCAGGTCACAGCCTCCCTGAGACACAGAACTCCACCTGAAAAATGGTGTCTACTTCTTCGGGCTTCAGTGCTTGGAAAGCATTTAGGATAGTTACCCTCACGGAGGAAGCCCTTGATGGAATAGTTTGCTATAATTACCACATTATAGCAACAATAACAATGTTCATATGTTGAGGGCCTCCTGGGTGCCAGGAGCTTTACTTACATTGCCTTGAATCTCCAGCAGCAACCGGAAAGCAGCTTTATCACCCTCATTTTATAGGTGAGGGAACTGAGCTCCAAAGTGACACAGCTGATATCAGGGGGCAGTGGCTCCCCCAGTAGGAACCCAGTCTCCCCTGTGGGCAAAATGATTAGGGCCTGATGGGTGGACCCTGGGGGGTTCCTTGTGGCAGAGCTGAACCAAGGAGGGGCCAAGGGGGTGCTAGGAACTCAGCAGCAAAACCCAGAGACCTCAGTTGCTTCCCATAGGACTCGCCTAGATCCTGATATACGAGCCACAGTAGTCAGCACGGGTTGGAGGCAGGTGCAGGAAGAGATGCATTCGTACATTCAGCAAATACGGATGGAGGG